>NC_064633.1:608351979-608657525 GCF_023864275.1 Schistocerca cancellata | reverse complement strand
ATGAGGGTCACTTTGGATAATGGGGATGAAATCATCTTCCAAAATCTTCACGTGCCGTTCGGTAGTCACCGTGCCATCAAGGAATATCGCACCGATTATTCCGTGACTGAACATTACACATTACACAGTCACCTGTTCAGGGTGAAGAGATTTCTCGATCGCGAAATGTGGATTCTCAGACCCCAAATGCGCCAATTTTGCTTACTGACGAACGCATCCAAATGAAAGAGGTCTTCGTAATGTAGTGTAACGATGTGAGATTCTTATAAATGATTTTTTTTCGACATATGACCATATGTAGACTTCGTCACCTACGTCAGTTACAACCCACTTCAAAATTATTTATATTCTGCTTAAATTGTCTCAGAATGGTTCTTGAACGAAACTGTAAAACATCATTTGAGTCGTATCCGCAGAATTACGTCACTCGGACCAATTGGTTTGCGTAAACTTTTTCAATTTTAGATGTCGTTTGTTTCTCCTCAGAAATTATATTGATACACGTTATCTGATTTAATCGATATTAGAACCACATTGAATAAACATTTGAGATTCAAAGTCGCGATGAACGCAGTCAAAATTCAATAATCTTGTCAAATATATTATTAATTTATTCACATAATTCCTCATAAATAAATCCTCGGAACACGTATTTAAACCTTAGTAGCATCCACTAGTTTATTATCTTCCTACATACAGACGTGAACCTGAGCCTTGACAAGATAGGACTAACATTTTCAATAAGATTAAATTCTCTATGACGTCATTGTTGTACAAAACATTACAAATTATTCATTTTCAATTTTTAGAAGCACGACGCAACAACTCGGTTCCAGGATCTTCTGTTGCTCTTTGGCTGTCGACCCGCGACGTATAGTGGCCAGCAATTTTCTCTCTGGTCCCGGCAGCGAAGATGCTGTCTCCGTTCGTTGCGTCGCCCTCTCCGTAAATGAAACATAAGAAATAAATACAAAAACTTTAGACAATTGACAACCATTACAAATATTAGAAAATATACATAAACAAAACTAAATTAAACTTATATTCACCTGCAAACTGGGCTGACACTGGTGGATGGGTGACGCTTCAATTTCGCGTCCCACTACAGTAACTAGCCCAAATAATGCTTGCGCATACTAATTCCCATAATGCCCCGCGGCGAACCGTGCAGTACGAACTTCCTAACGCAAACCGTTCAGAAGTTATAACAATTTTCATAAATTAACGCAATTACGTATGAGAATGTAGCCATATTATTCGCTGGGGAAGTGTGCTGTAATTGCAGAACTGGAACTTGCAAGTAACTAAGCAAAAATAACTCACTAGGTCATTAGGGTCGTTCTCACACCTCGTTTTTGAAGAGACAAACATTGGCTGTCCCAAAGACAATGTTTTTCGGCAATTTTCCACAAATATCTCTGAAGACCAGTACCGCTAAAAGACAAACAAAATTTTGTAGGAATCGTCTTTATGTATGTTGTTGTGTATTTGTGTTGCATGCGTTGGTGTGGTCGCTTTTACAATGAGCACAAAGCTGTGTCTGAATATAGTTTATGACATGTCGTCCGATTACTGTGTCACCAATGAGGAAGCTCACAGAAGTTTCGATGCGAGTACTTGATTCGAAAAGGGGCAAAAAAAGTTTAATCGGAATTTGAAATGTGATGGAACACTGTAAATAGACCCTGTGTATTCAGTAGTTCTGTTCGTCCTCTGATCAGGGAAAACTCTTCCGCTACTAGTAAGCCAACGTACGGAAAGTAAACTTCATTAAATATATAGTATACATAGCCCTGTTTACTGTTAAAAAAAAAGCCTCGGGCGCCAGTACATCTCTGTCCTTTAACATACTTTCGTTCGTTTGTGTCCCGTAATGATCACGCGTAAATGATTTAGTTTCGAAAGAGTCATCGTGCATTTAATCGGGTACCCTTTTGTTGAATGCAGAGTAGCGCATTAAGAGCCGGATGCAATTTGTGCTGTTCAAATAAAAGTGTTCACGTAACTACGTAGTGTTTGTGGAGAGTATTTCAATGTGATGCAGATCACCTGTTAGAATTGTCGATCACGGGGACATAATATAGCCGCAGGCTGGAATGTGGAATCGGATCTCTTTGTTACTACTTTGGTGTGCCTAACACACTAATCTAGGAACACAGGGATAAAAACCTGCGGGGTGGTGCCGCAGGTTTCACAGGTTTCCTAGCGTGCTGTACCGGTCAAAACTGACCGATTTCAGTTGTCAGCTACACCAGGACACGACCCGAGACCTTGGCATTGGCAGGCAGTGCTCTCGCTGGTTCAGCTCGGAAAAAAGTCACAGCTCTCCTTCTATCGCTAACTGTCTTCTTTTTCCCAGAATTCACAAATCTAGAATAATTTAGACCTATTTCTATGCCCTCAGTGTTTGCTAGTTATTGAAAAGGATGTGTATGTAAGGATAATTGATCATTTCATTTCACATGATTTGCTATCAAATGTAAAGTTCGGCTTTAGAAGTCGTTTAATAACTGAAAATGCTATATCCTCTTTTCTCTGTGAGGTACTGGTTGGGTTAAACAAACGTTTTTGTACACTAGGCATCTTTTTTGATTTAATTACTATTAAAAACAGTCTTGATCACGATTTATTTAACAAGGTGACCGGTTTCGACCACTACTGTGGTCATCTTCAGACCATTGAGTAGGAACCTCTTTCTGTTGGAGAATCACAACAGAAAGAGGTTCCTACTCAATGGTCTGAAGATGTCCACAGTAGTGGTCGAAACCGGTCACCTTGTTTCCAACAGAAAGAGGTTCCTACTCAATGGTCTGAAGATGACCACAGTAGTGGTCGAAACCGATCACCTTGTTAAATAAATCGTGATCAAGACTGTTTTTAATAGTAATTATTTACAAGACATTGATCACTGCTGTTCCCGTAATGCATTCAAAAGTAATTTTTTGATTTAACTAAGGCGTTTGATTGTGTTGGTCACAAAATATTGCTCCAGAAGTTGGACCATTACAGAATAAGGGAGTAGCTCACAACTGGTTCACCTCTTACTTTAACAACAGAAAGCTAAAGGTCATTATTCACAGTTTTGAGAATGGCTGTAATGTGGCGTCTAAGTGGGGAACGGTCAAGAGGGGAGTGCAATGGAGATCAATGTTGGGGCCACTCCTGTTCCGTATTTATATAAATGATATGCCCTATAGTAGTACAGGTAACTCTAAAATATTCCAGTCTTCTGATGACACTATCTTGGTAGTAAAGGATGTTGTGTGCAACAATGTCTCAGTTCCGAACAGTGCAGTGCAGTCCATGACATACGTCATGGCTTGTAGAAAATAAACTAACGCTAAATCACAGTAAGATTCAGTTTTTACAGTTTCTGACACACAATTCAACAAAAGCTGACGTTTCAGTTTCACAGAATGGGCATATGATTAGTAAAAGTGAACAGTTCAAATTTCTAGGTGTTCGGATAGATAGTTAACTGTCGTGGAAATCCCTCGTTCAGGATCTTGTTCTAAGACTTAATGTTGCCATTTTTACTACTCGAAAGGTATCTGAAGTTAGTCTGATTTGCCTATTTTCATTCGCTTATGTCGTATGGTATAATACACTCCTGGAAATTGAAATAAGAACACCGTGAATTCATTGTCCCAGGAAGGGGAAACTTTATTGCCACATTCCTGGGGTCAGATACATCACATGATCACACTGACAGAACCACAGGCACATAGACACAGGCAACAGAGCATGCACAATGTCGGCACTAGTACAGTGTATATCCACCTTTCGCAGCAATGCAGGCTGCTATTCTCCCATGGAGACGATCGTAGAGATGCTGGATGTAGTCCTGTGGAACGGCTTGCCATGCCATTTCCACCTGGCGCCTCAGTTGGACCAGCGTTCGTGCTGGACGTGCAGACCGCGTGAGACGACGCTTCATCCAGTCCCAAACATGCTCAATGGGGGACAGATCCGGAGATCTTGCTGGCCAGGGTAGTTGACTTACACCTTCTAGGGCACGTTGGGTGGCACGGGATACATGCGGACGTGCATTGTCCTGTTGGAACAGCAAGTTCCCTTGCCGGTCTAGGAATGGTAGAACGATGGGTTCGATGACGGTTTGGATGTACCGTGCACTATTCAGTGTCCCCTCGACGATCACCAGTGGTGTATGGCCAGTGTAGGAGATCGCTCCCCACACCATGATGCCGGGTGTTGGCCCTGTGTGCCTCGGTCGTATGCAGTCCTGATTGTGGCGCTCACCTGCACGGCGCCAAACACGCATACGACCATCATTGGCACCAATGCAGAAGCGACTCTCATCGCTGAAGACGACACGTCTCCATTCGTCCCTCCATTCACGCCTGTCGCGACACCACTGGAGGCGGGCTGCACGATGTTGGGGCGTGAGCGGAAGACGGCCTAACGGTGTGCGGGACCGTAGCCCAGCTTCATGGAGACGGTTGCGAATGGTCCTCGCCGATACCCCAGGAGCAACAGTGTCCCTAATTTGCTGGGAAGTGGCGGTGCGGTCCCCTACGGCACTGCGTAGGATCCTACGGTCTTGGCGTGCATCCGTGCGTCGCTGCGGTCCGGTCCCAGGTCGACGGGCACGTGCACCTTCCGCCGACCACTGGCGACAACATCGATGTACTGTGGAGACCTCACGCCCCACGTGTTGAGCAATTCGGCGGTACGTCCACCCGGCCTCCCGCATGCCCACTATACACCCTCGCTCAAAGTCCGTGAACTGCACATACGGTTCACGTCCAGGCTGTCGCGGCATGCTACCAGTGTTAAAGACTGCGATGGAGCTCCGTATGCCACGGCAAACTGGCTGACACTGACGGCGGCGGTGCACAAATGCTGCGCAGCTAGCGCCATTCGACGGCCAACACCGCGGTTCCTGGTGTGTCCGCTGTGCCGTGCGTGTGATCGTTGCTTGTACAGCCCTCTCGCAGTGTCCGGAGCAAGTATGGTGGGTCTGACACACCGGTGTCAATGTGTTCTTTTTTCCATTTCCAGGAGTGTATTTTGGGTTGCTCTTCCCACCCTAAAAGGAAATGTTTGGCTCATAAACGGGCGGTTCGAGAGATAAGTGTTGTTATTTCACGAATCTCTTGTCGACCGCTGCTGCTCACTAGTCTGAGTATTTTGACATTGGCCTCTCAATATATACATACTTCACTGTCATTTCTTGTTCACAATACTAGTTTATTCCCAAGAATAAGCAGCTTTCACTCAGTTAATAGTCAGCAAAAATCCAACGTGCATTTGATCGGACTTCCTAAATTCTTGGCAGAAAGGTGTGCAGTATACTGCTGCATCCATTTGCAGTAAGCTACCACACGAATTCAAAGATCTTAGTAGTAATCCACGCGCTGTCAAATCGAAACTAAAGAGTTTCCTCATGGGTCACTCGTTCTATTCTTTTGACGAGTTGTTTGAAAAATTAAGCTCATTCCTATGTTATATTGTTGATTACATTTACTTAAACTTATGGCTTGACTTTTTCGGATTTATAAACATTCTATTTTTTCTGTTATTACGAGGGTAAGTCCAAAATAAATTCACACTATTTTTGGAAAAATGCAGTTTTCATTCTGCGTGTTTGAAAGTTTTACAGTGCGTAGATACATCCTTCCCGTTTGTTTTCAGACTTAATTCAACCTGTTCCCGTGAGTGGCGCCGTCACAGCATGTCTTCAAGATGGCTGCTACACTTGACGCTCGTCAGAAGCAACGTGCTGTCATACAATTCCTGTGCTGTGAAAACGAGACAGTGGGAAACATCCACAAGAGGTTGAAAAAGGTGTATGGAGATACTGCTGTCGATCGCAGCACAGTTAGTCGGTGGGCAAGCAGGTTACGTGATGAAAGCGGGCACGGCAGTATTGAGGATTGTCCTCGCAGAGGCAGGCCTCGTACTGCACACACTCCAGACAATGTGCAGAGGGTTAACGAATTGGTGACTGCTGACAGACGCATCACAGGGAACGAACTGTCACGCTACGTTGAGATAGAGGAAGGGTTTGCAGAATACTGAAAATGTAGGCGTTAAAAAAGATTTGTGCCAGGTGGGTTCCCAGGGTGTTGACAGTGGCTCACAAAGAAACAAGAAACACGGTATGGAACGATCTTTTGGAACAGTACGAGAATGGTGAAGATGAATTTCTTGGAAGAATTGTGACAGGTGATGAAACATGGCTCCATCATTTTTCACCAGAGACGAAGAGGCAATCAATGGAGTGGCATCATACAAATTCACCCAAGAAAAAAAAAATTCAAAACCACACCTTCTAGTGGAAAAGTTATGGCTACGGTATTTTTCGATTCCGAATGACTCTTGCTTGTGGACATCATGCCAAGTGGAACCACCACAAATTCTGATGCATATGTGACGACACTGAAGAAACTTCAAGCTCGACTGAGTCGTGTTCGACCACATCGGCAAAAACAGGATGTTTTTGCTGTTGCACGACAATGCACTGCCACACGTTAGTCAAAAAACCATGAAAGCGATCACAATGGACAATACTGAAACACCCGCCTTACAGTCCTGACCTGGCTCCACGTGAATATCATCTCCTTGGGAATCCGAAAGACTCTTTTCGTGGAACAAGGCTTCAAGATGATGACTGCCTTGTGCACGCTGCCAAACATTGGCTCCAACGGGTCAGTCCAGAATTTTACCGTGCGGGTATACAGGCACTGGTTCCAAGATGGCGTAAGGCAGTTGAGAGGGATGGAAATTATGTGGAGAAATGAAAATATTGTTCTTAAAGGATTTATGTACATACTGTAAAACTTTCAAAAATGTAGAATAAAAGATGGATTTAAAAAAAAAGTTGTGTGCATTTCTTTGGGAGTGACCCTCGTACTTCTATGTTGTAAAATTTTGGAAGTTTGTGGTAAGGTCTTATGGGACCAAACTACTGAGGTCATCCGTCCCTGGGCTGAGACGTTACTTAATCTGAATTAAAGTAACTTAGGCTAGGGACAACACACACACCCATGCCCGAGGGCGGACTCGAACCTCCGACTGGGCAGCCCCCCGAATCGTGGCAAGGCGCCTAGACCGCGCGGCTGTAAAAATAAAAGGGTACTTACTTCTGGATCAACCCTCGTTTTTAATTAACCCGTAATTGTAACGAAATATTTATTGTAAGTGCACAGATAATAAAATTCAATGATTAATTTATTATTTTCGTACTTTATTCCGAGAAAACGCTTTCAAGAGACCACTGGCTCCTTTAGACTAAGGGTAAAAACAATTTGACAGTGCGCATGGTTACGATATTATCGTCAGTTTCGGCAAACTCACAGCAGTGCAATAGTAGAATTTTTAATCGCTGCATTGAAGCCATATTTCTGTTGTACCTCCTTTTAATTGGAGGGCAAACGGACTTAGGTTTGTACGGCGACGATTTACAGCATTGAGAAGGTCGGTCTGCCAACGTGCAGTATTAAAACAAACTTCTCCAAAATGTATTCCACTGGTGGAGCCTTGCGACGTTACAGGCTGGTGAAGCACTTAGAAAACGGCTGCGAAGTCTCGCGTAGATAATCGATCGGACTAGAAAGCAAGCTTCTAGAGAAGACTGCGTAAAAATTCAATCAGTCGTCCACCATGACTTGACTGCAACAATACTCGGTGATAAGCTTCGACATTCACGGAATGCCGCGAAACTGTGTGATGGTCGAGGGCCATTTATGAACAGGAACCCAGTTTCTTTTGGAACAGACGTATTGAAAAAAAAAAGAAGGCAAAGGAACATGCAAATATTCGGCGTACACTCGTATGTTCTGTGTGTTGTAATAATTAGAGTCTGCCATATTTCCGCGAGCAGTATCATCCCTATTCTTGCAATGGTCCATGGGTTACACGTTATACTTGTCGCCGAGGTAGGTACAAAAGTGGTTCAAACTGCTCTGAGCACTTAACATCTGAGGTCATCAGTCCCCTAGAACTTAGAACTACTTAAACCTAACTAACCTAAGGACATCACACACATCCATGCCCGAGACAGGATTCGAACCTGCGACCATAGCGAGAGGTAGGTAGAATAAATAAATAAAATGACTGTACTGATTTAATTGAAGTTCTACGTAATAAAAAAAATTCTCCCTTTTTCTGGGTAGAGATTATAAAAGTAGTGGATGAATCATTAAGTGTTGATAATGTGCACAGTCAGACTATATCATTTTGTTACAATTAGTTGTGAACTTTTAAAAAAATGTAGGAGCCGCGAGATTCGATACAAGGACCTTGCGCTTATGAAATTAGGTGCCTGCGCGCTGGGCTGCGAACTCCTTACGTCTAAGCGACCGCATAAAGTATACAGGCACGCCTAAAATTTTCAAACTCGATTTTCTCGAAAACGGTTGAGAGTTTTGTCTTGCGTTTACGTATGTTAATGTGATAGTTGTTCCCTACACACCCTGACCTCATGAACGGAATGGGTGAGGGGTAATTCGTAGCTACAACCAAGGGCAGGGGTTCTCAAAATTTTCCTCCGCCGGAACCCTTTGAGAATCCTGGTACTTTGTTGGAACGCCTTGCTTGTTTTAAAGGTTAATAAAATTTTAAGAAAATGAGAAAAACTCGTTTCGTTCAGTGATTACTACAGTTTAAAATCACAACTAATAACAAACACTGTCCGAACAGCCCTTGAAGGACCAACGGTAGCGACCGGGCGTCACGTCAGCCACTGCCCTTAGGCGTCACCAGATGCGGACAGGGAGGGGCACTTAATTATTTTTAATTATTTTGTAAAGTTTATACCACATCTGACACCAATTGTAAATGCATACAGGGTTTGGGAAAGGGGGGAGGTGGTTGTTGCATATGCCTCGTTACAGCAGGGTGCAGCAGATCGAGCGGTCGCGGTAAGAGAGTGGGCATCCGGCGCTGCCGTTAAATGACAAAACAGGGAATTGGGTACAACAAAGAGGTATTTCAATGTACGGTGTACAAGGGGCGCGCCTAGGGTCGGAAGTTACCAGGTTTAGGCCAGCCTAGGAGGTCGAACAATTAACTGAAATGGGCAACGGAAGGGGAAGCGGTTCGTGTTAAATTACGTTGGTGGCCGGTCGTGAAAAGCAGAGCAAGAGCCTCTGCCTTCCAAGAAGACGTCTGTTCTGCTCGAAGTCTGGATTACAAGAGAGAGAAGCAACTGTGTTCGGCTCCACAGAACACTCTGTAAGTAGGCTACTTAGGTTTTTATGTTGGTAACGCCACGTAGAACTCTGTATGAAAATCACTGACTGTGCTGTGTGCAATCTGTGGCTGATTGGCATCGTTGGAATATTCGCTATTGTAGTGTTGGGCAGTTGGATGTGAACAGCGCGTAGCGTTCCGCAGTTGGAGGTGACCCGCCAGCAGTGGTGGATGTGGGGAGAGAGAAGCCAGAGTTTTGAGATGTTAATATGAGCGGACGATCTGGACGTGTGTCCGTCAGAGAAAAGGAAATTTGCCAAACTGGATGTCCCAAATTATATATTACTTTTGAACACTGTCAAGGTAAATACATTGTTTGTTCTCTATCAAAATCTTTCATTTGCTAACTATATGCCTATCAGTTGTTAGTGCCTTCAGTAGTTAGAAATAGTATTGGCGCTCGCTGTATTGCAGTAGTTCGAGTAACGAAGATTATTGTTAGTCAGGGCCATTCTTTTGTAGGGATTATTGAAAGTCAGATCGCGTTGCGGTAAAAGCGTCAGTTTACTGTTCATCAGAATAAGTAAAAACAGAAATTTCTCAGTACGTTCAGTTTTGCTTAGTTGTTTGAAAATCAAATAACGTAAGAGGTTTACCAGCACTGTCATTTATAAATTTTTCTAAGGTGATGTTTCAACTCCAGCGTCCACACACGTGATCGGTATCGCTCGCACGCCACTGGCTAAATCGAATGGCGTGAATTCGCCAGCAGTTCCAGCAGAGGGCTCAAGGCGTCTCCTGTCAGCAGCTTCAACTGGACACAACCGCCTCGGTTTTGAAAGACAGGCAACTTTGTCACGTAGATACGGCGTAAGTTACTCGGGACAACACTTGTAAAGATTTGACTGGGCTTCTGAAGTAAATTTTTTAAACCAATTCCATAAAATATTCCTTGACTGGCTGCCATCATGTACAATTTAAACACTGACCTACAGAATTTTCCCTGATAAAGACAACTCAAACTTAACCTACTCATTTAGTACCCACAATATACAGTGTGGCGCAAGGTAACGGGAAATTTTGAACGTTGCTGTTGGCAGCACTGTAGCGCCGGCAGATGTTCGAAACTTTGCACAATTGATGTGAACGCATTGGCACTTAGTAATCATGGAGAATTGGACTGGTGCGGAACGTGCAGTAGCTGTGAGAGCGTTTTACAAAAATGGCGATAGTGCGACTGCCAGGCAGAGAACATGTCGACAGCATTACCAGCTTGGACGTCACGGACGTGTCCCATCTGCGAATGCGATTACAACGTGGGTGCGTAATTTTGAAGAAACAGGATCTGCCTTGAAAAGAAACCTCCAGGTGGCATTCCAACGGTACGTACCCCAGAGAACATTGCAGCTGCTAGAGCTGCAGTCGAGAGAAGTCCTCGCCGCTCCGTTCGACAGCATGCATCTTCGCTAAGGATTAAGCGACGAAGCTTACAAAGAATACTGCACGAATTAGACTTCCATCCCTATAAGTTGAAGATTGTGCAACACTTACATGAACGAGAGCCAGCGTCACCTATGGAGTTTAGTAGCCAGATATTGGCTAAAATCAACGAGGACGCGAATTTCCTTGGTAACTTATGGATATCAGAAGAAGCCCATTTCCACATGAACGGATTCGTGACCAAACAGAATTTTCGTTATTGGGCACAGGACAATCCTTGTGAGTTTCACCAGCGACCACTACATAGCGCCAAGGTCACAATATGGTGTGCTGTATCATGTCATGGTGTTATCGGCCCTTATTTTTTTGAACGTGAGGATGCTAGTGCAGTGGCAGTAACATCCGCTCGATATGTCGAAATGGTTGAAACATTCTTTACACCGAGACTGTACGAGCTTAATCTTAACGTCGAAAACATGTGGTTTCAGCTGGACGGAGCCACGTCACACACTGCTCGACAATCCATGGCAGCAGTTCGTCAGTTGTTTGGAAGACGCATTATTTCACGTAACGGTGACATTGCATGGCCTGCGAGATCCCCTGATCTTAGTGTGTGCGACTTCTTCCTGTGGGGATATGTTAAAGGCAAGGTGTACCGTACACGTTCTGCAACAATCCATGAACTGAAGGAGAACATTGAAAACGAAATCACTGCCGTTCCCCAAGATTTGCTACACCGCGCATTCCAGAGTTTTCATAACAGGCCGTTAGAGTTTGAACGCTGAATGGGAGCACATCTTTCCGATGTCATCTTTAAAAAGTAAAGAGACACTTTTGGACATTTTGATTGTAAAGACATACTGAATAATGGCATACTGAATACATTCTCTTTCGTTAATAAATTACTAGTTTTATGAATTTATTCATGGAAATGACGTTATTTCGAAATTTCCCGTTTCCCTGCGCTACCCTGTACAAGCCCAACGCAATGTGACTGCTGTGCAGTGACGACATGGCTTCCAATAATTAATACAATAGAATGGCCCTGAATTGCAGGAAATCCTAACAATAATAAAAGTAAAAAAAAGAAATTAAAGTAATATGAAACTACCTCCGTCTTTGTTAATTGGCTAAACTCATTTGAATCACGAACCCCATTTCTTTTTATAAGTCACTTACCTCACAGAAAATCTTCATAATACAAACTACAGCAATTACAGCAAACAGCAACTACAGCCAGCTAAATAAAAATATTCTAGCTACTATACACTACTAGGAGACATATGGTTAGCAAAAGAAAGATTTTTTTGCAGAGCAAACAATGTACTTCGAAAATTTTACCTTATTAATGTGGCATCTACACCTAAAAATTATATGGTTATCACAATCCAAACATTACAAAAAACACCCATCCTCATTTTACATTTCCTTGCGTCCCTCTTAACAATGCATGTCCTACCAACGCAGAGTCTCCACTAAGAAAAATACGTCCATACACTTCTCTATCCATTCGCTAACTGCTAGACCGTCAAACCACAGAATCCCTTGCTGAGCGATATTAACACAGTCTCTAGCGCTGCCAACACACAAACAGGCTACTTACAGCACATGCTGAGCACACCCGTCTCTCGGGGCTGTTGGTTTTCGTCACCGGCGCCGCCACCTCTCAACCAAGTAACTCCTCAGCCGGCCTCACAAGAGTGGTTTGCATCACGCTTGCCAACGATGCTCTGCAGACCAGCACGGTGACCCATCGAAGCATTAGCCAAGCCCGACAGCTCTAACTTCAGTGATCCGACGGGAACCGATGTTACCATTGCGGCAAGGTCGTTGGCGCAACTAATAACGCAGGAATCGAATAAAATTAAAAAGTAAGCAGTGTAACCTCCCCCTCACTTATCGACCTTAATGACAGTGAATAATTAAACCGCGTGTACCTAATGGAAATTTGGGAAAAGCAATCGTCACCGAAGTCAATTTGTCGGTAAAGAGGGAGGAAAGGGTTACATCTAAATGAAAGGAAAAATGCAAATGAAACTGGTGGAAAATAATTTTGAAAAGGGGTAAAGTTAATGAAGAAAGTAAATGTGCGGCCGTTACGTTAACAATTAATTAGTGGTAATTAGATATTTGAGATTTGGGGGAAATTACGGTCGCCAGTCCTGAGGACAATTACTATAGTAATTAAAAAAGAAAGGTTATTACACATACAATTAGCACTAGAAGCGTGGCAACTGAAGGTTGACACGTGTAGTGTGAAAACTGAAAGTTTGTCAGAAGTAATAAATTTCGCTACACTCTGACTTAATTTAGCAAAAGAATTAATAAAACCGGAAAATCGAAAGTTAATTTAGTGACTGAAGTTAATAGTGAGCTTTCTTTCTGAAGCACATCGAAATTCAGTAAAATACGGTTAGTCTTGGACTACCTCAACAATCATTTCAAAAGCTACTTGAATCCAAGCAATTTAGAAATAAGAGATTTAACTTTGAACTTGAATTAAATGATTCTGAACAATTAACAATAGTAAAATTTAGTACATACCAAGCTGAGCTGCAGTCACAGGTAAGCTAAAATACGGTAACAAAACTCGCACTCTTAATTTGTGCTTCTGTAATCTAAATATTGTGGCCAGCTATGAATACCTTAACTGAACTTTGAAATTAAAGCAGTGACATCGATTGATTGTACTTTAATGCTGGCGTCTGAATTTCAACGACACTCGAGATCATTCCGGAAAAGGGAGGGACCCTGCTTGGTAATGCAATTGGGACAATGAGCAACAAAGGTTCATGCTAAGTTGCTGTAATTTTGATGCAACAATTTTAAAAGTTTGAAAAGCTGAGGTCTGCCGTACAGTTCTAAAACTTTACGTGCTTCCAGTCTTCCTTGTTCGTTGATTGAAGGTTTGAAGCCGTCGATCGAGGATGTGGCGACAGTCACTCATTCTCGGCCGTCGCTGTTGCAGAAGCTGGATGTTAGCGCGCGTTCTTCTCGACACGGTCACCAGACGAAACGGGCTCTTGATGTGCGCCAGCTAATGCTTCCCGTCCGCGACACCATGTCAGAAACTATCATCGCAAGTCGAGCGCAATTACATGCTGCCAAACCCCGAAAGCGCGGCAACTCGCGGGAGCTTCACACAACACACCTGCTCCACTGCACCAGCCCAGCCAGACTCCCCCTGCCCGCGCTCCACGCGACAGAGTTAACACTCCCAAAGATCCTAAACACTTTGGTTCTCCACACGACCTATCGATGTAATCGTTCGATAGCAGTTTTCGCTAAGCAAGACCCAGCGTAAAAATACAAATAATATTTACGAAACAAACCAATTATACATCGACATAAATGCATAAATATATATATACAAACAGTAAAACAATTACAATATATAAAGAGACAGAAATGTCGTGTCTTGAGGTAACAAAGCAAGGAAAAAAATTATACTACAATAGATGGAAATAGGAGGATATGCATTTTCGGCGTTACAGTAGTATCGTCAAAATGTCGAACATATCCTCCGTGTTATTGATAGTTCTTATCGGAGCACTTACTTACATCCAGCTGAACACCAGTGATCCGCAGAAGAGTGTTTGGGACACCCTGGAGAATCCCTACGGGATGTTGTCCAGAATGGATCTTTAACTCTTCTGTGGATTATGCTCAGTTTTAAACGTCCTGGTGTATTAAAACGGTATTCCAATCCAGGACTCGAACCCTGAAGCCTCGCCTGTGGACTGGCACACGGTTTTAGTCTACCAGGAAGTTTCAAAGCTGAGCGCACTACACAGCTGAGTCAAAGGTACTGTGGGTAGTATTCCCACGTGTTTGAAAGTCGCTCGTTAAAACGCCAGCTTTCAATGTATTCATTGTTATATAAGTTATGCATTGCGAGTCTGTTTTAAAGACGCTGTGTACCTGGGTTATCGATTGCTTACCGTAGTACATGTTTTGACTGGCTGGCTGCTAGGGAATACTTTGGAAGGGTGGTGAATCAGAGATATGCGCCGGCCAATTTCGCGTTGACGAGCCCCATTCAGTGTAAACAGGGCAGTCTTTCTCGTGCCGTATTCTCGGTTAGTCTTCTGATTTCCACTTCGACTTGTTACGGATGGCTGGCGTCAGCTTAATTGTGGTATTTGAACTGAGGTTACTTTCTGATGGTCATTCTCATGCGACGAGGTATGTGAATTACGGCAAGGTTGCGACATGCATTTACAGCTACGCGTAACGTTTTGTTTGCGACTGTTTCAGGCGTAGATGTCTACCTTCAGTCGTGTTCACACTTAATATTCGTTTCTGAAAGACGTAGATTCTGTTCCATCATGGTCGAGGTACAGTGTCGGTATTTCGCTTGTTGATCCGTGATGTTAGCGAACCGGCTTCGTCACAGCCCCCTTGATTTAAGTGTTTTCAGGATTTGTTAGTGTCTAAAGAGCTTTTATTTTCTTCAGCTTTTCTGTATATGGTGGATTTGTATAGCACGTGCTTCGTCATACGACGATTGTAAAGCTGTTACTATACTTGATCTGCACACGTATTTCTGTTGTCTTTTTTTTCAGTCTGTAGTTGATTTGAACACGAAATTTAGCAAGAATCCCGACTTCAGTGCAATTAGTTAAAGCGAAACCAAACTTCTAGCAGCAGAAACAATACCTTTGCATTCCTTTATTAGTCGCAACGTAGGCTCTGCTGACGAGACTTTCGGGCTGCGAGCTGTTTCCAGATTGTGTTCGACGTGCCGGCCGGAGTGGCCGAGCGGTTAAAGGCGCTACAGTCTGGAACCGCACGACCGCTACGGTCGCAGGTTCGAATCCTTCCTCGGGCATGGATGTGTGTCATGTCCTTAGGTTAGTTAGGTTTAAGTAGTTCTAAGTTCTAGGGGACTGATGACCACAGCAGTTGAGTCCCATAGTGCTCAGAGCCATTTCTTCGACGTGACCACTATACTACTTGTGTTTTAGACAGACGTTAGGCATTCTGTGTGAGGTTTACATCCTGATCCCAAGTGGTCTGTCTGCAAAGGAGAGAACGCATACACTCACAAACCATGTTAAGCTGCTACAAGAAGTAACCGTTACCTCGCCTTCGGTCAGATACTCACTGATGCCCCCGTTCCTCCCCGTTGTGCAGTAAAGCCTCTCCTATTCTTGAACAGTTTTGTGAAACCGTGATCAGATAGCGCCAACTATAATTTCTCAGGTACACGACTTGTATCAAAAGGGGTATACTTTCAGGGCATTTTACTGAAGTCACACACTTCCACGTTCTCAGTTCATTCTAAAGCCAGAGAAAACTTTCAAGTTATCCAGGAAAAAGTGACCGCTTGAATCCTCCCAGTATCTCTGTCCCAATATCCGAACTTCAGAGAACCACTCCTGCGTTCCGGTCACTTCAGGGGAATAGGTTATTGTGCAGAATCTGCGTGGGTGGGTCGTGAGCGTAGCCGAGACACCTCTTAAACGGTAAAGAGGACTGTTTGCCTCTCGAACAGGGCAAAAGGGCCGGCCGAGACTAACCTACCGATCCGACCGCGGATCAGTAACAGGAGCGTTACATCAGAGCCCTGTACAGTAATTTGTGAAACATTCACACATTTTATTTTAATCTCTGCCACCCCCCCTCCCCCCACATTCACGTCTGTCAGACGGTAATGCCAACGTTTGGCTTTCGAAATGTGGGGTGACAGGCTTACTTCACGGATGACTGCACAAGAATGTAAACTATAGGGTGACTTTACTTCGTTTGGGCCGCCCACTGCGGCCGAGCGGTTCTAGGCGCTTCAGTATGGAACCGCGCTGCTACAACGGTGCTGTCTAGGGGACTGATGACCTCAGATGTTAAGTCCCATAGTGCTCAGAGCCATTTACTTCGCTTAGCAGTAATTATTTACTACAAAAATAATCGTAAAAGATGGCAAGGATGTCTATATAATAAAAGATAATTCCCTTTAACTTGATTTAGTCTTCTTCAAACGTTGTAAAACATGCCTAGCTGTATCATACTGATGACACTGTGGTGTTTGAAAGACGCACGTCAAAAGAGCCATGATTCAACATTCCTACTCCAACGAAATATTCCCTACAACATTTACATACATACTGGGCAATCCACCGCATGGTCCTTGGTGGAAGGAATCCTCTGCCACTACTATCGTCTGGGAGACGACTCTTTGGTATTGACAGCTCGGTAGCGTCTTTCCGTTGCCTAGCGACCGCAGGCAGGCAGCCAATGACGGCCTGACTTTGAGCGGGTAGCAGGGGCCACGTTGCCGCTCTGAAACCCGGTCGCGCGCGCTTATGAAACTTACCAGTGTCTCGCGTGCAGGCGGTGCGGTCGTTCGTCGTTTGTCTGAAGTTGAATTCGCAGTTTATTTCGTTTTTGTTGTTTTTAGTGTTTCTTTGTTTATGTTTCGTTGTAAACAATGTCTAGTGCGGCGGATAGTACCAGCCCAACACAAGAAGTGAAACGGAGGAAGAAAAGTGTGCTACACACCCAGTCCCGTGAATTCGTGTGCTCTGTGAGGGATTACTTTGAGAAAGAAAAGGACAAAGGTGGGCCCTTAATTCCTGTTGTTCAGGTTGTGAAGAGAACTGCAGCAACATTGAAAATAAGTAAGAACACTGTTGTAAAGATAGGGTAAGAACAGTATAGTGTAGATTGTGACGAGAGTGGCACAACAAAGCTGCACACACCAGGAAAGAAGCGACCGAGAAATAAGCAGGTGACAGCTTTTGACGATTTTCAGAAAGACGCTATTCGTCGTCATATATACAGCTATTATAAGAGAAGGGAACATCCCACTCTATCTAAATTACTGGTGTCGCTTCAGAAAGACGATCTTTTTAAAGGGAGCAAATTTTCATTGCGTACAGTGTTGAAAGACATAGGCTTCAGGTATTCACTGTTTAATGGACGCAAAATATTAATGGAAAGGACAGATGTAGTGGCATGGCGGTGCAGATTTCTGCGCAGGATCATGGGTGTAGAATTCGAAAGTATAGTGTGGTTAGATGAAACTTGGTTCAATGCCAGCCATTCTTTACGTAGAGGCTGGAATAATGGAACGCCCGAGGGGACAATGGCAGTGCCTGTTGGCAAAGGAGAGCGTATTATTGTCTTACATGCAGGAACATCGAAAGGTTTTGTGCCAAACTGCTTGAAAATGTTTCGGTCAAAAAAGACGGGAGATTACCATGAAGAAATGAACAGTGTAGTATTTCAAGAATGGTTCGAGACATCGCTTATGACGAATCTGACAAGTCCATCAGTGATTGTTATGGACAATGCGCCTTATAATTCCGTTGTTCACGATAAGGCACCAACCTTGGCAACAAAAAAAGACGATATCATTGAGTGGTTGAAACGGCGAAAAGTAGATTTCAGAGAAGATTTAAGGAAGGCGGAACTGCTCGAAATTGTGGCACAAAAGAAACCCCAATTTCCAACATATATAATTGACGAGATTGCTCAAAGGCACGGGCATGAAATCATTCGGGTTCCTCCATACCACTGTCACTTCAATGCAATTGAAGGAGTGTGGGCGCAGATAAAAAAATTACATTGCTGCAAACAATAAAAAATTCACGATCTCTGAAGTGGAAACTCTCCTTCCAGCAGCTATCAATAAAGTGACAAGCGAGACGTGGGCTAAAATTGTAAACAGCACTGCAAGTGCCATCAGAGAGGCGGCCAAAACCGAAGGGGTTGTGGAAGAATGCATCGAAAATTTAATTATACATCTGGGAGAGAGCAGTGATAGTTGGAGTAGTGCTGAGGAAGACAATGTCAAATCAGATTCTGACAGTGATGTGAGTGGTGTTTTTCCATTACAGTAACTACAACGCATTCAGGAATGTAAGGAGGGAGTTTGCTATCGATCTACAACCAGGTCATCATATTGTGAGTACTTTCTTCAGATTATAACTCTTAATACACTGACCAGTTATTCTGTAGCTTGTAGTAGAACAAATTAATAATGCTAATACTTAACAATGGAAACCAAAACTGCTAATGTTCAACAACTTGCGAAAATAGTTTTCATTCCAGTTGTGAAGTTTAACAAATAACTTTATTGTGTTTCAGCATCTTAGATACTTGTACCAAATAGCTCTTATCAGTTTTCGAGTTAATATATTTCAAGCATCAACTTTAAATAAATTCACGCGTACCAATACGACTTGTATTTTGTCTCGCTTTTATTTCTGCTGCTAGAGAATGCGTGTAGCAGACAGGGCGCCGCGTGCTGTGAGCCACGTTCGGCAACAGCGCCGTCTGCCCGCCGGAACTGTCAGTACCAGTCACTCGTCTCACGGACTATAGTCATTTCTTTTCCTGTTCCACTAGCAAATAGAACGAGAAAGAAAGGCTGTCTCTATACCTCTGTACGCGCCTTAAACTCTTTAATCTTGGTCATTGCACGAAATGCACGTTGGCGGCAATACTGTAGAATCGTTGTACAGTGAACTTCAAATGTCGGTCCTCGAAATTTTCTCAACAGTGCTCCTCGAAAAGACCATTTCCTTTCCCCCCAATGATTCCAATTTGAGTTCGTAAATCATCTCCGTAATACTTCCGTGTTGTTCGAAACCACCGGTAACAAATCTAGCTGCCCGCCTCTCAATTGCTTCGTTGCCTTACTTTAATCCGATCTGTTACGGGTCCCAAACAATCCAGCAGTATTCAAGAAAAGGTCGCACCAGCGTCCTCCTTTACAGATGAACCACACTTTCCTAAAATTCTCCAAATAAACCGAAGTCGATCAGTCGCCTTCGCTACCACAGTTCTCGCATGCTAGTTCCATTTCATATCACTTTGCGACGCTACACCCAGATATTTAAAACATGTGACTGCGTCAAACAGTACACTAATAATGCTGTATCGGTACACTGCAGGTGTGTTTTTCCTACGCATCCGCATTACCTTTCAAATCTATACCAGCTAGAAATTTTCTCTAAGTCATCTTGAATCTACGTACAGTAACTCAAATTCGACACCTTACGGTATACGACAGCATCATCAGCAACTAACCGCACATTGTTGCCCACCCTGACCACCAAATCGTTTATGTGTACAGAGAACAAGAGCGGTTCAGCCACGTTTTCCTGGGCAATCCTGACAATACTCTTTGTCTCTGGCGGACACTCGCCGCCGAGAACTCTATACTGGGTTCCGTTACTCAAGAAGTCTTCGAACCACTCACTTATCGTGGGAACCTATTCCGTATGCTCGTGCCTTCGTCAACAGTCTGCAGTTGGGTACCGTGTCAAATACTTTCCGGGTATCTGGAAATATCGAATCCGCTTGTTATCCTTCATCCACGGTTCACAGGATCTCATGTGAGAAAATATGTCCCCTGAATGGTCAGCGTTACGGACTGCCGCCCTAAGGGGCCCGGGTTGTGTTCCCGGCTGGGTCGGGGATTTGTTGCGCTCAGGGACTGGGTGTTGTGTTGTCTTCATCATCATTTCATCCCCATCCGGTGTGCAGGTCACCCATACTGGCGTCGAATGTACACTGCTGGCCATTAAAATTCCTACACCAAGAAGAAATTCAGATGATAAACGGGTACTTATTGGACAAATATATTACATTAGAACTAGCATGTGATTACATTTTCACGCAATTTGGGTGCATAGATCCTGAGAAATCAGTACCCTGAACAACCACCTCAGGCCGTAATAACGGCCTTGATACGCCTGGGCATTGACACAACAGAGCTTGGATGACGTGTACAGGCACAACTGCCCATGCAGATTCAACACGATACCACAGTTCATCAAGAGTAGTGACTGGCGTATTGTGACGAGCTAGTTGCTCGCCCACCATTGACCAAACGTATCCAATTGCTGAGAGATCTGGAGAATGTGCTGGCCAGGGCAACAATCGAACATTTTCTGTATCCAGGAAGACTCGTACAGGACCTGCAACATGCGGTCGTGTATTATCTTGCTGAAATGTAGGGTTTCGCAGGGATCGAATGAAAGGTAGAGCCACTGGTCGTAACACATCTGAAATGTAAGGTCCACTGTTCAAAGTGCCGTCAATGCGAACAAGAGGTGACCGAGACGTGTAACCAATGGCACCCCATACCATCACGCCGGGTGATACGCCAGTATGGCAATGACGAATACACGCTTCCAATGTGCATTCACCGCCATGTCGCCATACACGGATGCGACCATCATGGTGCTGTAAACAGAACCTGGATTCATCCGAAAAAAATGACGTTTCGCCATTCGTGGACCCAGGTTCGTCGTTGAGTACACCATCGCAGGCGCTCCTGTCTGTGATGCAGCGTCAAGGGTAGCCGCAGCCATGGTCTCCGAGCTGATAGTCCATGCTGCTGCAAACGTCGTCGAACTGTTTGTGCAGATGGTTGTTGTCTTGCAAACGTCCCCATCCGTTGACTCAGGGATCGAGACGTGGCTGCACGATCCGTTACAGCCACGCGGATAAGATGCCTTTCATCTCGACTGCTAGTGATACGAGGCCGTTGGGATTCAGCACGGCGTTACGTATTACCCTCCTGAACCCACCGATTACATATTCTGCTAACAGTCATTGGATCTCGACCAACGCGAGCAGCAATGTCGCGATACGATAAACCGCAATCGCGGTAGGCTACAATCCGACCTTTATCAAAGTCGGAAAAGTGATGGTACGCGTTTCTCCTCTTACACGAGGCATCACAACAACGTTTCACCAGGCAACGCCGGTCAACAGCTGTTTGTGTATGAGAAACCGGTTGGAAACTTTCCTCATGTCAGCACGTTGTAGGTGTCGCCACCGGCGCGCCAACCTTGTGTGAATGCTCTGAAAAGATAATCATTAGCATATCACAGCATCTTCTTCCTGTCGGTTAAATTTCGCGTCTGTAGCGCGTCATCTTCGTGGTGTAGCAATTTTAATGGCCAGTAGTGTAGTAAGACCTGCACCAAGGCGGCCGGACCTGCCCCGCAAGGGACCTGCCGGCCAATGACAGGAAACGATTTACATTTGCGTGTGAGAAAATGGCAAGGTGAGTTTCGAACAAGCTACGATTTCTCAAACCGCATTAGTCTGAGGACAGAAGGATTTTCCGCTCTAGGAAATTTATTGTATTCGACCTGAGAATACGTTCAAGGATTCTGCCGCAAACTGGTGTTGAAGATATTGGTCTATAATTTTACGGACACGATCATTTATCCTTCTTATATACAGGAGTAACCTGCGCTTTTTTCGAGTCTCTTGGGACTTTGCGCTAGGCGAGAGATTCGCAATAGATGCAAGCTAAGTAAAGGGCCAATGCTGTGGAGCTTAACGCGCTACTAAACACTTTATAATCCTACCTCGAGTATTTCCGGCTCACAGGGTTTTCATTACGTGTTAACTCGACCGAGTCTGTCCCACTTCTGCACGCTCGCTACAAACTCGCGTTGTCGCGACACAACGAAACTCCGTCCACCGGAAAAATTCGGGAGACTGCAGAGTGTTCTAGAAGCTAAGGCTCTCCAGCTAGCGCTGGCTGCTAGATAATTCATTGGCGACGGTAACGACCACGGTGTCCGGTGTCCTCACACTGTACAACTTCATGATTGCAATGCGGTCAAGCGTGCAGCCTGTATAAACACACTCTGGCTGCACGGTGTCACATGTGTATTAACTCTCGCAATACCAAGGGGGCGGGGGTTACTTTGTGCCCGCCGTTTGAAAATATTGTAATCTATTGAAGAACTTGTTTTATTAAATTTTCAAAATAATATGTTTATTATTTTTAATGAAGTCTTCTACCAGATTTCACGAATGTTTTAAATTTTTCAGTTGAAGTTATTAGTGGTAGTTAGATTTTTCACACTGAATGTTATATTCAGTAGTTTCCGGTTAAGGACCCTACGTACAGATAAATATGTCTTTAAAAAGCGGGCAAAAGTCAACAATAATTTGTATTTTTCAAATTTTTTGTGGTGGTCACAAAGTGACCTCTCCCTCTCCTTGGTATACGCATTACTGAAAATACATTGCTATTTCTAACAATATGCTCAAAGTTTTGGACCCTATTTACCTCTTACCTCTTTAAAAGGTCTGTTGTTAATAGAGGTCAACAACAGTTAAATTCCGTTTTTAGGGTACCTTGCCTCAGTATATATAAACGGGAACCCGTATAGGGTCGCTTTGTAGTCCTTCTGCCTCTTTGTCTGTCTGTCTTCCCAACTGTTAAGAACCCTTTCTCTCAGGAAGGGGAAGACTTATCAAGTTCAAATTCGTGCCAGGTATTATGGTCCACAGTCCTCTGGCAGTGTAAAAGTTGTAAGGTTCTAAGTCAATTCAGTCAAAAGATAAGCCCATTTATCTCACATAGTTTGATACTCAAAAACTCACACATGAAAACCTATATAGTTATTCCCGTTGAACGAGAATCCCGGAATATAGCAGAAAGTATGGTTTCACAGCACAAGTGAAAGAAAAAATCCGAAAACTCTTAATTTGCCATTATACAGGGTGTAAATCTTAAGTTGACAAACCAGAATAAATCGAAAAATAAGCTTCATACGAAAAAATGTGTAGAATCCAAAGTTGATTATTTTCGAGGGGGACATCTGCTGGTGCTATAATTGGCCCAACACCCCAGACCCTGGGAACCCACATTATTTATTGCAGAATCAGGTTCTACATAAAAAACTACGTACATTTTGTCTTAAATATTTGTTTTGATTCTTGGTAGTTGGCGCTGTAATTCAAGAAAATCCATGTTCTCATTTTTGAGTGGAAAACGGTTACGGATAAATAAAAAAATACTTATTTACTTCGTAAATTTTGATTAGCCTTCAAAAACGAGAACAGGAGCCTCCACCGGAAATAGACTTTTGAAGATATCGCAAAACGGCTATGTGTGCTAATGGACAATTCAGTTTAGACTGCTGCCATCAAATTGTAAAGAAAATTCTATACATCGTTCTCAAGCTACGTTGCCTGACAATCTGAAAAATATGGCTTCCAGATAAACGCATTTAAAGTTTTGAGTCATATTTTCTGTGGTTAAATTAACATATCTCTAGGCAGCAATCGTTGGACCAGACACACCACTGCCTCCTAATCCAAAATGAGAACCTCCTCCATCTTCTTCGTGGCCATACTCTTTCACAACTTCTCTCACGTGCTCTTCTGCTCACTCGATACGGTTTTCTTCCGCTAGTTTGCAGACGGGCTGGTCCAATCTCGAGTACGTATGAATTGGATCTCAAAAATACAAGTTATGCCGTCTTCGAAATTAATGCTGCCACTATGGTCAAGATGTGAATGGTTTTTGGAGACACTTCTTCACAAATCGGATAACGCAGTTTCGGGCGAACTTGGAACGAACCCTGTTTCAAAGTAGACATCTCAGAGAACATTTTAATAAAAAAAATCGACTTTTTTGACATTTTCAAAGAGGACTATGCAGTAATGCACATCACGCTACAATGCCTTTCTCGTCTTATAAAATATTTTCGACAATTTGAATACGGCTTGGCTACTGTGAACCGTATACCTGCAATGTTTAGCAGTTCACCTGTTTTGTTTCTTCGTTTGTTGTACTCCGTGTCGACTTACTGGCTGAAAAAATAGAGGGTGGACGTGCAGTACTGTCTACTGTATATGATATAGCCGACAGATGCGGAGTTGCGTTTCACAGTCTTTTACTTTCACTTTTCACAACCCCCCAACAATACACAGTTACATATGGCCAATGCACTATTGTTCTAACTTCCCATAATTCTCATTAATAATTTGCAGGTGAACATCCACATACTGCTACAGTTGTTTACTGTTGAACATCTACGAGCAGTAAAAACATAACGACATAATTCACTGTCCTTTCGGAATAATCAGGTATGTGTGGAACAGACACTGTCATTGCTTGAACACACGGCTTGTTAATCAAAATATCCACGGGTGTGCTGCCGGTCTATAGTGCCCGTTGGACACTATAGACCGGCAGCACACCCGTGGATATTTTGATTATCAAATACGCCGGGAGAAACTCAAGAATCACAACACGGCTTGTTGGTTAACACTTACTTCACTGTTAAGTTGATGCATTGTTGTCGTTGTAACCAACACAGGTTTATCGTCTGAAACTCGGCCGTGGTCTGACTGTCTCAGGAGCAAAAATCGGGACCTTATATATCCTCACAATAATAGGTGCTGAAACTACACATTGCTCGAAGTTTAATCTACAGAAATTACAATTAAAAGTTAACTCATTAAATTAACTGAATACATCGAAAAATTGGTTCTTTTAACAGTTTCTTCCACTACAAGAGTCAGTCCGAATATTTGTTTAAATCATGACTTTAACAAATGTAAGTACGCAAAAAATATTTTTTACAAAACTGTTAATTACTTAGGAGTTAATTAAGGGCTGGTTTTGCTAACATGTTTTCGAATAGATCCTTTAAGATTACTAGTATTTCCAGAATGAGAATTTCACTCTGCAGCGGAGTGTGCGCTGATATGAAACTTCCTGGCAGATTAAAACTACCAAAGGCAAAGGCAAAGGTCCCGAGTTCGAGTCTCGGTCGGGCACACAGTTTTAATCTGCCAGGAAGTTTCATATCAGCGCACACTCCGCTGCAGAGTGAAAATCTCATTCTGGAAACATCCCCCAGGCTGTGGCTAAGCCATGTCTCCGCAATATCCTTTCTTTCAGGAGTGCTAGTTCTGCAAGGTTCGCAGAAGAGCTTCTGTAAGGTTTGGAAGGTAGGAGACGAGGTACTGGCAGAAGTAAAGCTGTGAGTACCGGGCGTGAGTCGTGCTTCGGTAGCTCAGTTGGTAGAGCACTTGCCCGCGAAAGGCAAAGGTCCCGAGTTCGAGTCTCGGTCGGGCACACAGTTTTAATCTGCCAGGAAGTTTCATACTAGTATTTCGTCTTACAAATGTTTACAATTATTACAGAATTTGTATTTCTTTATATGTCAACAGTAGAATTTAAATTACGAAACAGTTACTGATTTTTCCCTATAACAAACGATGCTAACTAGGCGTAGTCAAAATAAATTAGAAAATGAATTAAATACATAAAACTAAGCATAAAATTAGATCTGGTGTTATATTCTATAGAACTGAGGGCCAACCTTTCTCTTTTATCAAAATGCAGATTATATTCATGTATGTTAATGGTAATTAGTTAAAAGTGAAAAAATGAATTTTAAGGAGGTAGAGGTCAAAACAAGAGGGTAAATAAAAATATCCGAGCTTGCTTCGTCACAAGTGCACTCAATTACGTTATATTTTTATGTCTAAATTCACAATTACCAGTCACCCATTGCCATCTTCAGGTGTGTTATAAGCAGAAAAACAGTGGAGTAATGAAGTAAGTTCAATTAGCTGGAGCAAAATCTACTACAGACCTAGCGATACGTAAGAAAGTAGAACCTCATTTTGCCGTGTCAGGTAATATTGATGAGTGACTATGCATACTACATTTTAACTACTGAATTTACCTTTCTGGTTATACATGTACCCTAGCATTAGTGCACTATACTGGCTTTCAGTTATATGTATGAATGGTGGACGTGTCCAGGCCACACCAACATTTAATATCTACCTAGATATAATTGCTTTTATCTTTGATACCTACATCAAAATATTTTATTGTGTATGTGTATGATATTCGTGGATGTTAATCATGTTCATATTTTTATCACTAGGGCAGGTGTAGAATTTGCTTCAGCTAATTCAACAGCGTTGGTTACATCTCTGTTTTTCTATTTACAACAGGTCTGAAGAAGGCTGTGGAGGAAACTGGTAATTGTGAATTGCACAGTTTGTGTAACCAAGACAGACGTCTAAAAATGGTTCAAATGGCTCTGAGCACTATGGGACTCAACTGCTGAGGTCATTAGTCCTCTAGAACTTAGAACTAGTTAAACCTAACTAACCTAAGGACATCACACACAGCCATGCCCGAGGCGGATTCGAACCTGCGACCGTAGCGGTCTCGCGGTTGCGGACTGCAGCAGCGCCCAGAACCGCACGGCCACCGCGGCCGGCCAGATGTCTAAAAATATACTGCTGTAACATGATGACGGACTCAATTACAGACTTTGTCTTCGATTGATATATATATATATATATATATATATATATATATATATACAGGGTGGTCCATTGATAGTGACCGGGCAAATATCTTACGAAATAAGCATCAAGCGAAGAAACTACACAGAACTAAACTCGTCTAGCTGGAAGGGGGAAACCAGATCGCGCTATGGTTGGCCCGCTGATGGCGCTGCCATAGGTCAAATGGATATCAGCTGCGTTTTTTAAACAGAAACCACCATTTTTAATTACATACTCGTGTAGTACGTTAAGAAATATGAATGTTTTAGTTGGACCACTTTTTTCGCTTTGTGATACATGGCGCTGTAATAGTCACAAACGTGGTATCACGTAACATTCCGCCAGTGCTGACGGTATTTGCTTCGTGACACATTACCCGTGTTAAAATGGACCGTTTACCAATTGCGGAAAAGGTCGATATAGTGTTGATGTATGGCTAATGTGATCAAAATGCCCAACGGGCGTGTTCTATTTATGCTGCTCGGTATCTTGGACGACATCATCCAAGTGTCCGGACCGTTCGCCGGGTAGTTACGTTATTTAAAGAAACAGGAAGTGTTCAGCCACATGTGAAATATCAACCATGACTTGCAACAAATGTTGATGTCCAAGTAGGTGTTTTAGCTGCTATCGCAGCTAATGCGGACATCAGTAGCAGACAAATTGCGCGAGTATCGGTAATCTCAAAAATGTCGGTGTTGAGAATACTACCTCAACATCGATTGCACCCGTACCATATTTATATGCACCAGGAATTGCATGGCGACGACTTTGAACGTCGTGTACAGTTCTGCCACTGGGTACAAGAGAAATTACGGGACGATGACAGATTTTTTGCACGCGGTCTGTTTGGCGGAGAAGCGTCATTCACCAACAGCGGTAATGTAAACCGGCATAATATGAACTATTGGACAACGGAAAATCCACGATGGCGACGACAAATGGAACATCAGCAACCTTGGCGGGTTAATGTACGGTGCGGCTTTATAGGAGGAAGGATAATTGGCCCCCATTTTATCGATGGCAATCTAAATGGTGGAAAGTATGCTGATTTCCTACGTAATGTTCTACCGATGTTACTACAAGATGTTTCACTGCATGGCAGAATGGCGATGTACTTCCAACATGATGGATGTCCGGCACATAGCTCGCGTGCGGTTGAAGCGGTATTGAATAGCATATTTCATGACAGGTGGATTGGTCGTCGAAGCACCACACCATGTCCCACACGTTCACCGGATCTGACGTCCCCAGGTTTCTTTCTGTGGGGGAAGTTGAAGGATATTTGCTATTGTGACCCACCGACAACACCTGACAACATGCGTCAGCGCGTTGTCAATGCATGTGCGAACATTACGAAAGGCGAACTACTCGCTGTTGAGAGGAATGTCGTTACACGTATTGCCAAATGCATTGAGGTTGACGGATATCATTTTGAGCATTTATTGCATTAATGTGGTATTTACAGGTAATCACGCGTTCTCAGAAATTATAAGTTCACAAAGGTACATGTATCACATTGGAAGAACCGAAATAGAATGTCCAAACGTGACTACATTCTGTATTTTAATTTAGAAAAACCTACTTGTTACCAACTGTTCGTCTAAAATTGTGAACCATAAGTCTGTGACTATTACAGGGCCATCTATCACAAAGCGAAAAAAGAGGTCTAGCTAAAACATTCATATTTCTTTACGTACTACACGAATGTGTAATAAAAGATGGGGTTCCTATTTAAAAGAACGCAGTTGATATCCGTTTGACCTGTGGCAGCACCATCTAACGGGCCAACCATAGCTCTATGTGGTTTCCCCCTTCAAGGTAGACAAGTTTCGTTCTTAGTAGTTTTTTCGTTTGACGCTTATTTCGTGAGATATTTGGCCCGGTCACGATCAATGAACCACCCTGTATATATGTTTTCTTTTGCCAGGGGATAGGATATTTGTGTAATTCTTTATGCATAATCGTATTGGAAAAATCACAGTCCCGCTTAGTGACTAGGAAATAAGGAAGAAAAACTACCAAATGAGAAATTATTGGTGTGTTTCATGCTATTCTGCTGTTACTATAGGTTAGCCGCTTGGCGCGCTAGCATCGGTGCAGCTATCAAAATGTTGCCTTTTCTTTTGTAGAGGCTTGTGTTGCCGATCTCATCTAAGGAGACGGGTTCTGCTTACAGATACAAATCACAATACGTATTGAATACATGAGAACCCCTGGTCAAGCTTAGTCCGTGATATACCACTAAATACAATCACTTTACAACATGTGGATATGTCGTGAGAGACTAGGCACCATGTCGGACTGCACGCGGTTGTGGAAGAAATTGGGCTTTGTTCTCTTCAAACGAACCATCCCGGCATTCATCGTGAAACCCAGCAGTTGTAAATAGAGTGCAGCTACTCACAGAGGTCCACTTGTGGGCTGTAACTACCGTATGGCCGCAAAAATTAGTATTCTACTGGTCAGTGCGGAACCGATTTACGGTGGAAAAAAATTAGTTCCAATTTTGGGCACAAAGTGAAAATCTGGCGCTGTGAATGCAATAAAGACGCATAGAAATGTGTCCATATACATCGATGAGCAAGATGGTGAGCAAGATGTATGAAACAGGCGAAATAACCTCAGACTTCAAGAAGAATATAATAATTCCAATCCCAAAGAAAGCAGGTGTTGACAGATGTGAAAATTACCGAACAATCAGTTTAATAAGCCACAGCTGCAAAGTACTAACACGAATTCTTTACAGACGAATGGAAAAACTAGTAGAAGCCGACCTCGGGGAAGATCAGTTTGGATTCCGTAGAAATACTGGAACACGTGAGGCAATACTGACCTTACGACTTATCTTAGAAAATAGATTAAGGAAAGGCAAACCTACGTTCCTAGCATTTGTAGACTTAGAGAAAGCTTTTGACAATGTTGACTGGAGTACTCTCTTTCAAATTCTAAAGGTGGCAGGGGTAAAATACAGGGAGCGAAAGGCTATTTACAACTTGTACAGAAACCAGATGGCAGTTATAAGAGTTGAGGGACATGAAAGGGAAGCAGTGGTTGGGAAGGGAGTAAGACAGGGTTGTAGCCTGTCCCCGATGTTATTCAATCTCTATATTGAGCAAGCAGTAAAGGAAACAAAAGAAAAATTTGGAGTAGGTATTAAAATCCACGGAGAAGAAATAAAAACTTTGAGGTTCGCCGATGACATTGTAATTCTGCAGAGACAGCAAAGGACTTGGAAGAGCAGTTGAACGGAATGGATGGTGTCTTGAATGGAGGATATAAGATGAACATCAACAAAAGCAAAACGAGGATAATGGAATGTAGTCGAATTAAGTCGGGTGATGCTGAGGGTATTAGATTAGGAAATGAGACACTTAAAGTAGTAAAGGAGTTTTGCTATTTGGGGAGCAAAATAACTGATGATGGACGAAGTAGAGAGGATATAAAATGTAGACTGGCAATGGCAAGGAAAGCGTTTCTGAAGACGAGAAATTTGTTAACATCGAGTATAGATTTAAGTGTCAGGAAGTTATTTCTGAAAGTATTTGTATGGAGTGTAGCCATGTATGGAAGTGAAACATGGACGGTAAATAGTTTGGACAAGAAGAGAATATAAGCTTTTGAAATGTGGTGCTACAGAAGAATGCTGAAGATTGGATGGGTGGATCACATAACTAATGAGGAAGTATTGAACAGGATTGGGGAGAAGAGAAGTTTGTGGCACAACTTGACCAGAAGAAGGGATCGGTTGGTAGGACATGTTCTGAGGCATCAAGGGATCACCAATTTAGTATTGGAGGGCAGCGTGGAGGGTAAAAATCATAGGGGGAGACCAAGAGATGAGTACACTAAGCAGATTCAGAAGGATGTAGGTTGCAGTAGGTACTGGGAGATGAAGAAGCTTGCACAGGATAGAGTAGCATGGAGAGCTGCATCAAACCAGTCTCAGGACTGAAGACCACAACAACAACAACAATACATCGATGAACTAAAACGTTATGACCAGCGGTTTAATAGCATGCTGTACCACCTTTCAAACAGAGAACAAGGGAGATTCGCCTTGGCATGAATTCTACAGGTCGTTGACACGATTCCAGAAGCATGTGGTACCAGAAGTCTACGCATAGGTCAAGTAATTCCCACAAATTACGCAGTGGTGGTTTACGGGCACGCAGCTGGTGCCCGATATGTATTGCAATGGGTACAGATCAGGCACATTTGCTGGTCAAGAGATCAATGTCAGTTCACTGACCACTGTAGCACGATTCTGACCTCGCAACATGGACAGTTGTCCTGATGCAAGATGTCACGGCCGCTGTGGGAGACTTTTAGCGTGAAGCGATGCAGGTTCACCACAATAATGTTCACGTAGTTCAGTGCTGTCATGGTGCCTTCAATTACCACCACAGATCGCTTGGAATCCCAACTAAGTGTGCACCGTAGTGCACAATTGTGCTCCCATCGGCCTGCATCTGTGGCGCGGTGCATGTTTCGTGCAGCCATTCTCCTGAATGACGGCTTGTAAGGACCCAAGCATCGACATGATGTAAGAAGAAATGCGATTTATTCGACAGGCGACAAGTTTCAATCGATCCCCGGCGAGAACTGTGATTCTGTGCCCACTGCATTCATAACTGACGATGTCTTTGGGTCAACAAAGGAACGAAGCTGTGCCCACTGCATTCATAACTGACGATGTCTTTGGGTCAACAAAGGAACGAAGCTGTGCCCACTGCATTCATAACTGACGATGTCTTTGGGTCAACAAAGGAACGATGCTGTGCCCACTGCATTCATAACTGACGATGTCTTTGGGTCAACAAAGGAACGAAGCTGTGCCCACTGCATTCATAACTGACGATGTCTTTGGGTCAACAAAGGAACGATGCTGTGCCCACTGCATTCATAACTGACGATGTCTTTGGGTCAACAAAGGAATGATGCTGTGCCCACTGCATTCATAACTGACGATGTCTTTGGGTCAACAAAGGAACGAAGCTGTGCCCACTGCATTCATAACTGACGATGTCTTTGGGTCAAGAAAGGAACGATGCTGTGCCCACTGCAATCATAACTGACGATGTCTTTGGGTCAACAAAGGAACGAAGCTGTGCCCACTGCATTCATAACTGACGATGTCTTTGGGTCAACAAAGGAACGATGCTGTGCCCACTGCATTCATAACTGACGATGTCTTTGGGTCAACAAAGGAACGAAGCTGTGCTCATTGCATTCATAACTGACGATGTCTTTGGGTTAACAAAGGAACGAAGCTGTGCCCACTGCATTCATAACTGACGATGTCTTTGGGTCAACAAAGGAACGATGCTGTGCCCACTGCATTCATAACTGACGATGTCTTTGGGTCAACAAAGGAACGATGCTGCGCCCACTGCATTCATAACTGACGATGTCGTTGGGTCAACAAAGGAACGAAGCTGTGCCCACTGCATTCATAACTGACGATGTCTTTGGGTCAACAAAGGAACGATGCTGTGCCCACTGCATTCATAACTGACGATGTCTTTGGGTCAACAAAGGAACGATGCTGTGCCCATTGCATTCATAACTGACGATGTCTTTGGGTCAACAAAGGAACGAAGCTGTGCCCACTGCATTCCTAACTGACGATGTCTTTGGGTCAACAAAGGAACGATGCTGTGCCCACTGCATTCATAACTGACGATGTCTTTGGGTCAACAAAGGAACGAAGCTGTGCCCACTGCATTCATAACTGACGATGTCTTTGGGTCAACAAAGGAACGAAGCTGTGCCCACAGCATTCATAACTGACGATGTCTTTGGGTCAACAAAGGAACGATGCTGTGCCCACTGCATTCATAACTGACGATGTCTTTGGGTCAACAAAGGAACGAAGCTGTGCCCACTGCATTCATAACTGACGATGTCTTTGGGTCAACAAAGGAACGATGCTGTGCCCACTGCATTCATAACTGACGATGTCTTTGGGTCAACAAAGGAACGATGCTGTGCCCACTGCATTCATAACTGACGATGTCTTTGGGTCAACAAAGGAACGATGCTGTGCCCACTGCATTCATAACTGACGATGTCTTTGGGTCAACAAAGGAACGAAGCTGTGCCCACTGCATTCATAACTGACGATGTCTTTGGGTCAACAAAGGAACGATGCTGTGCCCACTGCATTCATAACTGACGATGTCTTTGGGTCAACAAAGGAACGATGCTGTGCCCACTGCATTCATAACTGACGATGTCTTTGGGTCAACAAAGGAACGATGCTGTGCCCACTGCATTCATAACTGACGATGTCTTTGGGTCAACAAAGGAACGAAGCTGTGCCCACTGCATTCATAACTGACGATGTCTTTGGGTCAACAAAGGAACGATGCTGTGCCCACTGCATTCATAACTGACGATGTCTTTGGGTCAACAAAGGAACGAAGCTGTGCCCACTGCATTCATAACTGACGATGTCTTTGGGTCAACAAAGGAACGATGCTGTGCCCACTGCATTCATAACTGACGATGTCTTTGGGTCAACAAAGGAACGAAGCTGTGCCCACTGCATTCATAACTGACGATGTCTTTGGGTCAACAAAGGAACGATGCTGTGCCCACTGCATTCATAACTGACGATGTCTTTGGGTCAACAAAGGAACGATGCTGTGCCCACTGCATTCATAACTGACGATGTCTTTGGGTCAACAAAGGAACGATGCTGTGCCCACTGCATTCATAACTGACGATGTCTTTGGGTCAACAAAGGAACGAAGCTGTGCCCACTGCATTCATAACTGACGATGTCTTTGGGTCAACAAAGGAACGATGCTGTGCCCACTGCATTCATAACTGACGATGTCTTTGGGTCAACAAAGGAACGATGCTGTGCCCACTGCATTCATAACTGACGATGTCTTTGGGTCAACAAAGGAACGATGCTGTGCCCACTGCATTCATAACTGACGATGTCTTTGGGTCAACAAAGGAACGAAGCTGTGCCCACTGCATTCATAACTGACGATGTCTTTGGGTCAACAAAGGAACGATGCTGTGCCCACTGCATTCATAACTGACGATGTCTTTGGGTCAACAAAGGAACGATGCTGTGCCCACTGCATTCATAACTGACGATGTCTTTGGGTCAACAAAGGAACGATGCTGTGCCCACTGCATTCATAACTGACGATGTCTTTGGGTCAACAAAGGAACGATGCTGTGCCCACTGCATTCATAACTGACGATGTCTTTGGGTCAACAAAGGAACGATGCTGTGCCCACTGCATTCATAACTGACGATGTCTTTGGGTCAACAAAGGAACGAAGCTGTGCCCACTGCATTCATAACTGACGATGTCTTTGGGTCAACAAAGGAACGATGCTGTGCCCACTGCATTCATAACTGACGATGTCTTTGGGTCAACAAAGGAACGATGCTGTGCCCACTGCATTCATAACTGACGATGTCTTTGGGTCAACAAAGGAACGATGCTGTGCCCACTGCATTCATAACTGACGATGTCTTTGGGTCAACAAAGGAACGATGCTGTGCCCACTGCATTCATAACTGACGATGTCTTTGGGTCAACAAAGGAACGAAGCTGTGCCCACTGCATTCATAACTGACGATGTCTTTGGGTCAACAAAGGAACGATGCTGTGCCCACTGCATTCATAACTGACGATGTCTTTGGGTCAACAAAGGAACGATGCTGTGCCCACTGCATTCATAACTGACGATGTCTTTGGGTCAACAAAGGAACGATGCTGTGCCCACTGCATTCATAACTGACGATGTCTTTGGGTCAACAAAGGAACGATGCTGTGCCCACTGCATTCATAACTGACGATGTCTTTGGGTCAACAAAGGAACGATGCTGTGCCCACTGCATTCATAACTGACGATGTCTTTGGGTCAACAAAGGAACGAAGCTGTGCCCACTGCATTCATAACTGACGATGTCTTTGGGTCAACAAAGGAACGATGCTGTGCCCACTGCATTCATAACTGACGATGTCTTTGGGTCAACAAAGGAACGATGCTGTGCCCACTGCATTCATAACTGACGATGTCTTTGGGTCAACAAAGGAACGATGCTGTGCCCACTGCATTCATAACTGACGATGTCTTTGGGTCAACAAAGGAACGAAGCTGTGCCCACTGCATTCATAACTGACGATGTCTTTGGGTCAACAAAGGAACGATGCTGTGCCCACTGCATTCATAACTGACGATGTCTTTGGGTCAACAAAGGAACGATGCTGTGCCCACTGCATTCATAACTGACGATGTCTTTGGGTCAACAAAGGAACGATGCTGTGCCCACTGCATTCATAACTGACGATGTCTTTGGGTCAACAAAGGAACGATGCTGTGCCCACTGCATTCATAACTGACGATGTCTTTGGGTCAACAAAGGAACGATGCTGTGCCCACTGCATTCATAACTGACGATGTCTTTGGGTCAACAAAGGAACGATGCTGTGCCCACTGCATTCATAACTGACGATGTCTTTGGGTCAACAAAGGAACGATGCTGTGCCCACTGCATTCATAACTGACGATGTCTTTGGGTCAACAAAGGAACGAAGCTGTGCCCACTGCATTCATAACTGACGATGTCTTTGGGTCAACAAAGGAACGATGCTGTGCCCACTGCATTCATAACTGACGATGTCTTTGGGTCAACAAAGGAACGATGCTGTGCCCACTGCATTCATAACTGACGATGTCTTTGGGTCAACAAAGGAACGATGCTGTGCCCACTGCATTCATAACTGACGATGTCTTTGGGTCAACAAAGGAACGAAGCTGTGCCCACTGCATTCATAACTGACGATGTCTTTGGGTCAACAAAGGAACGATGCTGTGCCCACTGCATTCATAACTGACGATGTCTTTGGGTCAAGAAAGGAACGATGCTGTGCCCACTGCATTCATAACTGACGATGTCTTTGGGTCAACAAAGGAACGATGCTGTGCCCACTGCATTCATAACTGACGATGTCTTTGGGTCAACAAAGGAACGATGCTGTGCCCACTGCATTCATAACTGACGATGTCTTTGGGTCAACAAAGGAACACGAAGAAGTCGTGTGAATGAGGAGCTCCATGTTCAACAGTGGCGTTTTAACGGTGTGCTCCGAAATACTTGTGCTGTACCAGCATCGTACTGTGCCGTCAAATGTGGCACAAATCGCTACCTATCCTGGATTACACTGTGCGGGATCCTCCAACTTCTACGTTTTGTTGATGAGGCGTGGTCGTCGAGCACCATACGCCCTGCTCGTCATTCCGCCGTCATTCAATCACTTTCCATAGGTGCTCACGACAGTAGGACGCCAACACGCTACCAGCTTCGCCGTGTGAGAGATTCTCGTTTCCAGCCGCAGCACCACAAAAATGCGCCCTTTGTCAAAACCGATTAGACCAGTGAATTTCCCCATTTGAAGCCGGTGTCATCGCTATAATGACTACCCGTTCTCTTCTTTTTCGCTTACATTCTTTCCTCACTGGGTCACGTGCCCGAAACACCACCAGGAGGCATTCGACCCAGCGGTGGGCAGTGGTCATAACGTTTTGTCTCATCGGCGTATAATTGATTAGGGAAGGGATGTGGGCAGAGAAGGTGAAACAAGTGATAAAGCCATTACGTTGATTTCATTATTGACCGAAGCATACGCAATTTGTTCAGTATGAGAAACGGAGGGGTCGTCGAGATGCGATACAGCACCAGATTTGCAGTCGGTGGCCAAAATTGAACTAATTTTTTACTAACGTAAAATCCATATTAACGCTTTAGCATATCTACCAAGTTTCACTTCCATACAACATTTACAGCCCACACTTTAATTATAACCACCTGCTACATTTAGAGGCGATCATGCAAAACCTGTTTGCCAGTCAGTGTGTTTGGCTGCTATGCGGAAAAGCCGTGTTCGAACCCGGTATGTCAGGGATATTTCTTTTGTGTGAGGACTGGAAGCCGGCCTTTGTGGCCGAGCGGTTCTAGGCACTTAAGTCCGGAACCGCGCTGCTGCTACCGTCGCAGGTTCGAATCCTGCCTCGGGCATGGATGGGTGTGATGTCCTTAGGTTAGTTAGGTTTAAGTACTTCTAAGGGTATGATGAGCTCAGATGTTGTCCCATAGTGCTTAGAGCCATTTGAACCATTTGGAGTACTGGAGGAACGTACACTCGGCTTAGTGACGCCAATTTCAGAACAGCTTGTTTGAGAAGTTGCGGGTCTAAGGTTTGGGAAGCCGGTAACGTGAGGGAGTGCGATGTACTGAACCAAGGCCCTTCCACATCACATCCGAATGATGCCATTAGCTGAGGATGATGTGGTGGTCGGTCGGTCCCCATTGGCCCTCCTCGGGCAGAACGCGGAGCTTTACTTTTCTTTGTTTGACGTGTGAAGGTCTGTTCTCTCGTCGGTTCAACTTTCTTGTGTAACAGAACAGGCCACACTTGAATCAAATGGTTCAAATGGCTCTGAGCACTATGGCACTCAACATCTCTGGTCATAAGTCCCCTAGAACTTAGAACTACTTAAACCTAACTAACCCAAGGACATCGCACACATCCATGCCCGAGGCAGGATTCGAACCTGCGACCGTAGCGGTGCGCTGTTCCGGACTGAGCGCCTAGAACCGCTAGACCACCGCGGCCGGCACACTTGAATCACTAATTAATACGAGACTGAGAACCCGTAAACAACCGTCGACCCCACAAAGGGTCATATCTGTTTTTGTTACTAGGGCGTCCCATAAATCATTTGAACTATTCTGTTATCGAAATGATGAGGAACGAGTCGGTTTACAGGATATGTATATATAATCAATGTTAACATTAGTGAACAAACTGCCTTTTGATCCTTCTCACACGAGTACACAACTCTCTCTCTCTCTCTCTGTCTGTCTTTCCCTCCGCTTTTCTCTGTCTCTCTCTTTCCCTCCCGTTCTCAGTCTCTTTCTCTTCCTCCCCCTCCTCCTCTCTCTTTTTCTTTCTCTCTCTAAAAATGAGCCGAATACTTTGAAAGTTGGTAGTACTAATCGAAACAAGAAGTGTAAGTCCGATAAACATGGGTCAGGAAATGCACACTTCCTGCGATAAACACATGTTCACAGCAGGTGTTCAGTGTGGTGTCCATCGCACCATGACAATGCACCTCTCTGCCCTCGGCGTAGGGAATGACACACACTTTGAAGTATACCGGGTTGTCGTTGTACCTGCTGGCGCGCATTGAAGACGCGCCCTTGTAGTGCCCACATACTGTTAATTGGTATGGCGCAGACCAGTTCCTTCAAGTGTGCTCATAACGCAAAGTCTACGGGACTGAGGAGATGTGGGGAATGAGCAGGCCAAGGTGTGGGCCCTTCCCGACCAATCCAGCGGTCCTGAAATTACTGCTTTAGATATTCGCACACATTGTGACGAAAGTGTGCTGGTGCGCCATCAAGCCATGAACCACGTATGAATTCGTTGCACTGCCTTCAGCAAGGTACAGCCTCCAGCAAGGTAAGCAGTACATTAATGAGAAAGTGCAGATAGTGTGCCCCAGTTAACCCTTGTGGTAGAACGTATGGCTTTATTAATCTATTGCCATGTACGCCTGCCCATACGTTGATTGATAATCGGTATTGATGCCCTCTTTCCTGAGTTGCTTCGAGATTTGTATTTGGCCATACATTCTGGTTATGGTGTTTCACAACACTATCTCTTGCGAACCCTGCCTTATAGGTAAATGAAGTCTTGGGTGTGAACAGTGGATCTATGGCAACAGCCATTGACAAACCGCCTTCTGCCATGATGATCCCGTTGTCTTAGGACCTGAACGCGCTGTGCAGCAGTTGTTCACGAAGCACCCCGAAGATAAGACAGAGAGACGCCTTCTGCTGCTGCTAATTGTCGCACTCTGGTCCCTAGGAGATTCTTGCATCGAACGCAGCACACGCTCCTCCATGTCATGCGTGCCGACCGTGCGGCGGCTTCTGTTGTCAGTCTTCTACATCTACATCTACATTTATACTCCGCAAGCCACCCAACGGTGTGTGGCGGAGGGCACTTTACGTGCCACTGTCTTTACCTCACTTTCCTGTTCCAGTCGCGTATGGTTCGCGGGAAGAACGACTGTCTGAAAGCCTCCGTGCGCGCTCTGATCTCTCTAATTTTACATTCGTGATCTCCTCTGGAGGTATAAGTAGGGGGAAGCAATATATTCGATACCTCATCCAGAAACGCACCCTCTCGAAACCTGGCGAACAAGCTACACCGCGATGCAGAGCGCCTCTCTTGCAGAGTCTGCCACTTGAGTTTGTTAAACATCTCCGTAACGCTATCACGGTTACCAAATCACCCTGTGACGAAACGCGCCGCTCTTCTTTGGATCTTCTCTATCTCCTCCGTCAACCCGATCTGGTACGGATTCCACACTGATGCGCAATACTCAAGTATAGGTCGAACGAGTGTTTTGTAAGCCACCTCCTTTGTTGATGGACTACATTTTCTAAGGACTCTCCCAATGAATCTCAACCTGGTACCCGCCTTTCCAACAATTAATTTTATATGATCATTCCGCTTCAAATCGTTCCGCACGCATACTCCCAGATATTTTACACAAGTAACTGCTACCAGTGTTTGTTCTGCTATCATATAATCATACAATAAAGGATCCTTCTTTCTATGTATTCGCAATACATTACATTTGTCTATGTTAACGGTCAGTTGCCACTCCCTGCACCAAGTGCCTATCCGCTGCAGATCATCCTGTATTTCGCTACAATTTTCTAATGCTGCAATTTCTCTGTATATTACAGCATCATCCGCGAAAAGCCGCATGGAACTTCCGACACTATCTACTAGGTCATTTATATATATTGTGAAAAGCAATGGTCCCATAACACTCCCCTGTGGCACGCCAGAGGTTACTTTAACGTCTGTAGACGTCTCTCCATTGATAACAACATGCTGTGTTCTGTTTGCTTCCCAGATACAAAGGTTATATTTGTTCCTCAGACACTGGGAAAGTTTGCCGAACAGCTTACGAGGGAGCACTCTGCGCTGTGGATATTTTTCAGCATAGAAGGCTCGGGCTCGCAGGCTACGTGCATATGCTAAACCACAACAAAATATCATATCCGCCATATCAATTGCCGAACAGCAGGTTCCCGTTGCTCACAAGAGGTGGAAGGGAGACAATGTAGATGTACTCCACCATCTGTACGTACAACCAGTCCAACAACAGTAAACAGGTAAGTTCAAAATGGTTCAAATGGCTCTGAGCACTATGGGACTTAACATCTGAGGTCATCAGTCCCCTATAACTTATAACTACTTAAACCTAGCAGATTAAAACTGTGTGCCGGACCGAGACTCGAACTCGGAACCTCCCGAGTTCGAATCTCGGTTCGACATACAGCTTTAATCTGCCAAGAAGGTTTCATATAAGCGCACACTCCACTGCAGAATGAAAATCTCATTCTGGACACTTAAACTTAACTAACCTGAGGACATCACACACATCCATGCCCGAGGCAGGATTCGAACCTGCGACCATAGCGGTCGCGCGGTTCCAGACTGAAGCGTCTAGAACCGCTCGGCCACACCGGCTGGCCCATTTTTTCCCATAGTGTTGTAGATTTTGATACCACTGTTCTTCTCAAACTGTCACCTAGCATTTGTTTTGTTTGTGAAGTCATTCGCATTAGTGTAGACACATGATAGTGACTTTTACGAATTACCTTGTGTAAAGTAATATTAATGTAACGTGGAAACGCGTTTATCTACGGCATTGCTTCGGATGTCACTGTGAAGAGCTTGCGGAGCGCTCCTAGTACCCACAGTGAGGCAATAAAAATATTCTCTGGAACATAAGTGAAAATCGGTATTAAACTGAAAATTGAAATGTAATGAGAGAAGTCGTTTCATATGACTAGTAAAAATTCTCGGAATTATAGAATATGCACGTCACAGGATAGCTCGCGTCGAGGAATCCAAAACGCCTAAAAGGTCCAGTGCCGAGGAAATACGAGAACTACGCTAGCGTCCGAGAAAATGCGGCACACAGCGGTTACGTAGCTGGCCCACGGGGCACAAAGCAGCCAGAGACAGTCCAACTAGTGGTTTATCTGTACTGCGACCATTATACTACTCTGTGTAACCATTCCATTCCCTTCAAGAGACAGATAACAAAATTACATATTAATACGAACATTTGTTATGATTTTATCTCGGCGTTTGCACGAGAAATCTACTCCTGGACCGGAACTACGAATACAGTTATGGCCGCACTATCCACTGAGCTCGCCATTCGGCAATAGAGTTGTCACTTAACGCAAGCCACACTTGTTGTTGTTGTCCTCAGTCCTGAGACTGGTTTGATGCAGCTCTCCATCCTACTCTATCCTGTGCAAGCTCCTTCATCTCCCAGTACTTACTGCAATCTGCTTATTGTATTCATCTCTTGGTCTCCCTCTACGATTTTTACCCTCCACGTTGCCCTGCAATGCTAAATTTGTGATCACTTGATGCCTCAGAACATGTCCTACCAACCGGTCCCTTCTTCTTGTCAAGTTGTGCCACAAACTCATCTTCTCCCCAATTCTATTCAATACCTCCTCATTAGTTATGTGATCTACCCATCTAATCTTCAGCATTTTTCTGTGGCACCACATTTCGAAAGCTTCTATTCTCTTCTTGTCCAAACTATTTATCGTCCATGTTTCACTCCATACAAATACTTTCAGAAACGACATCCTGAAATTTAAATCTATACTCGATGTTAACAAATTTCTGTTCTTCAGAAACGCTTTCCTTGCCATTGCCAGTCTACATTTTATATCTTCTCTACTTCGACCATCATCAGTTATTTTGCTTCCCAAATAGCAAAACACCTTTACTACTTTAAGTGTCTCATTTCCTAATCTAATTCCCTCAGCATCACCCGACTTAATTCGACTGCATTCCGTTATCCTCGTTTTGCGTATGTTGATGTTCATCTTACACCATCCTTTCAAGACACTGTCCATTCCGTTCAACTGCTCTTCCAAGTCCCCTGCTGTCTCTGACGGAGTTACAATGTCATCGACTTTAGTACCTACTCCGAATTATTCTTTTGTTTCCTTTACTGCTTGCTCAATATACAGATTGAATAACATCGGGGAGAGGCTACAGCCCTGTCTTACTCCCTTCCCAACCGCTGCTTCCCTTTCATGCCTCTCGACTCTTAAACCTGCCATCTGGTTTCTGTACAGATTGTAAATAGCCTTTCGCTCCCTGTATTTTACCCCTGCCACCTTTAGAATTTGAAAGAGAGTATTCCAGTCAACATTGTCAAAAGCTTTCTCTAAGTCTACAAATGCTAGAAATGTAGGTTTGCCTTTCCTTAATCTATTTTCTAAGATAAGTCAGTATTGCCTCACGCGTTCCAATATTTCTGCGGAATCCAAACTGATCTTCGCCGAGGTTGGCTTCTACCAGTTTTTCCATTCGTCTGTAAAGAATTCGCGTTAGTATTTTGCAGCTGTGACTTATTAAACTGATAGTTTGGTAATTTTCACATCTGTTAACACCTGCTTTCTTTGGGATTGGAATTACTATATTCTTCTTGAAGTCTGAGGGTATTTCGCCTGTCTCATACATCTTTCTCACCAGATGGTACAGTTTTGTCAGGACTGGCTCTCCCAAGGCCGTCAGTAGTTCCAATGGAACCTATCCTCCGGAATATTTCGGATGAATCCTTGATTTGAACCTAGTTGCTCAAAAATAAAACTTCGCAACAGTTATTCTTTTCTAAAATACGATACACGTGTCTTATCTTTAGGATAATTCTGTTTGTAAATATGACACTCCACAACTAGTCTTCTTTGTTCATCTTGCGTTACACTAAGTGATCGATAAATATCTGCACACACCCAAAAAAATATGTTTTTGATATTAGGTGCATTGTGCTGCCACCTACTGCCAGGTACTCCATATCAGCGAACTCAGTAGTCATTAGAAATCCTGAGAAGGCAGAATGGGGCGCCCTGCGGAACTCACGCACTTCGAACGTGGTCAGGTGACTGGGTGAAACTTGTGTCATAGTCTGTACGAGAGATTTACACACTCCTAAACATCGATAGGTCCACTGTTTCCGATGTGATGGTGAAGTGGAAACGTGAAGGGACACGTACAGCACAAAAGCGTTCAGGCTGAGCTCGTCTGCAGACTGACAGAGACCCCGACAGTTGAAGAGGGTCGTAAAGTGTAAAAGGCAGACATCTGTACAGACCATCACACAGGAATGCCAAACTGCATCAGGATCCACCGCAAGTACTATGACAGTTAGATTGGAAGTGAGAAAACTTGGATTTCATGGTCGAGCGGCTGCTCATAAGCCGGTAAATGCCAAACGATGACTCTCTTGGTGCAAGGAGCGCAAACATTGGACGATGGAACAGTGGAAAGACGTTGTGTGGAGTGACGAATCACGGTACATAATGTGGCGATCCGATGGCATGGTGTGGGTATGGCGAATGCCCGGTGAACGTCGTCTGCCAGTGTCTGTAGTGCCAATGGTAAAATTCGGGGGCGGTGGTGTTGTGCTGTGGTCGTGTTGTTCAAGGAGGGGGCTTGCATCCCTTGTTGTTTTCGCGGTACAATCACAGCACAGGCGTACATTGATGTTTGAAGCTCCTTCTTACTTCCCACCGTTGATGAGCAATTCGGGGATGGCGATTGCATCTTTCAAGACGATCGAGCACGTGTCCATAATGGCGTGCCCTGTGACGAAGTGGTTACACGACAATAACATCCCTGTAATGGACTGGCCTGCACAGAGTCCTGAACTGAATCCTATAGTACACCTTTGGGATGTTTTGAAACGCCGACTTCGTGCCAGGCCTCACCGACCGACATCGATACCTCTCCTCAGTGCAGCACTCCATGAAGAATGAGCTGCCATTCCCCAAGAAGCCTTCCAGCACCTGATTCAACGTATGGCTGCCAAGAGTAGCTAGTGGTGGGCCAACACCATATTGAATTCCAGCATTACCGATGAAGGGCGCCACGAACTTGTAAGTCATTTTCAGCCAGGTGTCCGGATACTTTTGATAACATAGTGTACGACGATGTGTCCGGTTAATTTTATATGTGGGCGACACAACGCAAAGATATCGGCGCAGTCTTCGCAATCGCACAAGGAGAGTTTGATGATTCTGACAGACCTCGACAATACGCAGTGGAGTTCCCTCCATGCGAAGAATTGTGCCTGTGACGTAACAACATACTGCTGCGCCGAAGTTCAGGCTCCTGCAATTTTTTTTCTTTTTTTAACTGGCTGTGGAAGTATGCGAAGTGAATGTGGAAAATGTCGCTTTGGATTAATTCGACGGCTTGCTGTTAAGTAAATATTTAGTAAATATTTAGTAATTTAGTAAATATTTACTAAAAACGTAGATGTGGCTTAAGTCGTAATGTCAACTGTAATATCCACTGCAAAGGTTACTGTAACCTACAGAAATGTAGAATATCTACAGTTGCAGTACTTACCAGCCATCAAACGTTAGAACAAGTTTGGTTGCCTGATCCTTGTAACCAAGAAAAACAGGGAAGTTCACAAGGAGATAAACGATGTAGGAGGGTCTGATGCTTCAGAAGTTCGGCGTCTTTCACGTGACGCAATCAATGGCACTTGATTGCAGCCCAACTTCGGGGTATTCCACAAGGCACGGACCATGTTAGCACAGATATCGAGAGGAAATGTTCTCGAGTCTGCGCTCCGGTAGAGCTAAGCAAGGGACACGACGTATTCTGCAGAGTGCAGCAGAACACAGTGGTGGCCTAGCCAGAGCTTTGCAAACAGTGCGTCCCGACACGACGCGATGTTCAGTAGTAGCGTTAAAGGTGAGCGGAACTGGCATATTCAGTAAGTAAAACAAATGACGAACTTGTGATAGAATAATTCGAAACTTCCTTCTCCTCATTTAGTGCACCCATAGATAAAGTTTTAAATGAGTAACCAGTGTGCTGAATTCCTCTATTTTGTGCACGTAACCTCCAGTTATGGCACTACACGTCTCTCTTCTGCTGCTGGCGCTCTCTATCGGTCCACCTAGTAACTCGCTTTTCAAACGACGGCAATCGGATTGTACGCTTTTCCATCAGTAGCACCAACATAAGTGTTCTGTACTGCATATCTGTGTGAACGTGCGCTTTCTTCTATGACTATTACAGAAAGAGTTAAACGTAAAGTTTCAGAAAGTTAGCTGCGGAAATGCGAGCGAAATTGTTCTTCATTAAAGCTAATATTACAGATTTGTAATTTTCGTCAATCCCGCGTGAGTCATTGAATTAATAATACTACTGAATAGATCTGTAGCTGAGAAAACAAGTTTAATGTGTAGTTGTACTGTACTTAGAAATGAAATATTAAAATTAATATTTCTTTATAATATCATTTGTTGAAATATATTCTCTGTTGTGACAGTCTTCAAATCAAAGACTGACTTTGATTCAGCCTCGATGTTACCTCTATGCTGTGCAAACCTCGTCATCTCCGAGTAACTACTGCAATCTCAATCTGCTTACTGTGTTCACCCCGCCCCCCCCCCACCCCATACACACACTCTCCCCTCCTGTACTAAATTGATGATGGGTTGATGTCTCACAATCTATCCTATCAACCGATTCCTAATTTTGGTCAAGTTGTGCCACAAATTTCCTACCTCTCCAATTAATTTTAATACCGCTGTATTAGTTACGTGATCTACCCATCTAATATTCAGCATTCTTCTATTGCATCACATTTCACAATCTTCTATTATCTTCCTGTCTAAACTGTTCATCGTTCGTGTTTGATTTCCGTACGTGGCTGCACTCAAGACAGATACCTTCAGAAGAGACTTCGTAAAACTTACCTTCCAACTGCCAGCTTACATTTTATATCCCCTCCACTTTGCTACCTGACAGAATTACAATGTCTTTAGCAAATCCTAAAAGATTTGTTTCTTTCCCCTGAACTTTAATTCCTACTCAAAATTGTTCTTTGGTTTCCTTTATTGCAATAACATAGGGAATTTGCTACAACTCTGTCTCACGTCCTTCTCAACCACTGCTTCCCTTTCATTCCCTTCGACTCTTACAGCTGCTGTCTGGTTTCCACAGAAGCTGTAAATAGTCTTTCGCTCCGTGTGTCTTACCCTTGCTGCCTTCAGAATTTGAAAGAGATTATTCCAGTCTGCACTGTTAAAAGCTTCCTCCAAGTCCTAGATGTTATAAAAGTAGGTTTGCCTTTACTTAACCTATCTTCTAAGATACGTCGTAGAGTCAGTATTGCCTTCCGTATTCCTACATTTCTCCGGAATCCAAACTGGTCTTCCTAGCGGTGGGCTTCTACAATTTTCCATTCTTCTGTAAAGAATTCGTGTTACTATTTTGCAACCATCACTTATAAAACTGATAGTCGGTAATTTTCACACCTATCAGCAACTGCTTTTTCTGTATTTGGAATTATTACATTCTTCTTGAAGTCTGAGAGTATTTTGCCTGTCTCATACATTTTGCACGCTAGATGAAAGACTTTTGTCATGTCTGGCTCTCCAAAGGCTGACGATAGTTCTGACTGCATGTTGTCAACTCAACGGCTTTGTTTCAAGTTAAATTTTTCAGTGTTCTGTCAGATTCGTCTCGCATTGTCATACCTCTCTTCTCATGCCCATCTAAGCTCTCTTCCATTTCTATAACGTTTCCTTCAGTTTCATCTCCCCTCTACAGACCGTATATCTGCTCCTTCCACCTTTCAGCTTTCCCTTCTTTGCTTCGTTTTGGTTTTCTGTCTGACCTCTTAACATTCATACAGCTGCGTCTCTTTTCTCCCAAAGCCTCTTTAATTTTCCAGTACGCAGCATCAATCTTTCCCCTAGTGAAATATGCTTATAAATCGTTAAATTATTGCTCTAGCCATTCCTGCTTAGCCATTTTGCACTTCATGTCAACCTAATTTTGAGAAGGTTGTATTTCCTATCACCTGCTTCATTTGCTCTTTTTTAAATATTTTCTCGCTTCAACAATTGCAATCAGTATCTGCTGTGTTATCCAAGGATTTCTACTTGGCCTTGTCTTTTTACTTATTTGATCCTCTGCTGCCTTCATTATTTTATCTCTTAAAGTTATCCATTCGTTTTCCGCTGTATTCCTTTCCACTGTTCCAGTCAACTGTTGCCTAATGCTCCCACTGAATCTCTCAACCTTTTGTTCTTACAACTTATTCATGTCCCATAACTTTAATTCCCTACCGATCTGTAATTTTTTTAGTGTCCACGTCTCCCCAGGTAATGTTTTACAATTTAAAATCTGGTTTCGAAATCTTCTTTACCATTATATAATCAGTCTGTAAGCTTCAGGTGTCTCCAGGTCTCTTCCAAGTATACAACGTTCTTTTACGATTCTTAAACCAACTGTTAGCGATGGCATGATTCTATTACGGCGTGTGCAGAATTCTACCAGGCAGCTTCTTTTAGGATTCTTAAACCAAGAGTTAGAAATGGCATGTTCTATTATGCTTGTGCAGAATTCTACCAGGTGCCTTTCCGTCTCATTTCTTTTCCCCGTCCATACTGACCTAAAATTTTTTCTTATCTTTCTTTTCATACTGTTGAATTCCAGTATCCCATCACAATTACATTTTCGTCTCCCTAAGCTCTCCGAATAATCTCTTTTATCACATCATATATTTCGTCAATCTCTTCATCTGCGGAATTAGTTGGCATAAAAACTTATACCACAGTAGTAGCTGTGTACTTCGTGTCTATCTTGGGAACGATGTAGCGTTCACTATGCTGTTCTGAGTAGCTTACCCGCATTCCTATTTTCTCATTGACTGTTACACCTGCTCCTGCATTAATCCAAGGTGATTTTTTATTTACAAACTTCTATCCACATGACCAAAAGTCGTATTCCTCCTGCCACCGAAAACCACTAATTCCCACTACACGTAACTTCTAACTATCCATTTCCTTGCCCGTTCAAGGGATCTATCATTCCACGCGCCGAATCGTAGAACGCCAGTTTTGTTTCTCCTGATGACGCCATCTCCTTGAGTAGTCCCTGACCCGGAGATAGGAATGGGGGACTATTTTACCTTAGGAGTATTTTATTTTACCCAAGAGGGAACCATCATCGTTTACCATACAGTAAAGCTGTGGGCCCTCGGGAAAAATTACGGCTTTAGTTTCCGCTTGCTTTCAGCCGTTCGCAGTACATGCACAGGAAGGCGGTTTTGGTTGGTGTTAAAACGCCGCATCAGTCAATCAACCAGACTTTTGCCCCTGCAAATACTGAAAAGGTTGCTGCCTCTCTTCAGAATCCACACGTTTGTCTGGCCCCTAACCAGATGACCCTCCGCTGCAGTAGCACCAACGGAACAGCACAGGTGTATGTATCACTTAGGCTTCCAAGGCTCCCCACCGATAGCAAGGTCCATGGCTCATGGGGAAGGGGGCGGGGTGGGGGGAGAATCTCTATTATTACATTAATATTAACTTGTCGCCACGAGGAAGATCATGGAACGCTCCGGCATATGTAGAGAGCAGCAGTAGTGGGTGGTGAGAAAACGGTGGCTTAGCATAGCTGCCGATCTATTTGAGATGGATGGCCGAAGAGAAGTGAGTTCAACGTGCCCTGCAGCCTGTTGCATTGTCATCTTTGTACTTCCACTGGAGGCATAATTATTGCCCAGGGCTATCTAGACTACCTGGATGTAGAACTCCAGGTGTCTGAAAGTGACAGCCGAAGATGCTTGTATTTCGTTTCTTGCCTAATTACAACATGGCTGCCACGAAATGGTTCTATAGGGAACTGTAGTTTACGATTTCTGTAAGAATCCATATTTCGAATATTGAAACCAGTTAAATCCATCAACGCATATTTTGCTACCATGAATTGAGGGTCTACAGGGTGAACATAAACCATAAATAAAACCTACAAACTGCAGGAACGGGTTCCTGACTAGAAGTGGAGGAAAAAAGGTCCTACGAACATTTGTCCGGAAATGCATCGTTGCCACGGTACATGGCGCTGACGAATGAAAGTGCCTCCGCCGCATACCCTGAGCAGGCTGTGTGATTGACGCAGCGTATGGTAAGCAGCAGAATGGTTCACTATTCACGCCAGGAACACATCGAAATGGTGTTTGTGTACGGCCAAGCAGATGGGAAAGGTCGAGAGGCAGCACACGTCTATTCCAAAACGAGTACTCTCACAGACACCAACCACATCACAGAACATTTCACGTCCTTTTCGGTCGTCTCTGTGGTCATGGGTCTTTTCAGACAAAAGAGCGTGCAGGGAGGCGGCGGTCTGTCAGAACTGGAGGACCGGGTTCTACAGGATATTGAGACAAATCCTTAGACAAGTTCCCTCCTCATGGTGTAGGATTATGTGTATCCTACATGACAGCCGCTGCTATCCCTGTCGACTGCAATCCCATGGAGGCCACTTTGAGCTTCTGATGTGACGTAGATGCGATGCAGCTGTGTACTGTTTTCCAGGAGGATTTGTTGCCGTTGCACGCATGCCGTCCATTTCCGGACACATCTTCATAGGAGCTATTTTACTCCTTTTCCATTCAGGAGTGTCTTGAAAGGAGGATATAAGATGAACATCAACAAAAGCAAAACGAGGATAATGGAATGTCGTCGAATTAAGTCGGGTGATGCTGAGGGAATTAGATTAGGAAATGAGACACTTAAAGTAGTGAAGGAGTTTTGCTATTTGGGGAGCAAAATAACTGATGATGGTCGAAGTAGAGAAGATATAAAATGTAGACTGGCAATGGCAAGGAAAGCGTTTCTGAAGAAGAGAAATTTGTTAACATCGAGTATAGATTTAAGTGTCAGGAAGTCGTTTATGAAAGTATTTGTGTGGAGTGTAGCCATGTATGGAAGTGAAACATGGACGATAAATAGTTTGGACAAGAAGAGAATAGAAGCTTTCGAAATGTGGTGCTACAGAAGAATGCTGAAGATTAGATGGGTAGATCACATAACTAATGATGAAGTATCGAATAGAATTGGGGAGAAGAGGAGTATGTGGCACAACTTGACAAAAAGAAGGGACCAGTTAGTAGAACATGTTCTGAGGCATCAAGGGATAACCAATTTAGCATTGGAGGGCAGCGTGGAGTGTAAAAATCGTAGAGGGAGACCAAGAGATGAATACAGTAAGCAGATTCAGAAGGATGTGGGTTGCAGTAAGTACTGGGAGATGAAGTAGCTTGCACAGGATAGGGTAGCATGGAGAGCTGCATCAAACCAGTCTCAGGACTGAAGACCACAACAACAACAATCAGAAATCCGTCACTACAGTTTATCGATTTTGTTAATCTTCATCGTGTACATAAATCAAAGATCATACTAAGACAATATGTTTCATTGGGGACCTACTCATTGGGCTAATTGTGCAATTTTAAAATGCATTTAAGCGACTGTTTTTAAAAATAGTGTTCATTGAAGTATTGCTGGAGGACAAAATATTGTATTTTACACATACAAATGTAAGACTAACGTATCTACTGAATTAATAGTTCCAAAATGTTAATTGTATTATTAAATTCTCAATAACTTGACAAATGGTACAGTCTCGCAAAACCAATGAGCTATTTTGAAACAGCACACAAATTACTTGAAAATGAGTTGTTGTACACTTCAGCTCGTAATGTTTTAAATTTTCCAATTAATTATTAATTTTGTTAAGATTGCAGAACAAGTTGTAGAACGAATAGTAGAATAAAGAATAGGCGCTACAACAGACTTAGACATTTGACTACTTTAATATAGTAAAAGTAAATCTCTTCTTAAGCTAATGTTAATATAAATGAAAATAGGGTTTGACTTCAGGCAGCTGAGTTCTACTATGAAGCATATACTTATACTTCATCTTCGTTACCGCCCATCCCGTTAGCATATGGTCAGAGGCATGTCTATAAATAGATTTTAGAGAGCTATTAGGAGGTATTTCGAAGGAAACTGACTTCAGAATAGGTCGCTGACACCTAAAACTTTCTTCCTGACACTGCCTTGGCAACAATGAGAACATGTTGCTGATGGCTGTTGCTGCTGTGCATTGTGAACTGTGTTCACGAAATAAATCTGTCATCAATACATAATTCTTACTCATTCATATTTACATAACGTAACTGAACTCTGGGAACAGACAGTGCAAAAGACTGCAGCAACTTTAGGTCATCTTACGTTTTTGACGAAATCCGTAAGTTTGATTCGTCACATAAGTGAATGGGGGCTGAGACTCTGTAATTACCGACCTTACGGAAACGTCACGGCTTTGATAATACTTCAGATAAATCAACGGTAGGAAACAACCTGTTAGAAGAGTAATGCGCTCGACGAATGTTGGTTCTTCAATGCCCGAGAGTGAATAATTGATTGTGAGCGGAGAAATTATCTTACAAAAAAAATGAAACACCAGAACTTAAACGACTAGTAGTTGAAGTTATCCTCTTCCCAAAATTACCTATAAAACAACTCTTGCAGGTTTTTTTTATCCGAATTACATACTTTTCTAACATCACAAATTGCTAATGTATATGAATAACACATTTATAAAGTTCAAGGGAAGAGAAATCTATTACTAAAATGCTGGATGATTAATAAAATGAAAAAAGGATTACTCACCTTTTGTTTGTCCTTCAATATAGTGTTCTTCGTTTTGCTAGTACTAGACCTCAGGCTTCGCGTTTCTCACTGACAAAGTGGAGAATATTTTTTACGGTGTCACAGCATATGTTATATTTCACATTTTAACTTGCGATAACAGTAAAAATACACCATTCAGCTTTTTAGCACTAAAGAGAGCTTGTCACTCGCGCCTTACGAGACGGAAGACACGTTGCATGCTCGCTGAAACAAAGATTAATGCAAATACTTTACTGCTAACTACTGAAAGATGACTTGATGCCTGTTCAGATTTATATATGAAAATATGAATTTCTAGAATGTTCTAGAAGCTGCAGTGTTCAAATTAATGATTATAATGACGTCTGGTTTTTGTAGTATTAAAAATTTTATATAAACATTTATTTTCACTCTTGCAAAATTCAGAGTAATACAACAACGATTAAAATTATTTTATAAAATTTTGAGATTTCAAAATATGCCAGATATAAAAGATTGCATATGTTTAGCTGTTACAAAATATTGAATTATGTATGAAAAAATTAACTGTATTTTTAAAACTTAATAGCAGTTTTCTGTTTAGTGAACAATCAATTTCCATTAAATATTACGTAAATTTCATTTGGAAAAATATTCGATCCGTGTTGCGGTTGTTATTACTCCTGTAAAGTGAAATCTGTAGGCTAAATTATTTAATGGTCAAAATGTCCTACATTAAAAGATACAAATAACGTTTCAATATATTTCGAAGTAATTTAGAAAAGTACAGAATTTTCGTAAATACTTTTGTATAACGTGTTCATTCAAGAGACACGAATCCTATGCTTTATAAGTGTAATTAGAACGACTCTGCTGAAGAAAGACATACAATCGCAATTATCGGTAAACTGAGGGTGGTATCGCAAAGTGTGTTTGATACAGGAATCCCATATTATTGGTTTGTTATTGATCCAGTAAGTCGACACACAGCTACAGATATTATACATTTGAGCTTTCCGCTTGCAGGTGAGCTACATTGACATCATTTAACATTAACTTGACATTTCCCGTGAGAGTGTTGGAGTCAAATGTTCGGCCACCTTTCAGACTTAGAAGAGGAGTTCGGTGGGAATTAATGACGCAAACGAGAACTATACGTGAGTAAGCAAGATTCATTGTTCAAAACCAGTGAGAGTAGTTCTGATAAGATGTTACACTGCGCTCGTTAGTGAGTAATGATAGGAAACATAATTATATTTCAGTCAGCATGAATCACTGTTCAAATTAAATAAGTGTAGTTTTCCTCATGGAAGACAACAAGAAATAAAGACTATAGCTCTGCCTTGTGCTAACAGGTGTATGTGTGAATACTCGCGTAAATTCACTTCAAAAGTTTCTGAAGCAGTATGCGCACATTAACTGCGTGAACTCGATCGTCTCTACAGTTTTGTTATTTAGTCTTGACTCACAGTCCATATTCCTCTGTGCTGAAGAATAATCCACTCAGGTATGTGGCATATTCTAATTTTGAAAATAGAACACTACTGTTCACGTCGTTAGTGTATTACGAGCGTTGGAAATCCACAAACTGTTAGACGCTGTAACACACAGAAAATTTTACGTTTCTAGCATTGCCAAATTGGACCACTGAAGTTAGTGATTCGATGTCTGTGAGTAATAGTGACAGATGTGAGCGAATTGAAACGTCTATTCAAGATTTGTGTGTGTGTGTGTGTGTGTGTGTGTGTTTGTGTGTGTGTGTGTGTGTGTGCGTGTGCGCGCGCCTGTGTCAGAGAGTACATTTAATTTTGTCTCCAACTTCTGCGAAGTTCGGTCGTCCTGTTAGCGTACTGCAACAGTTGTTGTTCACTGACGTAACTACAGTCTTTTGTTTTTTGTCCATTCCTATTTCCTTTTCTCTAGGTCGCCTGCGGACTGCACTTCTACAAAACCTGATCGTGGTGGTAGTATATTAGAGCGTTGTGCCTCGGCGATGTAATGGCAGTTTTCTATCATTTGTCCTTCCCACTGCGCTGCAGCTATTTTAGAAATTGTGTATTCTGTTTCGAATGCAATTTTGGAGGGAAATAGTTTGTGTTCATATGTTGAAGGAGTAGCGAATATCGGGCCAACAAGTAGAATAGTAGTTCTAGCAGCATCCAGTCGAGTGGCCGGAGTAGTGTATATTAACAGACCAAACAAGAGTGTTGAAAAAGGCGTGACATTGCTGTAGAAAGTGATCGAGACGCAGTTATTGACAGAGGTTTTCAGGAGATATCATGCGCGTAACAATTTGCGTTAGGGTGCAGGGACTATATATCGTAACTACGAGGGTTGAAAAGTAATGCCTCCACCTTCGTTGATTGGGTTTGGATGGGAGTATTTTGATAAATAAAACGCAGAAATAATCCTTAGAATGTGCTCTTTAATTACCAATATTCGCTTTTCCACATAATCACCAGTCAATTGCATACATTTCTGCCGACGATGAACAAGTTTTCTGAAGCCGTCACGGAAGAAGTCGACACCCTGTTTCCGCAACCACAGTCTCACAGTTCTCTCAACGTCCTCATCAGAAGCATAATGATGTTCCCGCAGATCGTCTTTCATGATCTGAAACAGATGGAAGTCAGACGGTGCTAAATCTGGACTGTATGGAGGATGCCGTACGGTTGTGCGATTCAGTCTCTGAAGTTTTGCTGTGGTGGCACGTGAAGTGTGTGGTTTGGCATTGTCATGCTGCAGGAAAACATTTCCCTCTTCCTTTCGGACCCTTGTTAGTCGTCGTTTCAGAGTTTACAATGTTGTGATGTGTAACGCTCTGAACTGCGCCCCAGAACACTGGGGCCATAATTTTTTCCATCTGAGGACTGCGTCTTGAATTTCTTTTTCTGGGGCGAGTCTTTGTGTCGATATTCCATAGACTGACATTTCGTCTCCGGGTCGTAATGTGTACCCACGTTTCGTCTCTTGTCACAGCTGAATGGAGAAAGGCGTCACCTTCATTCTCCTAACGTGAGAGGAGTTCCTGGCAAATTTCAAGTCTGTGCGCTTTCATTTCAGGAGTCAGCATCTGGGGTACCCCACGTGCACAGATCTTCCGATAGCGAAGCAAAGTAATCATGTGACCCACACGTTCTTGTGAAATGCCGATTGTGCTTGCAGTTTCTCTCTGAATGGTACGACGATCGTCCTGAGTCAATCTGTCAACATATTGCTTGTGAAACTCGGTGGATCTTGTCACAGGACGTCCAACTCTTTGTTTGTCTTGGAAGTCAGATGTTTCCGCCTGAACATCTTTAAACTTACTCTCCCAATGACGCACAGTACACAATCACCATAAACTGCTTTCATTCTCCTTTGGGGTGACATTTTCTGCTGTCAGGAATTCAATGACGGCTTGTTGCTTAAATCGCATTGACCAACGGTTTGCGCAGGGTTCCATACTTCACATAGTAACAACACAACCGTTCACTGCTAAGGCTTCCCCCCAGCTCTGTGGAGAAGAGGCTACGCAACAAGCCAGTGCCAGCCGCATACCAATGCTGCCAACTGTTGAAGAGTTACGAAGGTGTAGGCATTACTTTTGAGTCAACAATCGTAGTTTGTCTGAATCAACATTTTGTCCCTTGCTCTGTTCATGAGCGTTGTCGGTAATTTAGCCAAGAGGATTAAGATTCCAAAACTGCCACTTCTTGTTGTCGAGTCTTGTACTCTAGGAAAGCAAGGGAGAGGATATTGATATGGATTACAAATGCACATGTGGATTAACACTGTTCTTTATTTACATGAACAGATAGCTGCCATTTGACTTTAACAGAGTCCATGTGCTGTGGTACAGGCTCTTAAATCATTTTCCTCTTGCAGACTGTATCGGTAATCCTGCTCTTATCTGACGCTACATACTGTCGTAGCCTGAGACGTGAACAGAGCCTGCACTGTACTGAATGACAGACGGCAAACTAGAATGTGAGTTACTTGCAGTGAGTAAGTCCGTCAGTGACTGAGTGACTGAGCCCCTCTGGTCACCGGCGGCATCCTAGATACACTACTGACCATTAAAATTGCTACACCACGAAGATGACGTGCTACAGACGCGAAATTTAACCGACAGGAAGAAGATGCTGTGATACGCAAATGATTAGCTTTTCAGAGCATTCACACAAGGTTGGCGCCGGTGGCGACAAATTCAACGTGCTGACATGAGGAAAGTTTCCAACCGATTTCTCATACACAAACAGCAGTTGACTTGCGTTGTCTGGTGAAACGTTGTTGTGATGCCCCGTGTAAGGAGGAGAAATGCGTACCATCACGTTTCCGACTTTGATGAAGGTCGGATTGTAGCCTATCGCGATTGCGGTTTATCGTACCGCGACATTGGTGCTCGCGTTGGTAGAGATCCAATGACTGCTAGCAGAGTATGGACTCGGTGGGTTCAGGAGGGTAATACGGAACGCCGTGCTGGATCCCAACGGCCTCGTATCACTAGCAGTCGAGATGACAGTCATGTTATCCGCATGGCTGTAACGGATCGTGCAGCCACGTTTCGATCCCTGAGTCAACAGATGGGGACGTTTGCAAGACAACAACCATCTGCAGGAATAGTTCGACGACGTTTGCAGCAGCATGGACTATCAGCTCTGAGATCATGGCGGCGGTTACCCTTGACGTTGCATCACAGACAGGAGCGCCTGCGATGGTGTAGTCAACGACGAACCCGGGTGCACGAATGGCAAAACGTCATTTTTTCGGATGAATCCAGGTTCTGTTTACAGCATCATGATGGTCCCATCCGTGTTTGGCGACATCCCGGTGAACGCACATTGGAAGCGTGTATTCGTCATCGCCATACTGGCGTATAACCCGGCGTGATGGTGTGGGATGCCATCGGTTACACGTCTCGGTCACCTCTTGTTCACATTGACGGCACTTTGAACAGTGGACGTTACATTTGAGATGTGTTACGACCCGTGGCTCTACCCTTCATTCGATCCCTGCGAAACACTACATTTCAGCAGGATAGTGCACGACCGCATGTTGCAGGTCCTGTACGGGCCTTTCTGTATACAGGAAATGTTCGACTGCTGTCCTGGCCAGCACATTCTCCAGATCTCTCACCATTTGAAAACGTCTGGTCAATGGTGACCGAGCAACTGGCTCGACACAATACGCCTGTCACTACTCTTAATGAGCTGTGATATCGTGTTGAAGCTGCATGGGCAGCTGTACCTGTACACGACACCCAAGCTCTGTTTAACTCAATGCCCAGGCGTACCTATGCACCCAAATTGCGTAAAAATGTAATCACATGTCAGTTCTAGTATAATATATTTGTCCAATCAATATCCGTTTATCATCTGCATTTCTTCTTGCTGTAGCAATTTTAATGGCAAGTAGTGTATTTGTGGCCGTGAGGGCGTTGGCGGCACGTTGCTTGCGAGTCTGTCTCTGGCCTCTCTCGTGATACGTGCACTTGATCGAGCGCCTACTATCGATCTTCGTGCTACCTTCATCTTTGCCGATCGATGTGCTTGCGACAGCTTACACCAGCACACTTATGTCACTGCTTTTCAGACTCTGAAAATTTATAATGCGCAAAAAAAAGGTATTACACTAAAATTACTGCATCGCAAACGGTTGGTGATTTACTGATTTTTTTAACGTGTATTACATCGATACCAAGATGGTAAGCATACTTCATTACCATACAGGCTGAACTTTAATAAAACCGACAAACTGCAAGGACGGATTCCTGACTGGAAATTGAGGGAAAATGGCCGTTTGAACATGGGACCGGAAATGGAAGGTGTGCATGCAACGACAACAAATCGTCCCAGAAAACAGCACAGAGATGCATCGCATCCACGTCGCAACAGATGTTCAAAGTGGCCTCCCACGTCGCATCATGGATTGCCGCCTTCTTTCGCACATTAATTCCTCATTCAGAATAGCGTCACAGGTGTCGTGAACACTCTGTTGAAGGGTCTGTTGAACAGGAACTGGTTTAGCATACAAAACGCTCTTCAGATGCCCCCAGAGGTAAAAATCCAGAGGGTTTAAGTCAGATGATCTAGCAGGCCATGCTACAGGGCCTGCAAGTCCTATCTAATGTCTGGGGAAGATGTTGAGGTGTCGGTGAACTGTAATTTAGAAGTGTCATGCAGAAACCACATAAGCTGTCGTGTTCCCAAAGGCACATTCTCAAGCGGCACAGGTGGAATATTCCGCAGGAAGTCCAGTTACTTTGCTCCGTCGAGGCGTTGTCGAATAATAAGCGCCCCAAATACGTGGTCGCCAAGAAGCCCTGCCCATACATTGATGCTGAATTTGTAACCTCCCCCTCACTTATCGACCTTAATGACAGTGAAAAATTAAACCGCGTGTACCTAATGGAAATTTGGGAAAAGCAATCGTCACGGAAGTTAATCTGTCGGTAAAGAGGGAGGAAAGGGTTACATCTAAATGAAGGGAAAAATGCCAATGAAACTGGTGGAAATTAATTTTGAAAAGGGGTAAAGTTAATAAAGAAAGTAAATGTGCGGCTGTTACGTTAACAATTAACTAGCGGTAATTAGATATTTCAGATTTGGGGGAAATTACGGTCGCCAGTCCTATGGACAATTACTATAGTAACTGAAAAAGAAAGGTTATTGCACATATAATTAGCACTATGAGCGTGGCAACTGAAGGTTGACACGTGTTGTGTGAAAACTGAAAGTTTGTCAGTAGTAATAAATTTCGTTACAGTCTGACTTAATTTAGCAAAAGAATTAATAAAACCGGAAAATCGAAAGTTAATTTAGTGACTGAAGTTAATAGTGAGCTTTCTATCTGAAGCATATCGAAATTCAGTAAAATACGGTTAGTCTTGGACTACCTCAACAATCTTTTCAAAAGCTACTTGAATCTACGCAATTTAGAAATAGGAGATTTAACTTTGATCTTGAATTAAATGATTCTGAACAATTAACAACAGTAAAATTTAGTACGTACCAAGCTGAGCTGCAGTGACAGGTAAGCTAAAATACGGTAACAAAACTCGCACTCTTAATTTGTGATTGTGTAATCTAAATATTGTAGCCAGCTACGAATACCTTAACTGAACTTTGAAATTAAAGCAGTGAAATCGAATGATGCTGGCGTTTGAATTTCAACGACACTCGGGTTCATTCCGGAAAAGGAAGGGACCCTGCTTGGTAATGCAATTGGGACAATGAGCAACAAAGGTTCATGCTACGTTGCTGTAATTTTGTGATTTGAACAGTTTGAAAAGCTGAGGTCTGCCATACAGCCTTCCTTGTTGGTTGATTGAAGGTTTGAAGCCGTCGATCGAGGAGGTGGCGACAGTCACTCATTGTCGGGCGTCGCTGTTGCAGAAGCTGGATATTGGCGCGCCTTCTTCTCGACACGGTCACCAGACGAAACGGGCTCTTGATGTGCCCCAGCTAATGCTTCCCGTCCGCGACACCATGTCAGAAACTATCATAGCAAGTCGAGCGCAATTACATGCTGCCCAATCCCGAAAGTGCGGCAACTCGCGGGAGCGTCACACAACACACCTGCTCCACTGCGCCACCCCAGCCAGACTCCCCCTCTTCCCGCGCTCCACCCGACAGAGTTAACACTACCAAAGATCCTAAACACTTTTGTGCTCCACACGACCTATCGATGTATTCGTTCGATAGCGTAGTTCTCCCTAGGCCAGACCCAGCGTATAAATACAAATAATATTCACAAAACAAACCAACATAAATGCATAAATATATATATATATATACAAACAGTAAAACAATTACAATATATAAAGACACAGAAATGTCATATCTTCAGGTAACAAAAATAAGGAAAACAAATTTATAGTACGAAAGATGCATTTCCGGCGTTACAAATTGATGCTAAAGAGACGCCTCAACTATTCCCCAAGGATTATTCGTAGCCCACAGATGACGATTATTCAGAGTGATAACACCAGTTCTGATAGTGGTTGCTTCGTCGGTGTAGAGGACTGGTGACAGATACTCCACAATTGTGATGAGCTGGTGCTTAAACCATTGATGAAATCCTTCCCGAAGAGGGAACTCCGCTGCTGATATTTCTTGCACTCGTTAAGGGTGACAAAGATAGTGGCGCTTGTCCTGCATGATACACATAATGCTACTTTGGCTTACACCATGTTGGGCGGCCACTTGCCTGGAGTTTGAACTAGCGTTCGTCTCAAAATCCTGTAGAACCAGATCCTCCAAATCCGGTAACGGCACTGTGCACTGCCTCCCTGCACTTTCATTTGTCTGAAAGGACCCATGATCAAGCAAACGACCAAGATGGACTTGAAATTTTGTGTGACGTTCCACCTGCTTGGCCGTACACAAACGGCTTTATCTCGAGATGAATACCGGAGCTTTCTGCTGCTTACAGTCCGCTACATCAATCACACTGGCTGCAACACCGATGGAACACACGACACGTGGTAAGAGCAACCTCCATTCCTCAGCGCCATCTACCGCGGCAACGATGAATTTCCTGTCACATGTACACGGGACCTTTCTTCCTCCGTTTCCAACCAGGAACCCATCACTGTCGTTTGTCAGTTTTATTAATGTTCACCCCGCATAGTAAAACAAATTTTATATTATATGTACAGCTATTAGTGGCGCATCTTCCTTGAAAGATGTGATGTTACATGCTTCCTTTAATTAATCCAGAGTATTCGATGCGATATTTTCACAGAAAAAACTGAACTACAAAAAAATATCAGTAAGGTTGAGAAAATCTCGTCGAATAGCAATTAAAAAAATCCGGAAAAATTCCGGATCAATACTTCTCAAAATGGAGAGACAGAAATTACATCAAAATTACCGCAGTACATTCTATCGCGTTTAGTGATGCTACACCTGCGATTTGGTGGAATCGCAGACAATCGTTACCAGAAATGCGCGAGAATTTTGTGATAAACATCAAGCATTTCCACGCAAATAACAAATGGCTCCTCTTGTTCCATTCAGTAACGCACTAGTCAGGTGTGGGAGTACAACACGTCGGTTTCTGAGAAACGACGAGTGGCTGAAAGGACAGAGCGGTCGACGGCGAAAAACTGTAAACAAATCCGAAAGGACAAACCGAGAGTAATCCGAAACGTGTAATTCAAGCACCGACAACAGCGTACAGACAAAGTCGCTGTAACAGTTCGAGAGAGAAAAACCAAGCGCAAGCGTACGATTGTGCGCGAAAATGACGTCGGCGATCGGAAAGTTTCGGAAACAACAAAACAACTGGAAGAGGCAATTGTGCGCACTTTCCTCATAGCTCACTCCGTCAGAGGGACTGGCGAACTGGAGCATAAGTACACGCCGCCCAGGTGAAACCATACAACCTGGATGCCCAGCTTGCGCATTCATCTCGGTCTCGACGTGCTATTCTGGAGTGAATATTAAACTCTTTCTTGCCCCTACGCCTCTAGTCGCCTTTTTCGTAATTATTTTCGTGACAACAACTAAATGGAAGTTGCGTTTGTGCCTGCAGTGTGCCTGAACACAGCAGCACGCTGTCGAAAGGTATCGTGCTAATATTGCTAATAAATAACAGTTAACAGTGATTGAAGTACGCGCAAGCGCCCACACTATAACAGGATATATATACATACATATATATATACCACTCCCCCCCCCCCCCCAATGCGACCATTTTGCTTCTTGAAAAACCCATCGAAATGAAAGTGGGATTCGCTCCCGGGTTCCCGGGTTCAGGGATTTTCTCTGCCTCGTGATGACTGAGTGTTGTGTGCTGTCCTTAGGTTAGTTAGGTTTAAGTAGTTCTAAGTTCTAGGGGACAGATGACCATAGATGTTAAGTCCCATAGTGCTCAGAGCCATTTGAACCATTTTTTATGTTTTGAAAGTGGGATTCGTCGCTAAACCTGACCATGCATGCGCGTATTGATTCCCGTCATGCCCTGCGGCCAATCCTGCTCTTTCAATGTCCTAACAGAAATGGCTCAGAAATAATGACTATTTTGTTTCACATAATTCAATAGCATTTTCCATTACTTGTTATCTGTCCAATTTCCATGTTGTGCTACGAATCACTTCATCTACACCATGTTTCCATCTTCTTTCTGGTCTACCTCTTTTTCTTCTTCCGCGGTGTGTCAACAGCCATACTCGTTTTCACCATCTTATAACATCGACCCTTTCAAGATGTCAGTACCAAAGCAGTTATTTTGTTTCAGTTGTACCTACAATAGTTTCTTCAGCTTCCATTTTCCTGTGTTTTTCCTCACTTCTAATGCGATCCAATTTTGAGAATCCGCCGCTCTTCCACCAGTAGTCCGTTTCCATTGCAAGAAGCCTCTGTTTATCTCATTTATTAATTTTCTGGGTTTTTGACCCATATGTTGCTATACTTTGCACAGTTGTATGCCATTTTATTGTTTTTATTGTTAATTTGTTTTCCATAAGGCAGCATTAACTGTCAGATTGCCATTTTGCCATGTCGCACTTTATTTTCTATTTCTTCTGTGCTCTTCCCATTACCATGCAATGTAACCCCACGATGTTTAAGAGATTTACATTCTTTTACCTCGCCAAAATTAGTTTCCAAATTCACTGCCTCATTTTCTCCCCTTGCAAGATATTCAATTTTGACAAGATTTATTAGAAGATGAATTGCTCATATTATTCGCAGAGTTTCTGGAACTTACATTCCACACCGCCGGGGTGGCCGAGCGATTCTAGGCGCTACAGTCTCGAAATACGCGACCGCTTCGGTCGCAGGTTCGAATCCTGTTTGGGGTATGGATGTGTGTGATGTCCTTAGGTTAGTTAGGTTCAAGTAGTTCTAAGTTCTAGGGGCTGATGACCTCAGAAGTTAAGTCTCATAGAGCTCAGAGCCATTTGAACCATTTGAACATATTTCGGAATTATCATATGATCGTCAGCCAAAAGCAATGCACGCAACGTTTCTGTCCCAAACAGAATTACTATGCCGCAGAATTTACGTTTCCATTGTTTTAAAGCATCATCTCAACAACTTTGGACGGGATAGGAGGTAAAGTTCAACCTCGTCGGAGGCCTTTTGTGAATCGAAATTCAGCGGATCCGTGTTTACCCATCTTTTTACAGTTGTGCGCCCAGTATAAAAGTTTTTCACAGCTTATAGAGACACCACTCTTCAACATGCTCTGTCATGGACCATGTTGCTATCTACGTACATCCTCGAATGTCAAATGGATATTCTGATTTCTAGCCATTCTCTTCTCTAATAAATTTCGTAAACTAAATTACATTAATTGGAAGTATGATGAGGTTCTTATATTTCTGTACAGGTTTCTATTTCGATACATAACCTCGTTGGAACAATCAGCAAATGAACGTCGTGACACTTCATAGTGATGATATGTACGTATGAACGTGCAGCTGATGATAGCAGCGTGCTGCCGAATCGTGTGATGCTAGTAAATAATAATAAAAGGTGACTGCGCAGCAGATAGTGTTCACAATTTAACAACCAAACAGGTATTTGAACCTGATTCCGTATTTCTAGATTTCCATACCTCTCAAGCAGCAAATGAACGTCGTGACACTTCATAGTGATGATATGTACGTATGTACGTGCAGCTGATGATAGCAGGGTGCTGCCGAATCGTGTGATGCTAGTAAATAATAATAAAAGGTGACTGCGCAGCAGATAGTGTTCACAATTTAACAACCAAACAGGTATTTGAACCTGATTCCGTATTTCTAGATTTCCATACCTCTCAAGCAGCAAATGAACGTCGTGACACTTCATAGTGATGATATGTACGTATGTACGTGCAGCTGATGATAGCAGGGTGCTGCCGAATCGTGTGATGCTAGTAAATAATAATAAAAGGTGACTGCGCAGCAGATAGTGTTCACAATTTAACAACCAAACAGGTATTTGAACCTGATTCCGTATTTCTAGATTTCCATACCTCTCAAGCAGCAAATGAACGTCGTGACACTTCATAGTGATGATATGTACGTATGTACGTGCAGCTGATGATAGCAGGGTGCTGCCGAATCGTGTGATGCTAGTAAATAATAATAAAAGGTGACTGCGCAGCAGATAGTGTTCACAATTTAACAACCAAACAGGTATTTGAACCTGATTCCGTATTTCTAGATTTCCATACCTCTCAAGCAGCAAATGAACGTCGTGACACTTCATAGTGATGATATGTACGTATGTACGTGCAGCTGATGATAGCAGGGTGCTGCCGAATCGTGTGATGCTAGTAAATAATAATAAAAGGTGACTGCGCAGCAGATAGTGTTCACAATTTAACAACCAAACAGGTATTTGAACCTGATTCCGTATTTCTAGATTTCCATACCTCTCAAGCAGCAAATGAACGTCGTGACACTTCATAGTGATGATATGTACGTATGTACGTGCAGCTGATGATAGCAGGGTGCTGCCGAATCGTGTGATGCTAGTAAATAATAATAAAAGGTGACTGCGCAGCAGATAGTGTTCACAATTTAACAACCAAACAGGTATTTGAACCTGATTCCGTATTTCTAGATTTCCATACCTCTCAAGCAGCAAATGAACGTCGTGACACTTCATAGTGATGATATGTACGTATGTACGTGCAGCTGATGATAGCAGGGTGCTGCCGAATCGTGTGATGCTAGTAAATAATAATAAAAGGTGACTGCGCAGCAGATAGTGTTCACAATTTAACAACCAAACAGGTATTTGAACCTGATTCCGTATTTCTAGATTTCCATACCTCTCAAGCAGCAAATGAACGTCGTGACACTTCATAGTGATGATATGTACGTATGTACGTGCAGCTGATGATAGCAGGGTGCTGCCGAATCGTGTGATGCTAGTAAATAATAATAAAAGGTGACTGCGCAGCAGATAGTGTTCACAATTTAACAACCAAACAGGTATTTGAACCTGATTCCGTATTTCTAGATTTCCATACCTCTCAAGCAGCAAATGAACGTCGTGACACTTCATAGTGATGATATGTACGTATGTACGTGCAGCTGATGATAGCAGGGTGCTGCCGAATCGTGTGATGCTAGTAAATAATAATAAAAGGTGACTGCGCAGCAGATAGTGTTCACAATTTAACAACCAAACAGGTATTTGAACCTGATTCCGTATTTCTAGATTTCCATACCTCTCAAGCAGCAAATGAACGTCGTGACACTTCATAGTGATGATATGTACGTATGTACGTGCAGCTGATGATAGCAGGGTGCTGCCGAATCGTGTGATGCTAGTAAATAATAATAAAAGGTGACTGCGCAGCAGATAGTGTTCACAATTTAACAACCAAACAGGTATTTGAACCTGATTCCGTATTTCTAGATTTCCATACCTCTCAAGCAGCAAATGAACGTCGTGACACTTCATAGTGATGATATGTACGTATGTACGTGCAGCTGATGATAGCAGGGTGCTGCCGAATCGTGTGATGCTAGTAAATAATAATAAAAGGTGACTGCGCAGCAGATAGTGTTCACAATTTAACAACCAAACAGGTATTTGAAACTGATTCCGTATTTCTAGATTTCCATACCTCTCAAGCAGCAAATGAACGTCGTGACACTTCATAGTGATGATATGTACGTATGTACGTGCAGCTGATGATAGCAGGGTGCTGCCGAATCGTGTGATGCTAGTAAATAATAATAAAAGGTGACTGCGCAGCAGATAGTGTTCACAATTTAACAACCAAACAGGTATTTGAACCTGATTCCGTATTTCTAGATTTCCATACCTCTCAAGCAGCAAATGAACGTCGTGACACTTCATAGTGATGATATGTACGTATGTACGTGCAGCTGATGATAGCAGGGTGCTGCCGAATCGTGTGATGCTAGTAAATAATAATAAAAGGTGACTGCGCAGCAGATAGTGTTCACAATTTAACAACCAAACAGGTATTTGAACCTGATTCCGTATTTCTAGATTTCCATACCTCTCAAGCAGCAAATGAACGTCGTGACACTTCATAGTGATGATATGTACGTATGTACGTGCAGCTGATGATAGCAGGGTGCTGCCGAATCGTGTGATGCTAGTAAATAATAATAAAAGGTGACTGCGCAGCAGATAGTGTTCACAATTTAACAACCAAACAGGTATTTGAACCTGATTCCGTATTTCTAGATTTCCATACCTCTCAAGCAGCAAATGAACGTCGTGACACTTCATAGTGATGATATGTACGTATGTACGTGCAGCTGATGATAGCAGGGTGCTGCCGAATCGTGTGATGCTAGTAAATAATAATAAAAGGTGACTGCGCAGCAGATAGTGTTCACAATTTAACAACCAAACAGGTATTTGAAACTGATTCCGTATTTCTAGATTTCCATACCTCTCAAGCAGCAAATGAACGTCGTGACACTTCATAGTGATGATATGTACGTATGTACGTGCAGCTGATGATAGCAGGGTGCTGCCGAATCGTGTGATGCTAGTAAATAATAATAAAAGGTGACTGCGCAGCAGATAGTGTTCACAATTTAACAACCAAACAGGTATTTGAACCTGATTCCGTATTTCTAGATTTCCATACCTCTCAAGCAGCAAATGAACGTCGTGACACTTCATAGTGATGATATGTACGTATGTACGTGCAGCTGATGATAGCAGGGTGCTGCCGAATCGTGCGATGCTAGTAAATAATAATAAAAGGTGACTGCGCAGCAGATAGTGTTCACAATTTAACAACCAAACAGGTATTTGAACCTGATTCCGTATTTCTAGATTTCCATACCTCTCAAGCAGCAAATGAACGTCGTGACACTTCATAGTGATGATATGTACGTATGTACGTGCAGCTGATGATAGCAGGGTGCTGCCGAATCGTGTGATGCTAGTAAATAATAATAAAAGGTGACTGCGCAGCAGATAGTGTTCACAATTTAACAACCAAACAGGTATTTGAACCTGATTCCGTATTTCTAGATTTCCATACCTCTCAAGCAGCAAATGAACGTCGTGACACTTCATAGTGATGATATGTACGTATGTACGTGCAGCTGATGATAGCAGGGTGCTGCCGAATCGTGTGATGCTAGTAAATAATAATAAAAGGTGACTGCGCAGCAGATAGTGTTCACAATTTAACAACCAAACAGGTATTTGAACCTGATTCCGTATTTCTAGATTTCCATACCTCTCAAGCAGCAAATGAACGTCGTGACACTTCATAGTGATGATATGTACGTATGTACGTGCAGCTGATGATAGCAGGGTGCTGCCGAATCGTGTGATGCTAGTAAATAATAATAAAAGGTGACTGCGCAGCAGATAGTGTTCACAATTTAACAACCAAACAGGTATTTGAACCTGATTCCGTATTTCTAGATTTCCATACCTCTCAAGCAGCAAATGAACGTCGTGACACTTCATAGTGATGATATGTACGTATGTACGTGCAGCTGATGATAGCAGGGTGCTGCCGAATCGTGTGATGCTAGTAAATAATAATAAAAGGTGACTGCGCAGCAGATAGTGTTCACAATTTAACAACCAAACAGGTATTTGAACCTGATTCCGTATTTCTAGATTTCCATACCTCTCAAGCAGCAAATGAACGTCGTGACACTTCATAGTGATGATATGTACGTATGTACGTGCAGCTGATGATAGCAGGGTGCTGCCGAATCGTGTGATGCTAGTAAATAATAATAAAAGGTGACTGCGCAGCAGATAGTGTTCACAATTTAACAACCAAACAGGTATTTGAACCTGATTCCGTATTTCTAGATTTCCATACCTCTCAAGCAGCAAATGAACGTCGTGACACTTCATAGTGATGATATGTACGTATGTACGTGCAGCTGATGATAGCAGGGTGCTGCCGAATCGTGTGATGCTAGTAAATAATAATAAAAGGTGACTGCGCAGCAGATAGTGTTCACAATTTAACAACCAAACAGGTATTTGAACCTGATTCCGTATTTCTAGATTTCCATACCTCTCAAGCAGCAAATGAACGTCGTGACACTTCATAGTGATGATATGTACGTATGTACGTGCAGCTGATGATAGCAGGGTGCTGCCGAATCGTGTGATGCTAGTAAATAATAATAAAAGGTGACTGCGCAGCAGATAGTGTTCACAATTTAACAACCAAACAGGTATTTGAACCTGATTCCGTATTTCTAGATTTCCATACCTCTCAAGCAGCAAATGAACGTCGTGACACTTCATAGTGATGATATGTACGTATGTACGTGCAGCTGATGATAGCAGGGTGCTGCCGAATCGTGTGATGCTAGTAAATAATAATAAAAGGTGACTGCGCAGCAGATAGTGTTCACAATTTAACAACCAAACAGGTATTTGAACCTGATTCCGTATTTCTAGATTTCCATACCTCTCAAGCAGCAAATGAACGTCGTGACACTTCATAGTGATGATATGTACGTATGTACGTGCAGCTGATGATAGCAGGGTGCTGCCGAATCGTGTGATGCTAGTAAATAATAATAAAAGGTGACTGCGCAGCAGATAGTGTTCACAATTTAACAACCAAACAGGTATTTGAACCTGATTCCGTATTTCTAGATTTCCATACCTCTCAAGCAGCAAATGAACGTCGTGACACTTCATAGTGATGATATGTACGTATGTACGTGCAGCTGATGATAGCAGGGTGCTGCCGAATCGTGTGATGCTAGTAAATAATAATAAAAGGTGACTGCGCAGCAGATAGTGTTCACAATTTAACAACCAAACAGGTATTTGAACCTGATTCCGTATTTCTAGATTTCCATACCTCTCAAGCAGCAAATGAACGTCGTGACACTTCATAGTGATGATATGTACGTATGTACGTGCAGCTGATGATAGCAGGGTGCTGCCGAATCGTGTGATGCTAGTAAATAATAATAAAAGGTGACTGCGCAGCAGATAGTGTTCACAATTTAACAACCAAACAGGTATTTGAACCTGATTCCGTATTTCTAGATTTCCATACCTCTCAAGCAGCAAATGAACGTCGTGACACTTCATAGTGATGATATGTACATATGTACGTGCAGCTGATGATAGCAGGGTGCTGCCGAATCGTGTGATGCTAGTAAATAATAATAAAAGGTGACTGCGCAGCAGATAGTGTTCACAATTTAACAACCAAACAGGTATTTGAACCTGATTCCGTATTTCTAGATTTCCATACCTCTCAAGCAGCAAATGAACGTCGTGACACTTCATAGTGATGATATGTACGTATGTACGTGCAGCTGATGATAGCAGGGTGCTGCCGAATCGTGTGATGCTAGTAAATAATAATAAAAGGTGACTGCGCAGCAGATAGTGTTCACAATTTAACAACCAAACAGGTATTTGAACCTGATTCCGTATTTCTAGATTTCCATACCTCTCAAGCAGCAAATGAACGTCGTGACACTTCATAGTGATGATATGTACGTATGTACGTGCAGCTGATGATAGCAGGGTGCTGCCGAATCGTGTGATGCTAGTAAATAATAATAAAAGGTGACTGCGCAGCAGATAGTGTTCACAATTTAACAACCAAACAGGTATTTGAACCTGATTCCGTATTTCTAGATTTCCATACCTCTCAAGCAGCAAATGAACGTCGTGACACTTCATAGTGATGATATGTACGTATGTACGTGCAGCTGATGATAGCAGGGTGCTGCCGAATCGTGTGATGCTAGTAAATAATAATAAAAGGTGACTGCGCAGCAGATAGTGTTCACAATTTAACAACCAAACAGGTATTTGAACCTGATTCCGTATTTCTAGATTTCCATACCTCTCAAGCAGCAAATGAACGTCGTGACACTTCATAGTGATGATATGTACGTATGTACGTGCAGCTGATGATAGCAGGGTGCTGCCGAATCGTGTGATGCTAGTAAATAATAATAAAAGGTGACTGCGCAGCAGATAGTGTTCACAATTTAACAACCAAACAGGTATTTGAACCTGATTCCGTATTTCTAGATTTCCATACCTCTCAAGCAGCAAATGAACGTCGTGACACTTCATAGTGATGATATGTACGTATGTACGTGCAGCTGATGATAGCAGGGTGCTGCCGAATCGTGTGATGCTAGTAAATAATAATAAAAGGTGACTGCGCAGCAGATAGTGTTCACAATTTAACAACCAAACAGGTATTTGAACCTGATACCGTATTTCTAGATTTCCATACCTCTCAAGCAGCAAATGAACGTCGTGACACTTCATAGTGATGATATGTACGTATGTACGTGCAGCTGATGATAGCAGGGTGCTGCCGAATCGTGTGATGCTAGTAAATAATAATAAAAGGTGACTGCGCAGCAGATAGTGTTCACAATTTAACAACCAAACAGGTATTTGAACCTGATTCCGTATTTCTAGATTTCCATACCTCTCAAGCAGCAAATGAACGTCGTGACACTTCATAGTGATGATATGTACGTATGTACGTGCAGCTGATGATAGCAGGGTGCTGCCGAATCGTGTGATGCTAGTAAATAATAATAAAAGGTGACTGCGCAGCAGATAGTGTTCACAATTTAACAACCAAACAGGTATTTGAAACTGATTCCGTATTTCTAGATTTCCAGAACTCTTTTGACACCTTACCTCTCAAGCAGCCTGTAATCAAATTGCATACATATGGAATATTGTCTCAGTTATGTGACTGGATTTGTGATTTCCTGCGAGAGAGCTCACAGTTCGTAGTAATTGACGGAAAGTGATACAACGAAATAGAGGTGATACGTGACGTTCCGCAAGGTAGTGTTATAGGCTCTCTGCTGTTCCTTACCTGTATAAATGATTTAGGAAACAATGAAAGCAGTCGTCTTAGGTTGTCGTTCCTCGTCTAGTAAAGTCGTCAAAAGACCAAAACCAATTGCAAAACAATTTTGATAAGATATCTATATAGTGCGAAGATTAACATTTGATCCAAAATAAGGAAAAGTATGAGGTCATCCACGTAAGTGCTAAAAGGATTTCGTTAAATTTCGATCGCATGATAAATCGCACGAATCTAATAGCTACAAGTTCTGATGTGTCGGCTACTGTGCGAGTCAGCACTGAGACAAACAAGGAAGCAGGGATGTTGCACTGTCATGTGGCAGAAATCCAAAATGATCTGTACATAACACTTTGAAATAGACTGAGTATTTCTAAAAGGAAATGAAGCATAGCTTCTAGTCGCGAGTTGGCTTGATGTGCTTCTTTTTCCCCCTACATGCAGTTACTTTCATACACTACTACTGCTCGCGGAATGGAGGCTAAGTATCGCCTTTCATTACTTAGTGCGGATGTTCTAGAAGTCTGCGACCGAACTGGGTCGACCAGCCATGGGCGGCTGCTTAAATCATCGTTGACAGGGGGCGCTGAAATCTGTCTATGTGAAGGTGTGGCGCTGCCCGCTTTCTCCACTGGCGCGCGGCTCGTTGCCTTCTTCTTTTTTTTTTTTTTCTTTATTGAATTTCAATTTCCCCCGAAGGGGACGGGCTGGCAGCAGCTTAGTATGCCGCTCTTCAGCCTACAGACTTTGTGTGAGAAAGATCAAGAGAACAAATAATAAAAAACAGGCGATAAAATCGGAGACTTAAGAGTAACATGGCGAAAAGAAATCGTGGAACTTAAAACAAACAACAGAGGCATGATGATGCTAATAAAATACATACGAAGCAGACAGGGAAAACAATAGACAGACAATTAAAAAAACACGGCGACAGTCTGGATTCTGTTCGCAAAAGACATAAAATTCACACCTAGCGACAGCATGGTTTCTGTTCGCAACACGAGAAAGACAAACAACACTGAATAGTCACTGAAACACTGCACTAAAAAGTTGGCAAATGTGACGTACCACAGTCGAGAGCAGGTAGGGGGAAACTGGACAGAAGATGGGAAAACAAAAAAGGGGGGAAAGGAGAGTAAAAGCGAAGGGGGGAACCGGGAAAGGAGCTGATGGAGGATGAGGACCCATAAGAGGGGTGGGGGGCAGATGCGACAGGGAGTAGGGTAGGCAGAGGAGGGTAATACAAAGGGACTTGGGGAGGGAGAAGGTAGGGAGGGAGAGGTTTAGTGGGGAGAAAACAGGATGGAAGGGGGGGAAGAGGGAGCCCAGGGAAAGGACAGAGGAAAGGAGGGGGAGGGAGGATCAGAGTTGATAGGAGGGATAAATGGAGGGAGAGAGCGCACCGTCCGGGAGGGGGAGCTGATGGAAGCCACCTTGGGAAAGGAGCCGTAGGGTGTAGAGATGGAGGGTAGGGGGGACACAACTGTGGAGACGTGGCAGGGGGCGGGGATGGGAGAGGAGAGGAGCAACCAGGGGGTGAGGGGGTTCAAGACGGCGGGAGGTGTAGAGGATGCGGATATGTTCGAGGAATAGGAGCAGATGGGGGAAAGGAATGAGATCATAGAGGATCCGCGTGGGGGACGGGAGGCGGATACGGAAGGCGAGGCGGAGGGCATGACGCTCAAGGATCTGGAGGGACTTATAGAATTTGGGGGGGCAGATATCCAGGCAGGACTGGCATAACAGAGGATGGGACGGATTAAGGATTTGTAGGTGTGGAGGATGGTAGAGGGGTGCAACCCCCACGTCCGGCCAGAGAGGAGTTTGAGGAGTCGGAGGCGGTTGTGGGCTTTGGATTGGATGGAGCGGAGATGAGGGATCCAGGTGAGGTGACGCTCAATGGTGAGGCCAAGGTAGGTGAGGGTGGGGGTGAGGCGGACAGGACGGGCGCAGACAGTAAGGGAGAAATCCAGGAGCCGGAAGGAGCGAGTGGTACGACCGACGATGATTGCCTGGGTCTTGGAAGGATTGAGTTTCAGGAGCCACGTTGCCTTCTTGACGCCGTTTCGCTGCACTGCGATGGTCGGTGTGCAGTCGATCCGTCAGGATTGCACAAATTCAACTAAATATCTAGCGATTACAATTACGAGCAACTTACATCGGAACAACGATCACGTATGTTGTGGGGAAGGCCAATCAAAGACTGCCTTTTATTGGCTGAACACTTAGAAGATCTACTAAAGAGATTGCGTGCACCACGCTTGTCCGTTCTGTTTCGCAGCACTGTTGCACGATGTAGGATGCTTACCAGGTAGGAATGACGGAGTACCTCAGGAAACTTACAAAAAAAGGACAGCACATTTTGTATTACAGCGAAATAGCGGAGATAGTGTCACTCATATGACACAGTATTTGGGGTGGACATCTTTAAAACAAAGGCGTTCCTTGTTGCGGAGGGGTATTTTCACGAAATTTCAGACGCCGACGTTCTCTCCCGAATGCGAAAATATTTTGTAGATGTCGACCTAAATAGATAGACAGGATCATTATAATTAAATAAGAGAAATCAGAGCTCGCACGAAAAGAAATAGGTGTTCGTTCTTTTCCTCGCGCTGTTTGAGAGTGGAACAAGAGAGAATTATTGTGAGCGTGGTTCGATTTCGATGAACCCTCTGCCAGGCAAAGTGTGAGCAGCAGAGTAGCCATGTACGAGGGTGAATCAAATGAAATCCTTGAATATTTTTTCAAAATATTATTTATTGTGCAGAAGTGGTACAAAGCTGTATCGCTTTTCAACGTAATCTCCCCCACGCTCAATGCAACCCCTCCTGCGCTTGCAAAGTGCATAAATTCCGTTAGAAAAAATTCTTTTGGTAGTCCGCGCAACCACTCATGCATCGCGTTCTTCATCAGAACGGATCTTGTTTCCTCCCATTGCGTCTTTGAGTGGTCCCCATATGGAAATCACTTGGGGGAAGATCTGGTCAGTATGGTGGATGAGGAAGACACTCAAAGAAGTGTAGGTCTGTGATTGTTGCAACTGTTGTGCGGGCAGTGTGGGGCCTTGCATTGTAATGTTGCAAAAGGACACCTGCTGACAGCAATCCACGTCGCTTTGATTTGAATGCAGGCCGCAGATGGTTTTTTAGGAGATCTGTGTATGATGCACTGGTGACAGTGGTCCCTCTAGGCATGTAATGCTCCAAAATGACGCGTTTTTCATCCTAAAAGAGAGTCAGCATAACCTTCCCTGCTGATGGTTCTGTTATAAACTTCTTTGGTTTTGCTGATGAGGAATGGCGCCATTCCTTGCTCACTGTCTTCGTTTTCGGTTGGCGGAACTGAACCCAGGTTTCGTCCGCAGTAACGATTCTTGCAAGGAAGCCATCGCCTTCTCGTTGAAAGCACCGAAGAAGTTCTTCACAAGCATCAACACGTCGTTCCCTCATTTCAAGAGTCAGCTGCCATAGCATCCATCGTGCAGACACTTTGCGAAACTGGAGCACATCATGCACAATGTGGTGTGCTGACCCATGCCTAATCTGTAAACATGCTGCAATGTCATTCAGTGTCACTCGGCGGTTTTCCTTCACTATGGCTTCAACTGCTGCAATGCTCTGTGGAGTCACAACTCGTTGTGCCTGACCTGGACGAGGAGCATCTTGCACTGAAGTCACACCATTTGCGAACTTCCTACTCCATTCGTATACTTGCTGTTGTGACAAGTGTGGTGTCACCGCCAGACACCACACTTGCTAGGTGGTAGCCTTTAAATCGGTCGCGGTCCGTTAGTATACGTCGGACCCGCGTGTCGCCACTATCAGTGATGCAGACCGAGCGCCGCCACACACCGTCAGGTGGCTTGCGGAGTATGGATGTAGATGTAGTCTAGAGAGACTCCCTAGCAATCGCCCCAGTTGTACAGCCGACTTTGCTAGCGATGGTTCACTGACTACATACGCTCTCATTTGCAGACACGACAGTTTGGCATAGCCTTCAGCTACGTCGTTTGCTACGATCTAGCAAGGCGCCATATTCAGTTACTATGTCTTCTGAACAGATAATATTGTGACTCATGTACGGTGAAGAGCGACGTTCATCGTTAATGGATTAAAGTTAAGTATCAAACTAATTACGTCCGCTTTCTGAATTCTAATTCCTTGTCATGTTCCAGACCTCACGTCAGTATAGTCCTTCCCTCCTCACGCCAGCCTGCGTGAGCTAAAACGCGTGCATTTCGGCCTCCTCTAGTAACACGGTGTTGGCTCTTCTGTCAACACAACAACAAACATGCAAGACCGTTCTGAACCTTCATTCGTCGATGAATTTCAATAGATTTCACACCTTCACAACGCAAAAACCGAATAACAGAACGCTGTTCTTCCCTGGTGGAAGTCGCAAGTAGGGCGGCCATTTTTATACTGATACTGCGACGGTATGTGTGCATCTGCACACACCTACAGGCCATTCTGCACGCTGTTTGTAGCACGATAACCAACGGCGCAAAATTTCGATTAGTTATTACAACTTTAAGGTTTCCATTTGACTCACCCTGGTACATGTAGATTTGTATCACTGGTGCTGCCAACACAGAACGTTGGCTATGAGAGTGCTAAAAATCGCTCCAGAGGATTCCTAGAGAAATTTGCCCCGCAGTGCAGCGGGGCTAGATAGCTTAGACGAGCGAGATGTACCGAGTTCGTCTCCTGCCTCGGCAAGTGAGTGCGATAAATGTGCAAGGAATCGCTTCCGCCGGCCTGTGTGGCCGAGCGGTTCTAGGCGATACAGTCTGGAACAGCGCGAACGCTACGGTCGCAGGTTCGAATCCTGCCTCGGGCACGGATGTGTGTGATGTCGTTAGGTTAGTTAGGTTTAAGTAGTTCTAAGTTCTAGGTGGCTGATGACCTCAGCAGTTAAGTCCCATAGTGCTGAGAGCCATTTGAACGATTTTGAATCGCTTTCCGGCCGAACGGCGGTTCGCCGCCTGCCTTTCGCGTCCGCCCTGGTTGAATTACGGCCGCTGGCGAGGCAGGGAGTCATATAGGGTCCGAGGAGACACCGGCGGTTGCGCTCGCTGTACCATCTGCATAAATCCCGTCGGCCCACGCGCTCCACCGACTCTGGATTAGGGCTGTCCGCTCGTGTTCATCGCCTGGGAGCATGCGCAGTCGTGCCGTCGCCGCTCGGCGCGTCCTGCTCGAAACAAACAGCGTGACGCTGAATGCATATAGGTGGTCGTATTCGTCACACACTTCTGAACACTTTGAACGATGGCTGCCCAGAAAGTAATGCACCGCATTTTTTTTCTCTGCCGAAAATAGTCCTACGAATGCGAAAGGTGCACAGTGTATTATTTGAAGGGCTTATTTCAATAGTGATACAAGTCCATTTTGGTTCATTCTGAGGTACAGAGGCCTGAAGTTAAATGAGGGCTGAAAAATCTGCACTTGAGATACCAGAAATATTCAAGCTTGTGACTTCTTGCTAGAGATGAACCTTTCTTTCTGTTTGTTTGGACCATTAATGTCAGACGCATTATAGACAGAAAAGTGGAGGTAATGGACTTGTCCCGTTATTGAAATAAACCCTTCATTTGAAGTCTCCTGAAAGAGCGCACCAAGTTTTCGTCGCTTCCGGCAGATAGCGTAGCTGCAGGTCAGTTTCAAGATGGCGTCTGTAGGTGATGTACGTTACAAGCATTGAGTTACTCACCGCAGAGAAATAAACTGTGGGGAATATTCGCAAATGCTTGTGCTAAGTCTGTGGAACATCTGATGTCGACAGAAGTACAGTTAGTCGCTGGGCATTGAGGGTGTGGTCATCAGATGGCCGTTCGGCGGAGCTCCACGGTATGCAGCGGTCCGGAAGATCATCCACGGCTGACACACCGGACGTGTTCAGCGAGTTTTCACTTGTTTCGGCCATCAGATGAGGCCATTCGTTGAAAACATTTTGAGGACCATGAGGATACAGTCCTACGAATGCGAAACGTTAAACGAGTATTATCTGAAGTGTCCTGAGTGAGGACCATGAGGAAGTGATACGCACAGCGAAGCACTGTTTCCGCCATCAGGATAAGGATTGTCACCGCCAGCGAATACACGCCCTCGTTTCGCGCTGGAGATGCCGTAGAACCGAATGGAGGTTCGTGGAGAAATAGGGTCTGTAGATAAAAGACCACTCTCTCGTGTGCAGCATTCTCATTATGTTCCATAAAGAACTGTTGAAGAAGAAAAATGCGGTACATTACATTTTGGGCAACCCTCATAGTGTTTGTCTCTCAAAAGGCAACATTCATTCATGTGTCGGCCACATGTGTCCAAAAATTCAGTGTCACACTTGAAAAAATAAGACATGACCGCGAAGAAGCTGCAGTATGATCTTTTTCTTTTGTTACGTACTTTATTATGCGTAGTGAGTGCTAAATACTGCATGCTTCATTATTACACCGACGGAATGTAGAAGGTATCTTGAGGAACAAAATGAGGATAAGAACCCGGTGTCTGGAAACGACATCCAACGACGTTACAGAGCGTCGAAGCTTTATGCATATACTGGGTTAGACTGTGATGGTCTTACAAAATATCCGGCGTGATGGAGAAGGATAATTTTATCAACTTAAGATGAGGGACCCTGGTCCTAAAACGAACGAGTCGAAAGCAGTATGCGACGTTCTGGTATCGCTGACAGTTGAATACGTGCACGGGTACTGTTGTTGCTAAGATTGTAGGGCAGCCAACTTTCGAAGGTGGTAGTATGGAGCACCATAAGAAATATGTTTGACAAACGTGGGCTCTAAAATGCATACCTTACGGATTATCCGCACAAGATCATCTTTGCTACTGTTGAACACGTGTTTTCTACTGAACAAGTGGTGACAGTTCTTAAGGTATGCATTTTAGAGCACATACTTACGTGACATTATTTTCTTGTTTTGGTCCATAGTATCACCAAGAAAGTAGCCTATCCTTCAGTCTTCGCAGTAACAGCTGTAGTACATAAATTCCGATATCAGAGGCATCACAACGATTTTCACTTATAACCAGCGTCATGTTCATTTCCGTACCATCGTCTCCTACCTCAGATAGATAGACTTTTCCTTCTTCATCAGCCCTGAAAGTTTGTAACATGATGACGGAATCATACAGTGTACACATACACGGAAACGCCAAAGTAACTGATAAACGCACTCGTATTCCAATGCAGAGATATGTAAACAGGCAGAGCACGGCGCTGCGGTCGGCAACGCCTGTATAAGACGACAAGTTGTTAGATCAGCTGTGGCAGGTTACCGAGAGTTAAGTGAGTCTGAAAGCGGTCTTACAGTCGGCGCACGAGTGATGGAACACACCAGCTCCGTGTTAGCGATGAAGTGAGGATTTTCGCGTACGATCGTTTCACGATTGTACCGTGAATATCACAGGAGTCCGGTGGAACATCGACATCGCTGAGGCCGGAAAAAGATAATGCAACACGGAGGCAAACAGCGACTAAAGAGAATCGTTCAACGTGACGGAAGTGCAACCCTTAAGCAAATTGCTGTAGATTTCAGTGCCGGCGATCAACAAGTGTCAGCGTGCGAACCACTCAACGAAACGTCATCGATATGGGCTTTCCGAACCGGAGGCCCACTCGTGTACCCTTAATGACTGCACGACACTGAGATTTACGCCTCGGCTGGGCCCGACAACACCGACATTGTATTGTTGATGACTGGAAACATGTTGCCTGGTCGGGCGAATCTCGTTTCCCATTTTATCGAGCGGATGGACGTGTACGGGTATGGAGACAACCTCTTGAATCCATTAACCCTGCAAGTCAGCAGGGGGCTATTCAAGCTGGTGGAGCCTCTGTAATGAAGCGGGGCGTGTGCAGTTGGAGTGATATGGGACCACTGATACGTCTTCTAGATACGACTCTGCCAGGTGACACGTACGTAAGCATCCTGCCTGATCACCTGCACCCATTCGTGTCTATTGCACATTCCGACGGACTTGAACAATTCCAACAGGACTATGCGACACTCCACACGTCCAGAATTGTTACAGAATGGCTCTTGGAACACACGTATGACTTTAAACACTTCCGCTGATCACCAGACTCCCCAGACAGAAAAATTGTTGAGCGTATCTGGGAGATCTTGAAATGTGCTGTTAAGAAGAGAGCTTCACCCCCTCGTAATCTTACGGATTTATGGACTGCTTGCAGGATTCATGGTGTCAGCTCCCTCCAGCACTGCTTCAGACAGTAGTCGACTTCATGCCACGTCGTCTTGCGGCACTTCTGCGTTATCGCGGGAGCCCTACGCGGTATTAATCAACTGTACCTGTTTCCTTGTTTCTTCGGCGTACATATACAGGCGCTGTAGCATCGCTGAATGACGTTTCTGGACACGCGTCTCTACCCTCTTTTTGTTCATCAAGACACCTTCTACATCCTCTCGATGTTTGTCGGTATAAATTTGAAATACCCTTAGTTTACAAGTCCATTGTGTGGAACAAAAGGTAATACCTTCAGTCTTATAAAAGAAATTGATAATTAACGTATAACAACGGAATTAATACAGTTCGTATCCTGAATTTCCCTCTGTAGAGCACTATCCTTGCAATTTGTCATCATACATGTGTACACATTTGGGGGATCGTTGAATACTGGCATCAAAACCAGTTTGGAAAAATTCAGAGTTTCTCTTCATGACCCACAATTTTAAAGCTGTTCTAACCTACGCGAATAATTTGTATTTGGACGGTATAATGGACATCAGTAACGGGCGCCATTCTGCGAAGAACTTTGGTAACGGAGAAATGGACACTGCAGATAGGACCGCTCTCTGCCGGCTCACATCTGTCATAGATGCCAGTCGACGAGTTGCTGCTTTATGTAATTAGAGAGTTGGTTAGTTTCATGTTGCGTGGATCATTCTGCCCGATAAATCCTAATGATGTGAAACGTGTCATTTTACATTCACATCATAAAGCGATTTGTAAATACAGCTACATGCTCGACAAAAATTTTACTAAACGTACAAATGTGAGTTAGTAATTCCTAACCACTACCTTTCATGTATTACTATACAGAAATTATTCGACTGAGTGGAAGGACATGTAAGGAGAAAATTTTTCAATTTCTTTTCAGATTCTCCTTTGTTGTCTGTCAGACATTTTATGTCACTGGGTAAGTTATCAGACATTATAGTTGTAGCACTGTGTATCCCTTTTTGTGCTAACGACAATTTTAATCCTTTTTGTGGAGTAATGAATGTCATTTTTCCTTCTTGTATTGAAGCTGTGTACATTATTGTTCCTTTTGAACTACAGTGGATTACTTGCAACAAACCTCGTGAGGGAATAAAATGCTATGCTGCAATGGTCAGAATGCCCAACTTCTTGAAAGATGATTGTGGTCGAGCAATGTATATAAGTCTTACAGCATGTTTTTGAGTAATGAATACTTTCTTCCTTAGTGCTGAGTTACTGTAGAACATCATACCATATGGCTTTATTGAATGAAAATATGCAGAACACGTAAAGTTAAGTGATTTGTCTCTTTCCAAGACTTATAATGATTCTATGTTCAAAGGTGGCAAAACTAAGTTGTTTTGGGAGTTCCAAAACGTGCTTTTTCCAGTTTACATTCTCATGAATAAGGACATCTAAGTGTTCTGAAGTTTCCACCTTATTTATTATTTCCTCACTATGTCTTATACTTACCCTTGAAGTGTTACTCCTAGATACGCGTAACTTAATGTGATGTGCCGTCATAATACTGAGGGTGAGACTATTTGTACAAAACTAGTCAATAAATGAGGAATAATAGGGGACCTAACACTGAACCTTGGGGAACTCCATAAATGATGTTTCGCCAGTCAGAATAATGTTCCAGGACTGCATTGGTTAAATTACTAACTACTACTTTCTACATTCTTTTGGTTAGGCATGAAATTATTATTTGTTTGGCTATACCATCAATGCTATAAAACTGCAGTTCATCTACGAGAATACTGTGATTCACGCAATCATATTCCTTAGATAGGTCGCAGAAAATCCTAACCGGCCCTATTTTATTATTTACTGCTTCTAGAGTTTGGTAACTGAACATGTAAATGGCACTCTCAAGTGAGCAACTATTCTGAAATTCAAATTGCGATTTTCTGAGCATATTATTGCTGCTTAGGTGAGATACTATTGTAGAATACATCACCTTATCTCAGCAGTGAGAGAGGTATTTGTTTAATGGCATCTCTCTCATCACCTTTCTTAAACGGGGCTTTAACTGCAGCATATCTCAGTCTTCCTGGAAAAATGTCTTGTGTTAGTGGTGCATGTAAGACTGGTCTTCTTACATGCGAATAAATCATTAATACTCTACTGGAAACTCCATCAAAAGCAGATGACACTTTATTTTTGAGAGGCTATATAAAAGGAGAAGTTGTTGATACTTTTATGTGACTGAATTATAAGAAAACTGGTTTTTCAACTTACTGCTGTGATTTTTTTCCGGTTTCTATACTTTCAACTACCTATAAGAAATGCTTATGAAATATATTCATGCCGCGCGGGATTAGCCGAGCGGTCACAGGCGCTGCAGTCACGGACTGTGTGGCTGGTCCCGGCGAAGGTTCGAGTCCTCCCTCTGGCATGGGTGTGTGTGTATGTGTTTAGGATAATTTAGGTTAAGTAGTGTGTAAGCTTAGGGACTGATGACCTTAGCAGTGAAATCCCATAAGATTTCACACACACAAATACACTCCTGGAAATGGAAAAAAGAACACATTGACACCGGTGTGTCAGACCCACCATACTTGCTCCGGACACTGCGAGAGGGCTGTACAAGCAATGATCACACGCACGGCACAGCGGACACACCAGGAACCGCGGTGTTGGCCGTCGAATGGCGCTAGCTGCGCAGCATTTGTGCACCGCCGCCGTCAGTGTCAGCCAGTTTGCCGTGGCATACGGAGCTCCATCGCAGTCTTTAACACTGGTAGCATGCCGCGACAGCGTGGACGTGAACCGTATGTGCAGTTGACGGACTTTGAGCGAGGGCGTATAGTGGGCATGCGGGAGGCCGGGTGGACGTACCGCCGAATTGCTCAACACGTGGGGCGTGAGGTCTCCACAGTACATCGATGTTGTCGCCAGTGGTCGGCGGAAGGTGCACGTGCCCGTCGACCTGGGACCGGACCGCAGCGACGCACGGATGCACGCCAAGACCGTAGGATCCTACGCAGTGCCGTAGGGGACCGCACCGCCACTTCCCAGCAAATTAGGGACACTGTTGCTCCTGGGGTATCGGCGAGGACCATTCGCAACCGTCTCCATGAAGCTGGGCTACGGTCCCGCACACCGTTAGGCCGTCTTCCGCTCACGCCCCAACATCGTGCAGCCCGCCTCCAGTGGTGTCGCGACAGGCGTGAATGGAGGGACGAATGGAGACGTGTCGTCTTCAGCGATGAGAGTCGCTTCTGCCTTGGTGCCAATGATGGTCGTATGCGTGTTTGGTGCCGTGCAGGTGAGCGCCACAATCAGGACTGCATACGACCGAGGCACACAGGGCCAACACCCGGCATCATGGTGTGGGGAGCGATCTCCTACAATGGCCGTACACCACTGGTGATCGTCGAGGGGACACTGAATAGTGCACGGTACATCCAAACCGTCATAGAACCCATCGTTCTACCATTCCTAGACCGGCAAGGGAACTTGCTGTTCCAACAGGACAATGCACGTCCGCATGTATCCCGTGCCACCGAACGTGCTCTAGAAGGTGTAAGTCAACTACCCTGGCCAGCAAGATCTCCGGATCTGTCCCCCATTGAGCATGTTTGGGACTGGATGAAGCGTCGTCTCACGCGGTCTGCACGTCCAGCACGAACGCTGGTCCAACTGAGGTGCCAGGTGGAAATGGCATGGCAAGCCGTTCCACAGGACTACATCCAGCATCTCTACGATCGTCTCCATGGGAGAATAGCAGCCTGCATTGCTGCGAAAGGTGGATATACACTGTACTAGTGCCGACATTGTGCATGCTCTGTTGCCTGTGTCTATGTGCCTGTGGTTCTGTCAGTGTGATCATGTGATGTATCTGACCCCAGGAATGTGTCAATAAAGTTTCCCCTTCCTGGGACAATGAATTCACGGTGTTCTTATTTCAATTTCCAGGAGTGTATAAATATAACCGAAACCGGTCACCTATGTTATTGAGACACAAGTGTTGTGATCAAGACTGAACTTTAGTTAATATATAGTCTTGAACACAATTTATTTATTACGGTGATCGGTTTCGACCACTACTGTGGTTTTCTTCAGACCAATAAGAACCTCCTTCTTCTGGAGATTCTCCAGTAGAAGGAGGTTCTTACTCGTTGGTCTGAAGATGACCACAGTAGTGGTCGAAACCGATCACCGTAATAAATAAATTGTGTTCAAGGCTGTTTTTGATAGTAAATACATGTTATGAATGTATCATGGAACAGATTTAATTTTTAGTTGGCATTTGGTTCATTATAAATTTCGTGCCAGGTTAACCTGTTGTAAAGAACATTTGTCATAGTCATTAATTAATCTGGTTTCCATTGAGGAGTGTACATACTGCAAGACCCTATGTCAGTTATCCTAACAGTGCATCATGCTCAGAGAGGGCATTTGTTACTGGGTAAACAGTTATTTGCCCTCTTTGCACTTCACCAAAGAAAATAATCAGTTAGGGCCCTATTATCTTTATCTGCCCATGTTGGAACCTTAATTACTTAGATCAAAGTGCAGGTTCCAAATGATGAAGTCATTCGAGAAAACAGACGCGAATAGAGTCTAGAAAACTAAAACTAAGTGCATTGGTAAGACATATATTGGCAAAAATCACAAAAATTAGCCGATGTTTTTGAGAAAATCAAATAGTAAATTAGGCTTCCAGACAAACAGTTCTTTGAGGTTACATCTCCGGCTTACATTGGACCTAAATGTGACAAATTGTTGTTTGAGGAGTGTAGAAATTAACTGCAGCGTCTGCGATAAGTTTCATATAAATAAGATTTAAGGCACGTTTTTAACAGCGCGTGTATTCCCAAAATAAAGTAGTTTTTAGTGCACTAACTGTCATAAATACTCTACAACAAACGTAGAGTGTAATATGAAAGTGCTACATACGGCAAGTAGATAGCGAGATGCGTTAGAGGAAGTTGAAATCTTAGAAGCAAAACGGTGCTCTCGGGAGCAGATTTTAAATAACAGTTTAATCAAAATGAGTATTTCAACATTTTGATGGGCTGCTCCAGTGATATGATACTTTAAAACCGTGTGGTATGTAGAAACACTAGTGATTACAACGATAACTTCCTCGATTGTTGCCGCATAGACCCTTGTGCGCTCGTGTACGCATTGGTGCATTGGTGACGGCGTGGGAGGAGGGGGTGGGGGAGGAACAAGAAGACACAGCGCGCCAGAAGGAATCGAACCCTGGTGGCTGCAATGAACTCACCATGGTGCAACGTTATAGCTCTGTCGTTCTGCATTTTGCACTTTATTTCTTAAATTATTTCCTAAAATGAACATCTAGATGGTAAAATATTCCTTTTTGTACCTTGCATTTATTTGTTAAATTTCTTCTTAATTTACTTAAGGAGGATTTTCCATTATCAGCTACCATCCTGCTCATTAGAACTGGGGTTGTATCTTCTAATATACTATTCCCACCGTTTACTATTTTCAGTTGTTTTTCTCTTTTACTACTGCAAGTTAACCTGTCAACACTGTTTTGTGTTTTATTTCAGTCTGATTTTATATGATCAAATCCGTCATCTAATTGTGCACACAGTGGTTCCCTCAACAAATGCACGCTTGCTTTCGTCTTAAATAGCAGCATCACGAAACACACAGTAGTTTTAATGACTAAGTACTTGATTGTGCAACATGTGACTTGTTACACTCTGTAACGTTCTTTTGTTGCATTTTATTTCTCACTTCTTTTTATATTATACGTAAGGTGAATAGACAGAACATTCCACGGACAATATTTTTAATAAACTGATGGTGTGGTGAAGATTTACATCCTGTCTGCGTCGACACAGCCTTGTCTGCTGTATCACGATGCAGCTCTGAGTTCTGTTACAACCTCTCCTGGTGTATAAGAGATACTGCTAGCTGCAGGGTGTTGTTCATCCCTGGCGATTACTACTAGAACAGTCTTCTATGTTTTGTGTCTTACGACAGACGTCGATTGTTCGAAAGTCATAGATGTGACGACGCCAATTCCAACGCCAATTCTCCTCTTCTTGCCGTGAAATTGCAATGAGCGCACCATTTAAGCTTGGTATGGCACTTCGAGGTCTCTCAGCACGCTGATCAGTGTGCAAAAAGTGCGTTGTCCAGTGTTCGATTTTAGTCACATGTTACATGTCTGGACAAAATCGAAGGACAAGTCTCCACGGCCATGGAATTAGACAGTACATGAATTTCATATCAGAAAAGTTGCTGATAAACAAAACAAAATTTACACGAATACTGTGCTGGCGACCAGGTGTTGAGTTGTCCAGTTAGCACCGGAGAACAGGGAATGCTTCGCAATTGGGAAATGTTTATGGTAATTAGATATGTGCCTCTCTGTCCATCTCCACCTCTCCCCTGTCACTCTCCATCTTCGCTTCTCACTGTTCATCACCTCCTTTCTCCCACTCTCCACCTTCTCCTCACTTCTCTCGCTGTCTTTGAGTCTTGTTTATTCGTACTGCCAGCGAAAACGTGATTGGCATCTGAAGTCGCTTAAAGTGTGTCAGTTGTCATCATTTGTATATGGGGCATGAGAGAGACCTTTCCTGTTGCTGGATAGCTTCGACGAGAGTATTTAGCACAGATTTAATCTGCAAGCGGGTAGGATTAAAAATTTTCGTAAAATTAAGATTCCTTAATAGTATTCTAATCATAAACGGATAAGGCAAAAATCTAAATTTTGTATTTGCTGTTAAGACCGACTACGAGGAAGGACACAAGACAGCTCATAACCGTGTATGTAATATTTCTGTAAAATTATACAAAAGAAGAAACTAAATACAGGGTTGAAAATATTTGTCTATTCATTTAAAGGCCCTGCTCTGGTAACATCTTAAACTTTTTAGTCCTGTCGCCCTCAGTTGCGTATAGTATTACGGTATGATGATATTTTTTGTTTTTGAACCGTCTAATTACAACTGACTGAAGCACAATTTTCGTGCCATACGCCTATGGCCTTTAATCTTTGCAAGACATCTTCAGTGGCAGGATTCGTGAATATTGTTCTACATATCTTGTTTTGTTACATTTTCGGCGCAGTGATTACTATAACTGCCATTTTAAATTTTGTTTTTCCTCCTTCACAACACTAGCAACTGAATTCAAAACACGTGCTCAGTTCCTACTGCTGTGAAGACTGAAAAAGAAGATTTCGAACTCAGTTACAAGCAGCACAGCGCCGAAAATGGAGCAAAAACGCGACATACAGAACAACATCCACGAAACCTGTCACTGGAGATTCATTACAAAGAGTGAAGGCGATATGCACGAAAATATTTGTTTCGTTTAGTTGTAATTAGTCGGTCCAAAACTGAACATTGTCATCATACTGTGATAACCCGCTATAATAGTTAAAAATGACCAAGAGATGGAAAACGAAAGTTAACATTTTTACACGACAAAATTTTCTTTGCCGCAGTCGCTTTTGACAGGAAATCTGTATATTATTATTTAAAAAAATACCCTATGTACATCTGAATTTTTTTTATAATACTGTGTAATGATTTGAAGTAAGTCAGTCAACAACTCTCTCTCTGCGAACAACTCTTCCTTATTATATGTTATTTGAATTTATACAGTACCGTTCCAATGTTTGTTGTAATATTGTATAATGATCCAGAACTTACCGAGATTTGTGCAAAAACTTTTTTCCTTATTATATGTTGTATAGAGTTAAATATTACTTCTATAAAACAGGTAACCTAATTCCATCCAAACTGTTATTAGAACATTGTTTTCAAATTTGAATAAATTGGTCAAGAATATTTCCCGATTTTTGCTAATAGTTTTTTCTATCAATATATTAAATCCTATAAATTAAAAAATGCACATATGTAGGCTACGTCCGTCCTAACGTTTATTAGAGCATCATCTAAAAATCTGAACTTAATCGATAAAGAACTATTCGAGAATTTTGCTAACAACATTTCTTTTGAATATAGTGTACACTTATCTATATGCAATACATATTGAAAAACATGTATAACCCATATCCATCCAAACGTTTTTTAGATTATTATATAAAATTTGAACTTATGAGGTCAGAATTTTTCGAGAATTTTGGTAAAAATGACGATTTCACAATTTATAACACTATATATAAAATCAACACTGTATCACAAGAATTCGATAAATTTTCTCCTGGATTTGCTTGACAGAATAAAAGGAGGAAATTCTTCAGTTCGGACTTTAAAGTGCGAGTGTTACTGATAACATTTTAAATTCTTCTGTTAGCTTAATGAACATGGATACAGCGAAACACATTACGCCTTACTGCACAAGAGCCAAAGAGGTGCGACCTAGATGCAGATTTAATCCCAACAAACAACATTAAGGGAAATATCTATTGAGAGGCCAATGTCATAATTCCCAGACTCCTGAACAGGGGTCGACAAATTGATCTTAACATACACCACATACTGATCGAGGGGCCCGTTTCTGAGCATAAAAAATATTTCGTGAAATGAAGTGTTACTCCAGCTGCAAGTCATAAGCGAATGAAAATAAGCAAAGTAGACTAATTTTCGTATTTACCTGATACTTGTAATGTGTGTGTGTGTGTGTGTGTGTGTGTGTGTGTGTGTGTGTGTGTGTGTGTGAAGTCCTAAGGGACCAAACTGCTTAAGCAATCGGTCCCTATACTTGCACACTACTTAAACAAACTTAAACTAACCTATACTAAGAACAACACACACGCCCATGCCCGAGGGAGGACTCGAACCTCTGGCGGGAGGGACCACGGAGTCCATGACATGACGCCTCAAACCGCGCGGCCTCTCCGCGCGGCTACCTGATACTTACTGCAGGTACTGTTCCAGTGATAAATATACTTAAATCTTTGGACAGATCCTGGAGTGACTAATTTAACAACGATCAAAAAGTAAAGTCGGGAGCGCCTTCTTGCGATCAACAGTATTAAGAAAAGAAGTTTCCTATTAAAAAACTGCACACAGTTTATTCATGAGACTATGCAATACATTTTGTGAACAGTTTACATCCAGAATACGAAATTTATCAACAAATAAATACGGAACAATTTGACAGTCTTGTCATTAAGGTTGACTGATGACTTAATTTTGGTACTTCGTAATACTTCAAACTGCTTCCTGATTTAAGATGCTCACGACCCGTCCTCAAAGCTTTATTGGGAAGGCAGGAGATGAGGCAGTGGCGGAAGTACGGGTGTGTGGACGGATTATGAGTCGTGCTCCGGTAGCCCAGTTGGTAGAGCGCTTGCGTACTCAAGGGAAAGGCCCCGCTTTCGAGTCCCTGTCAGGCAAAAAATTTAAAGCTGATACGAAGTTCGAAACCTTCGTACTTTACGTTTTGCAATATAGACAAGTGAATCACTGAGCAGACGTCAAAGATTTGTGCCCTTCAGGCTGAATTAGACCACGCGGAGTTTGAACTAGGTAGGTTGAAGATGGAAAAAATCTTGGGAACTGGATAAAGGTAATAAGCAATGGACGAATGGGGAACAGATCTTCCACTTGATCAATATCTGAGTTAACAGCATCTGATAAATTTGATTTGGTGGCCTCATCCAGCTGTAGGTCACAGTAGGGTGCAGGAGACTTCTAGCAAAAAAAAAAGACCGCCAGTAGAGATCGGTCCGAAAGAGAGAGCGCAGAGAGAGTCTTGGTGCTAGGCGATAGTTATGGAGTTATGGGAGGGTGTAGGCCAAATGCTACAGGACGAATTAGGGACAGAGTACCAGGTCACGAGGATTGTGAAGTCCAGCGCTAACCTTAGCCAAATGACAGAAGAATAGGCAGTTTGTGCAAAGGTTTCGGCAAAGAGTGACAGATTATTATAGTTGGTGGAACAGGGAAAAACCTGACTCAGATCAGTAATTACAGCATTGGGGATGAACTGGAAAAAATAGGAGTAGGAACTACACACACAAATGTGAGTTTTGTGGAGGTCCTACAGCGGCAAGACCAGCCCTGTGTGAACACTGCTGTGAGCTGTATGGACACGGAGTTCAACTGGCTGCTGTTGACTAAAACTAAATCTCGTTGAGTGCCTAGCAGTTGCTACAATTGGAAGATGGGGTAAAACTAGACGCAGCCTACACCTGAATAGGAAGGAAAGATAGGTTCTCTGAGCTTCGTGCAGATAGTATACGGGGAGCCACCGACACACATTTCAAGATCTCTGTGGTTACTGGTGTCAGAGACTCACATTGTATTTTCCTGTGTCTGTGTTTCATAATGGTCACAATTTCGCAGTTGAATGCCTGACTGTAGCCTAACACTGTTGCAATCGAAAACATGCGGTGTTCACATTAATGTGACCGGATTGTGTATAACACTTAGTTTACTTGAAGACAGACAAGATATAACAATATAACAAGGGTACTTATGGCCAGGTTCTCATCCAAATGAGCAAAAATATAGGGAAAGTTCAGAACTGTTTTGAGACAATGAAAGGACATACAAAGGATTTGCTTATGAATTATGATTGATCATACTTTGAACTTTATTTTAGGTTTTCAGTACAAAATGAGAAAGACGCCCGTACTTGTGGTTTGATCAAGGGCCTGCGGGTTTGAAGTACGCAGACTGCGTGCCGTGAAGCCCCTCAGGAGTTACCTGAAATCAAAAATGGAGAACGTCAGTCGACACTACATTAAATTTATGGGAGCTTATTCCTAACGGCCATGAATTTAATGATACGATACTAACTCGAAATTTGAGTTCGAGTTTTTTTTTCACTCTTTATGGGTTGACAAAAAATAGTTGCTATTGACAAATTTCATATGTTACAGGTATAAACTGCCAAAACAAGTGTTTAGTTTTCGAGGGTCAAAGGTCGAAGTTAATAGATTGAACGGTTTTTATTTTATGCTGCACGCAATTTCGAAAAATCGTTTCTCGAGAAGAACCTTTTCTGAAGTTTAGAGACAGCTTTTATATGTAGCATAAGTTCAATTTTCTAATAAAAACTTCATATTGTTATATATTTTTGCTGTTGCTGAACACAAATCTGAAGTTAGATTTCAAAATTCAAAATGGCTAATCCAGTATGATGGATCAAAACTTACACTGTTAACAAAATTGACAAAATAAGCGTCCGCAGCTCGTGGTCGTGCGGTAGCGTTCTCGCTTCCCACGCATGGGTTCCCGGGTTCGATTCCCGGCGGGGTCAGGGATTTTCTCTGCCTCGTGATGACTGGGTGTTGTGTGATGTCCTTAGGTTAGTTAGGTTTAAGTAGTTCTAAGTTCTAGGGGACTGATGACCATAGATGTTAAGTCCCATAGTGCTCAGAGCCATTTGAACCATTTTGACAAAATAAGTGTTTTCTTTACTTACGTTTGGTCTGCAGTTCCAGGACCGCATATCAACCCTTCCTCTTACTCAGATTTTCCGGGAGAACAATTTCGTCGTGCTTCTCTGCGAAGAAAGCCGATCTGGCTGACCTGGATGTACTTTGTTCGGCAGCCTGCACAAGCTGTTCGTAGCTTTTTCGGCGAATATGTTTGCATGCGTACTGCGATACGAATCATTCCGTGAACGCGCGTAACGGCACGACGAGTTTTCTACCTGAGCCTGGCATCTCCGGTTGGGAGCGTCCCACGGCGGCCGTGGTGACACTGCTCCGAACAATGGGCTGTAGAAGCTTCTGCAATGCACGGTTCGACAGAAAACAGCCTTTTTGTCCCAACATTGTAGACACATACACCTTTCAAAAAATGCAGTGTAAAATTGTATTTTGGACCATTTAGAATGAGAACCTGGTCTTAAGGGTACAGAAAAAAAAATCGAACTAATGCACAGTTACCAGACGTATCGCTTCTCCGACCCAATGACGTAAGTAATATACTGTAGTTATTAGCCATAGCTGCACTAGTAACCTGCAAGGGAAGAAAATCTTATGGCGAGAGGGGCCTGAAATATGTCTGGGTACTTGACATGGATAACCTTGCCTAATGTATTTCGGCTTTCTAAACTAACACACCAGGCACAACTACGACGTTGTACATCACTTTCTGCGACATTCGACAAACATTGCAAGCTCATGATTTACTCGTCGCTGGCGTTAATACGCACCACAAGTGGTGTGTTGTTGGTACAGCTGTTTCCTGCTCACGTCGTACGAATGACACAGCTCGAGTGAAATGGGCGAGGTTTACTTGTGTGCTGATTGGTGTTGTAGGCCTGTCAGGTTGAACGTATGCCATCCGCCGCGAAGAGGAGGCCACACCTCCGTTTTCAACAAATTGTAGCTCCGTTCCGTACAAGTAGGGGCTCGTTTACGTCCTCGGAATACAGTGACTGCGGAATCGTGACGTGAGAAGCGCTTCTATCTTCGCGACTGTCATAAGGCATGCTATGTCGACTGTTCATCGATAAGTTCTAGAACGCATCGAGACGTGCGTTCTCCTATTCACGACACAAAAGGTTACGAGAAGAATATATGCAAATGTGAAAAAACGGAAATAGAATGCGAACTACTGTCGTTAGCAAGAAAAATTCCTTTTACATGCTGCACATTAATTTTTTCACTTGTGCACCCAGATGCGTTTCACTTTTTTAATAAGCTATCTTCAGTGGTTGTCCTGGAATATCACATTATTTCTGTTGTTGTCACTTATAGGTTACAGATTTTAAACGATTCATGGAAGCTTTTTACAATAAAATGAAAATTTACTCGCGGATCAGCGTGTAATTGACTACCAACGGAAAAATGCTGCTACCGGAGCACAAAAAGTACGATATATTCCTGTTTATGCAGCAGACTCTCACTGAAAAGTTTGGCACCAACTGCCTCATTACACATTCCCTAGCACCTTTAAAATGTTCCCAAACATTTTCCCACGAATATATTCGCACTATTTTTAACATGCGACCCACGTCAAATTCCCACATGATGCAGTAACTTTATTTCACTCATGCACACTAACCCATCGTTGTAAACCGCTCGTACTCATCCACTCCCAGGCGTCCCTTCTTACTAAGTCAAAAAATGGCTCTGAGCACTATGCGACATAACTTCTGAGGTCATCAGTCGCCTACAACTTAGAAGTACTTAAACCTAACTAACCTAAGGACATCACACACATCCATGCCCGTGCAGGATTCGAACCTGCGACCGTAGCGGTCACGCGGTTCCAGACTGTAGCGCCTAAAACCGCACGGCCACACCGGCCGGCTCACTAAGTCATTCAGCGCAGCTGTCATTGCCTCTTCGTGTTTCTCTCTCGTCGTGTCCTGTTCTGCTACTATAGACTCCTCCCATTGCGCTGTCTACCTCTTGCTTTCTCTTACTGCTGATTTCTCTTATATAGCTATGTAAAGAAGACTCACGAACAAAACATGAAACGACGAACGCATCCTGCAATATCAAAATAAAACACTAAATGGAGAGAGAAACGTGAATATATCAAGTGTAGTGAAAGTACTATGTGCCAAAATACAACGCATACACATGGAGGAACAGGAATGACGAATCATACAATGTAAGCTTTCACGGCCGGTATTGTCTTAACTTAAAACGTCCGGGCTGATAGGCTGTGGTCGAAGTATAAAACTCTCTCCTGACGTTTCGTCTCCGACTGCGGGAGACATCCTCGGAGGTACAACGGCGAACTGCGAAGAGAACTCGACGAAGCGCTGATTATATAGGCAGTACAGAGGGCGCCACAGTCGATCACGTGGCGTCGGCTATGAGATTGTCTCTGATAATGCCAACATTCTCGATTGAAATTAATCAATCGTCACGCTTGCGGTGCAACCCTGACATCCAAATTTTATCCAGTTCAACACCTTCGTCTTTCCTGTTAAAATTATTACGATGTTTATCAATCTCGATAGCCTCTCTATACAAGCGTGCATAATAATGCGAGGTTTTTGATATGACGCTCGTCTCGCCGAATTTTATTTCATGATCACCTTCCTGGTAAACATGTTCCGCTACGGCCGATTTATCCGTGTGACCCAGGCGGCAATTCCTCTTATGTTCAACAAGACGGGTGTTCACACTTCTCTTTGTGGTACCGATGTAAACCTGTCCACAACTACAAGGAATTTTATATACCCCCGGTGTAGCCAAAGGGTCTCGTGCATCTTTTGCCTACCTTAAAAATTCTTTTATTTTTCTGGTGGGTCTGAAAATAGTTTCCACCCCGTACTTGCCTAAAACTTTCCCAATGCGGTCTGTGACCTTACTAATGAACGGAAGAAAAACTTTGCCCTTGGACGACTGTTGTTCGTCGTTACTCCTGATTCTCTGCCTAGAGCGAAGTGCTCGATCTATATCCTTGCTAGAATAGCCATTCTTCACGATCGTTGACCGTAGATGTTCAATCTCATCTTTTAAATAAACAGGTTCACAAAGTTTGTACGCCCTGTCTACCAAAGTTTTCATTGCACCTCTTTTTTGTCTAGGGTGATGGTTTGATTCTTTGTGTAGATAACGATCAGTATGTGTGGGCTTTCTATGCACCTTATGGCCCAACGTTCCGTCCCGTCGTTTAATCACAGACACATCCAGGAAGTTCAGTTGCCCATTCATTTCCGTCTCCATAGTGAATTGGATTTTCGGATTAATGCTGTTTAAATGTGTCAGGAAGGCATCAAACTCCTCTGCTCCATGTGTCCATACTACGAACGTGTCATCGACGTAGCGATACCATCTGGCTGGTCTCTTACTGGCAGTCTGCAACGCCCGATGTTCAAAAGTCTCCATAAATAAGTTAGCCACAGCAGGACTGAGAAGACTGCCCATAGCCACCCCGTCAATCTCTTCATAAAAGTTATTATTGTATTGAAAGTAGGTTGTGGTGAGGCAGTGTCGGAATAATGCCACAATATCGGTAGGAAAAATATCCGCTATGCATAAGATAGCTTCGTTTACCGGAATCATGGTAAATAACGCCACAACGTCAAAACTGACGAGGATATCATCCGGGCCCACGCTCATTTCCTTTAACTTGTCAATGAAATGAGCTGAATTTTTAATATGACTGTCCGTCCTACCAACATAAGGCTGCAGCATTGAGGCAAGGTGTCTAGCTAACTCGTGTGTTGGTCCGCCTATAGCGCTGACAATTGGCCTCAACGGAATCCCAGGTTTATGAACTTTAGGTAAGCCATAAAGTCTAGGTGGATATGCTTCTGTTTTACAAAGTAGCTTCTTATCGTCGGAGCCAAATTAAGACGCTTTCACCAGTCGATTTGTCATTCTTAAAATCTTCATAGTCGGATCTTTCTGGAGTTTTTTGTAATTGGAGGGAACCAAAATGTCATTGATTTTTCCATGATAGTCCTCACTGTTCAGTATGACGGTGGCATTACCCTTATCTGCATTAAGAACAATAATGTTTATATCTCCATTTATATCCCTCAGCGCCTTCCTTTGAGCCTGCGACAAATTACTTCTAGGTGGCTTACACGTACGTAAAATCCTAGCCGTTTCCATCCTAATTACGTCAGCCGACTGCTGTGGCAGCTGACGGATACCGGCCTCAATATTTGCTACAATATCCTCTGTGGGTACGTTTTGGGGCGTCACAGCAAAATTGCCTCCTTCCGCTAGTACAGAAATTTCAACTTTTGACAAATCTTCATCAGACAGGTTAATAACAGTTCGAGAATTGACCTCAACTGAACCTCCAGAAATGTCGTTCTGTAAGTTATTGAACTTCTTCTTCTGCCTATTTGCTGACATTTCTGCACTAACTTCCATAGTTTTGAATGTTAGACCGTCAATCTTATTCCAATCACCACACTGCATAGTATTACTAAGAAACTCGGCCCAGGCACATCGTATTTACAACCGTATGGAGTCTGCAATGCTACGTGAGAGGATTCATCAGACGCGGCGAGCACTGGCGGTAACCAGCAGTAAACTTTTTCATCTCCACTTGTTTTCATCTCCACTTGTTTTCAGACCCACCAGAAAAAAAAAGAATTTTTAAGGTCGGCAAAAGATGCACGAGACCCTTTGGCTACACCGGGGATATATAAAATTCCTTATAGTTGTGGACAGGTTTACATCGGTACCACAAAGAGAAGTGTGAACACCCGTCTTGTTGAACATAAGAGGAATTGCCGCCTGGGTCACACGGATAAATCGGCCGTGGCGGAACATGTTTACCAGGAAGGTGATCATGAAATAAAATTCGGCGAGACGAGCGTCATATCAAAAACCTCGCATTATTATGCACGCTTGTATAGAGAGGCTATCGAGATTGATAAACATCGTAATAATTTTAACAGGAAAGACGAAGGTGTTAAACTGGATAAAATTTGGATGTCAGCATTGCACCGCAAGCGTGACGATCGATTAATTTCAATCGAGAATGTTGGCATTACCAGAGACAGTCTCATAGCCGACGCCACGTGATCGACTGTGGCGCCCTCTGTACTGCCTATATAATCAGCGCTTCGTCGAGTTCTCTTCGCAGTTCGCCGTTGTACCTCCGAGGATGTCTCTCGCAGTCGGAGACGAAACGTCAGGAGAGAGTTTTATACTTCGACCACAGCCTATCAGCCCGGACGTTTTAAGTGAAGGAATGACGAAGTAAACGACAGAGAACAGTGAGTAACGATAAGAGTTAACGAACAAAATTGTAACAGAGAAAACCATATTGTTACAGTGACCACGGAGCAAGCTTTGGGACAAACCGAATCGCGTTTGGTCTTAATAACACTTCAATTACAGTCACAAACGATGGTAATTAAGTTATACAGCTTGTGTATCTATAAATTCTATAAAAAGAGATCGTAAAACAAAGAAGACAACATATAAAAGAAATGTACGGGTCCGTAAAACAAATTGTACACCTCAGACCGTATTTCAAGTGCGAACAAATTTCGCACGTGCTTCAGTACTACTACATGGGGTTCCCTGAAGATAAGACACTTTACAGCATATGTCTCCGTGTTACGGCATATTATAAACGTAAGTGTTCGCCTCACACCGGATTTTAAGTGCTTATTGTACGTGTATAATCAGGGTCAATTTGAACCTCTGAATCTCGGAAACGGATAAAGATGTGAGGCAAATTTTCAATGTTATTAGAGAGCGGGATCGTAGCAATACATTGTAAAAATTTCAGCCATTTGCTGTTCACAAGTGCCTAGGAATCTTCGGATGGGTTCTGGTCCGCTGGTGGCGGCGAAAATATACTTAAAAAAAACCTTTTTGGGAGTTTCCCGGGGAACCGCCCATAAACTAAAGTTGCATCCATAAGCAGGATCAAGCTCACCGTAAACCACATCAAATGCAAAGAGAACCAACCGCTCTGCAGAATTTGCCTAAGGAGGACAAAATATGAAATACTCATACTTTGACCCTGTACTGTACGATAGTGACACTAAGACGACCATTCTGTTCGGTATCCAAATGGTCTCTCGCACAAGAGCTATCCGAAACACTTGACCCTACATTTTATCACCAGTAAAACCTGAGACATGAGCTCTGGAAAATCCCGTTTTTACGCTCGACTTTACGGAACATATTTCGTAGGCATGCTGTCCTATGCATACCGACTCGTAAACCAAGCAGTTTTCTCTCATGTGTAAAACTGGTTGAAAGCTTGTAGTTTTTCTTGTGCTCACCCTATAGTCTAAACATAGCACCTTAATTGACATTTTCAGTGTTTACAGTGTCATTTGTGTTTTAAGTTTTGCCATTTTTCCCTGTTTGCCATCTTTCCATATACATATATATTGTGTGTGTGTGTGAATTTTTTTCATTTATTTACGTAGTAGAGGAGTGGGATTTGCAATCGTTTATAGGGATGTTTTTCTATTATATGCTGAATTTTTGCAAACCGCCAGTGGTCAGTTACATTGGGTTGGTCACTTAGTAGTACGATCTTGTCTGCCTTTGTTTTTTGTATGATGATTTACTTGAAAAGTTATCAGGTGCATTTCGTTATTTGTTCTACGTGTTATCATGTATATATTTCTTGTACTAAGCCTCTCTTAAGTGTTCTGCGAACACTGACCTGCTTGTCCCTAGTTCCATGCTCAGAGATGTTGTTTGTATTGGGTGTAGAATGTCTGCTGGTTTGTCCTTGTTCCGTAAGCGCCTTCCTATTTTATTACAAAAAAATTTCGATGACCCTTTTTAAATGGTTCAAATGGCTCTGAGCACTATGGGACTCAACTTCTAAGGACATGAGTCCCCTAGAACTTAGAACTACTTAAACCTAACTAACCTAAGGACATCACACACATCCATGCCCGAGGCAGGATTCGAACCTGCGACCGTAGCGGCCACGCGGTTCCAGACTGTAGCGACTAGAACCGCTCGGCCACACCGGCCGGCCCTTTTTTAAATCTATAAAGTGTATGTGACAACGAACAACAATCTTGTAATAATTCGGGACACTCACTAACAATGCCTTGTTAAAAAGGCGAAATGCGTTTGGGTGAGTAAGTAGAATAAAAAAAATTAATGGCTCTGAGCACAATGGGACTCAACATCTTAGGTCATAAGTCCCCTAGAACTTAGAACTACTTAAACCTAACTAACCTAAGGACATCACACACACCCATGCCCGAGGCAGGATTCGAACCTGCGACCGTAGCAGTCCCGCGGTACCGGACTGCAGCGCCAGAACCGCACGGTCACCGCGGCCGGCAAAAAAATTAATGTTCAATAAGCAAACGGCGTATTTCTTGAAAACTATTGCATCTCATAGGCAGTAGCTGCGGAAATAGCCACCACAAATAACTTGTAACAACTGATATAGGTCGAAGTAGACAAGATATGAAAGACGAGACGCGCTGCTGCCGCGGTCGCAGGTTCGAATCCTGCCTCGGGCATGGATGTGTGTGATGTCCTTAGGTTAGTTAGGTTTAAGTAGTTCTAAGTTCTAGGGGACTGATGACCTCAGAAGTTAAGTCCCATAAGATTTCACACACATTTGAACCTTTTTTTCATAATTTGATTAAATGTACAGTCATTGGCCATTCATGATCGAATCGACGCGCTAAATAGCCACTAGTGGGTGAGAAGCTCACTTGTGTAATTTTCGGTGTATTGATACACGATGAAAGGCAAGCGCGTGCTTTAGCGGCCGTGCCACCACGGCTTCCTCGCTCGTTAATTGGCCCGGTTCCACTCCTCGCGGATGTGACAAGTTGTCCGGCCCAGTCCTTTGCAGAACTGCTGTTACGTAAGCCCTAGGGATCCGGCAGTCGACTGGGGAACTCTTTATGCGCTAATGACGCGGCTCGTTGGCTGGACTGGTGGGATTTGGCACGACGAGGTGTTATTCCAGCCCCAGGTGGCAGCACTGGCCAGCACGCGTCAAAGCGGAGCGCAGAGGGATGTAGCCCGGGTCTCCGTAATGTCAGCAATTAACATATGGCCTGTCATACACGTGGCGTGGTATTTATACCGTGGTGCTCGGTGCAGGAACGAAGAGGACGCTATGGAACAAATACGGGATCGAGTGTTACGTCCTTGCGCTCACAAAATACACACACGCAGAGGCTGCGTCAAACGATTAACACTTCGTATCGAAGCATATGAAAAAAGAGGTAATAAAGCAGTCAACTGCATATTCATTGATGAAGAATTAATACAAGAAAATCTGTTATCGAAATTAATACCGGTTTCCTTTCATCTAAAATACGCTGGTGTCCAAATTTAAAGCATCAAATCAAAATTTTGCAAGGCTGCGTTTATTTTGGCACAAAACCGTATAATCAGGTGATATTAAAGTAGAAACGAAGAATATAGAACGCAAAGAACTGGAACATGCATAACGGCAGAGAGTAATGTTCTTCGGTTTTTCCAACTTAACAGATTTACGCACACATTCCGACAACTGGTTAATGTGTTCAGTGATTGGGTGTGACCATCTCTGGCTGCAATACAGGCCTGAGAACGAGGAGGCACGCTGTGAATGATGTCACCAATCTCATCTTCAGGCAGTAATGCTCATTCTTCCTGCAGCGCTGCGATAAGTCTTGGAGAGCGGTTATTGGATGCTGACATGATGCAGCCTGTGTCCATACTGCATCCCAGACGTGCTCTATGGGGTTCAAATTGAGAGAGCGACCAGGCCACGCCATGCGTGCAATATCTTCCGTATCCAAGAAAAGATCCACCACGCCTGCTTTCTGAGGTCGAGCATTATCGTCCAGCGATGCGAAGTCTGGGCCCACGGCACCTCGCAACAACCGCACATGAGGTCCCAAGATCTCGTCACAATACCTGACAGCACTAAACTTTGCCATTCAACCGTACAGTTTCACGAGGAGGTGTTCGAGTGGTCAACATATTCCCCGCCCATATCATTAAGGATCCACAATAACTGGGTCGTGAAATCGTATTCAAAATTCCCTCCAGATGCGAATCCGTCGGAAATGACGGTCGACACAAAATTGAGAGTCGTGTATGGAAAAACATTGACCCACTTTTCGACTGTCCAGGTGGCATGTTGGTGGCTCCACTCAAGACGTTCCCTTCTGTAAAGACGCGTCAGAGGTACACATACAGCAGGTCTCTGACAGTAAAGACCACTCTGCCGAAACCTTCTACACGTTGTCTGCCTCGCTACAACACATCCAGTGGATACTGCGAGGTCAGATGCCAGTTGCCGTGCTGTACTAAGGCTGTGCCGTCGTGCCCTTACAATCTAATACCAGTTTTCTCTTTTAGATGTTACTCGTGTTCGGCCCCACCCTGGTCTTCGAGATACAGTGTCGATCCATATAAACTGTTGCCACATGCGAAACACAACGCAACGATTCAGATTAAGCCACCAGACCACATCAGTTTGTGGCTGTCCTGCTTCCATTCTTCCTGTGGCCCTCCACCGCAGAGAGACTGCTAAGCGTCTTCTCTGTGCTGTGCTGCACCGTCTGTCACCTTCTGCACAGTGATTGTGGATGTGGGACCACCCGAAAAATCCTGCCCCGTTTCATAGGGGCCCTGACATCATCGTTGGCGTGGTTTTCCGTTGGAAACACGTGCTGGATCGAGGAGGCTCTCCTGGAAAAAGTGGTTTCGTTGAGCCTCGGATGCGCTGTTTCCGACGTCTATACAGCATGACAATATTCCATAGGCACTAAATGGAAAAGCATTGCGACGCCATGAAGAAGTAAAGTGCCGATATTTCATGAGCCATTGCTGTAATTGCACGTGTGCTCTGTGCCTCGCCATCTCGCCGCCTGCCGACCGCCTCATCGATACGAACAGGTTGAAACTTTCAGTACTGTATTCGTGTGCACCAGTGTCACTTTTGCTACATACTGTTCAATAACAACTTAAATTTTATCAAAACTGTCCTATCAATTAATTATCCTCACAACTAACCTAGACAGGGTCTTTTCCACATGTTGTGCAATCCGAGTATCCCAAGATGAAGATTTAAAGTTTATGTTAATAATAATTACCTGCAGACCTATCAATGTCAAAATGATGTTTAAAGAACTTTGTTGTTAATGAATACTGGACGAGTAAAATAGATATGACAAAGTTGGAAGATAATGTTGAAATTGGTTTAATAATGAAGTTTATTTAAATTGAGACAAAAATAACGGTAATTAAATGAGCAGGAAATAAGACAAAAAGAGTGGTAAATCATATTTTGAAAATCTTGAATGCTTAATGCTCTAAATAATCAAACTTTCACTACAGTGATCATAATAGTTTCAGGGCCCTCTCCCCCCTTTTTCTTTTCTATTCATTTGAATTCTGAAGTGTACTGAACTGATTTGACTAGCATAGTTAAAGTCAATATAAAACCTAAATTTATCAGTGTTTTACCCTTCTTAAAATTGACATTGTATGTATGTTTCAAAAGTGCTATTTCTAGGGTAACCTATGCCCGATTTCAGTCGGATCAATAGACAAAACGCAGTTTGTAGTAATCATTATAGTGTAATTTTGTGTATTTATAGCTTGTCCAAATTAGTGCAGAAAGTGAAAATATTAGTTCAGTAGATTTTTATGGTTTTAAAATTTACCATTTAATGCAGTATTACTACGTGTTGTTATGCTTGTACGTACATCCACTTGTACAAGGAAAAAACTCACTTAATTCCTAATTAGGCTGGCGACCGTATTATTAACAATTGGTAGCATCCGCTGTGTATGTTTCTTGCCCGTCCTAACGTGTAGTTGCACTTTAGACTTGCTTGACGTATCATTGTTGTTACTGAGTGGCAGTAAGTCTGAATTTGCCTCCATTCAGGTACACGCGGTCAACATATTTACTAAAATCCTTTCTTATAAGGTGAAGCCCGTCAACTTACCATAGTACAGGCTTTAAAGAGTTAACGTACGTCCGAGCGTAGCCGTTAAAGGGAGAGTAGCGGTTTGTTGCTTTGGACAGCAGTGCATTCACCCCTGGTCCCGCCGTGTTTGGTCCCCACTGTGGGTCGTCTACGCTTTCCTGTTGCAGCTGTCATCGGCACAGCGGGGTTAAGAACCTGCGACCGCTGCTCGATGACAACGTAACAGAATAGTGTTACATTTGCTTGTTCATAGTTTGTCAGTATCAGACACACTCACACATATATGAAACAGACATAGCTTTGAACGTCTCTTCGCTTCGTGACGACAGAATAATATGTATGGGAACATTGTACCCTACTGGCCATTAAAATTACTACACCACGAAGATGATGTGCTACAGGCGCGAAATTTAACCGACTGGAAGAACGTGCTGTGATACGCAAATGATTAGCTTTTCAGAGCATTCACACAAGGCTGGCGCCGCTGGCGACACCTACAACGTTCTGACATGAGGAAAGTTTCCAACCGATTTCTCATACACAAACAGCAGTTGACCGGCGTTGTCTGGTGAAACGTTGTTGTGATGCCTCGTGTAAGGAGGAGAAATGCGTACCATCACGTTTTCGACTTTGATAAATGTCGGATTGTAGCCTATCGCGATTGCGGTTTATCGTATCGCGGCATTGGTGCTCGCGTTAGTCGAGATTCAATGACTGTTAGCAGAATACGGAATCGGTGGGTTCAGGAGGGTAAAACGGAACGCCGTGCTGGATCGCAAAGGCCTCGTATCACTAGCAGTCGAGATGACAGGCATCTTATCCGCATGGTTGTAACGGGTCGTTCAGCCACAGATGGGGACGTTTCCAAGACAACAACCATCTGCACGAACAGTTCGACGACGTTTGCAGCAGCATGGACTATCAGCTCAGAGTGTGTGTGTGTGTGTGTGTCTGAAGTTTACGGGCGCTAAACAGCGTGGTAATCAGCGCCCAAACGCATAAAAACAGGAACACATGCAGTGAAGGGACTAAGACAAACAGCGAACAAGGAGAACGGCTAAAACACACAGACCTGACGCAGTTTCAAATCCTCACACACAGAGGCAAAACGAGAGGAGAAGGGACACACTAAAAAGGTAAGGAAACACAAGGATAAGAGAATAGAAACCGAAAGGAAACAAGGAGCTAATCATTACTGGCTGACCTCTTACCTAAAACCTGGGTGAGCCAGTCACCCAGCAGCACATTAAAACCCTCTCCCTAAAATCTGAGGCAACAAATTGGACAGGACACAAAACCGTAAGACCTTAACTACAGTCGTTGCGTCATCTTGTAAAATAGAGGGCAAATCCAGTGGCAAGGAAACCACCGCCCTCTGGTCAGAGAATAAAAGATAGTCAAGTAAAATGTGACGGACAGCAATCTGGACGCCACAAGAACTGCAGATTGGGGGGTCCTCCCGCCGGAGTAAAAAACCATGCGTTAAGGGACTGTGCCCGATGCGGAGGCGAGTGAGAAGAACCTCATACCGCCTGCATGACTGGTAGGACGTACGCCATGGCCGCGTGGTAGCCTTGACCAGACGCAGCTTATTGTCACCGACTGCCAGCCACTCCTCTTCCCACTGACGCATAACACGAAAACGCAGGAGGGAGGTAACAGCATGGAGGGGGACGGCACACTCAACAACGTGAGGGAGGGAACATGCATCTTTGGCAGCCACATCCGCCAGTTCGTTTCCCCTCTTACCCACGTGCCCCGGCACCCAGCAGAAGGACACCTCCTTCCCCTGCCGTAGCAGGTGGAGGAGGGCATCATGGATGTTCTGGACGACCGTATCCGCTGGTTACAAGTGTTGCATGGTCTGAAGGGCACTCAGGGAGTCAGAACAGATGAGGAACTTAAGGCTGGGAACACACCTCATCTGCTCCAATGCCCGCAAGATCGCAAACAATTCGGCATCAAAGATGGTAAACGCTGCAGGAAGCCGTAACTTGACGACTCGATCAGGGAAAACAACAGCACAACCAACAGAGTCCCCCTGTTTAGAGCCATCCGTAAATACTGGTACATGGTCGGGATGCTGGTTTGAAATATCATAAAATAAGGAGATAAAAACAAACGCAGGAGTGCAACTCATCCGGTACTCCGACAAGTCTAAAAGGACGCTGGGCCTCTGGAGCAACCAGGGAGGCAGGCGAGTAAAACCTTGTCGTTTGGGGGCCACACGCTCCACACCAAGGGACTCAAGCAAATGCTTCGCACGAATCCCAAATGGTCTCGTTGCCCTGGGACGACTGGAAAAGAGACGTTCCATAGGCGGTCGGGCAACGGTAGGGTACGCAGGGGAGGTAGGACAGGCAAGGAATTGACACACCCGTCGCACCATGAGGAGTTTCCGCCGGATGGCGAGCGGCGGTTCCCCTGCCTCAGCACACAGGCTGGGGACGGGACTGGTACGGAAGGCACCAGTGGCCAGCCTGATACCCTCATGGTGTACTGCATCAAGAATCTTCAGATACGAAGGCCTTGCTGACCCACACACGGTGCAACCATAGTCAAGACGCGATCGGACGAAAGCCCTATAGAACCGCAGCAGACGCGCCCGATCTGCTCCCCAGGACCGATGGCTCAGACACTTCAAAATATTCAGTGCCTTCAGGGCCCGCACCTTGAGGTCTTTAAGGTGAGGCAACCACGACAACTTGGAATCAAAAGTGAGGCCCAGGAACCGCACAGTGTCGCTAAAAGGAAGAATGGTGTCCCTCAGACGCAATTCAGGGGAGGTAAAAAGACGTCGAGAACGATTAAAATGAACACACACACATTTGTCTGCAGAAAAGGTAAAACCCGTCTTCGCAGTCCATGCCTCTAATCGCTGTATCGTAAGCTGCAGCTGCCGACTAGCAGTGACAAGATTGGAGGAAGAACAGAAAACAGCAAAATCGTCCACAAACAAGGAGCATTGGACAGGACTCCGGATAGTGGACGTGATACTGTTAATGGCGACGGCAAAGAGGGTGACACTTAAAACGCTTCCCTGAGGAACACCATTCTCCTGCACATACAAATCAGATAGCACATTACCAACCCTATAACGAAAGAGGCGGTGGGAAAGAAAGGACCGAATGAAGATGGGGAGACGGCCACGTAAGTCCCACTCATGGAGTTGATTGAGGATATGGCGGCGCCAAGTAGTGTCATACGCCTTATGAATGTCAAAGAAGACACCAAGACAATGCTGGTTACGTAGGAAGGCCTGCTGGATGGCCGCCTCAAGCAGGGTCAAATTGTCGATAGTGGAATGACATCGCCGAAAGCCACACTGAGAGGGGCTAAGGAGCTGCCTGGTCTCGAGCAGCCAAACCAGGCGACGGTTGACCATGCGTTCCAACGTCTTCCCGACACAGCTCGTCAAAGCAATACTTCGATAACTGCTGGGATGCGTTCGGTCCTTCCCCGGTTTGAGGAGAGGAATCAAAACCGTCTCCCTCCACGAGTCAGGGTATGTGCCGGATTACCATATCATATTAAAACAACTCAGGAGAACTGCCTTGGATGGCAGCAACAAGTGCTGCAGCATGCTGTACCGGATTTAATCATGACCAGGCGCAGTATCACGAGCCACAGACAGCGCCGAATCCAGTTCCCACATTGTGAAGGGGCAGTTGTAGGGTTCAGAATTTGGAGACCGGAAGTCCAAGTGACCCCTCTCGATGGCAGTTCGGTAGCGGCAGAAATCTCGATCACGGTTAATAATGGCTGTAGATTCCGCAAAATGCATGGCCAGTGTCTGGGCAATGTCTCTCGGCGCCGTGAGGAGACATCCCTGATGCAGCAATGCCGTGACAGGTAGTTGGCTGCGTTTCCCAGAAATCCTCCTGATGGCTTCCCATACTTTCGTAGAATTAGTGGAGCGGGAGATGGAGTTCAAGAACGATTGCCATGACCGTCGTTTGCTCTCTTTAATCACTCGCCGCGCTTTGGCCTTTGCCACCCGAAAGGCCGCAAGATTGTCAGCTGAGGGACGGCACTTGAAGCAGCGCAGAGCTGCACGGCGGGCTCGGATGGCGGAGCGGCACTCAGTGGTCCACCAAGGGACAGGACGCCTCTTGGGATGACCGGATGACCGTGGGATGGACAATTCAGCAGCATGGGAGATCACGGCTGTAACATGGTCTACCCATTCGTGGACGCTGGCACGGTGTTCCAAAACAGCCAGTTGGCTGAAAAGTGTCCAGTCAGCTCTGCAGAGGTGCCACCGAGGCGGCACTGATAATGCCACAGCCTCATCCAGGAGGCGAATCCAAAGGGGGAAGTGGTCACTAGAATGGAGGTCAGCAACAACCTCCCACAGAGCAGAATCCGCGAGTGCTGGAGAGCAAAAGGAAAGGTCAATAGCCGATGACGACCCGGAAGCAGTACAGAAATGAGTGGGAGCACCAGAGTTGAGGATGCACAGTTCTTCAGACATCATGAGGCTTTCCAGAATGCGACCCCTGGGGCAAGTAGTCGGAGAGCCCCATAAGACATTATGAGCATTGAAGTCCCCCAGCAGAAGACATGGGCGGGGGAGTTGGCTAATAAGGTCCGTGAGAGCCTCAGAGTCTATCGCATCCTGAGGTGGTAAGTAAACTGAACAGACTGTGAGCCTCCGACCCACAAGAAGGTCAACTGAAACTGCTTGCAAGTCTGTAACAAGAGGGAGCTCAGATGAGGGGTGCATGTCACGGACAAAAACCGCAACACCACCCTTTGCACTTTGCCCCGTCAGATCATCTTTCCGATGTACGGTATAGCCCCGTAAAGAAGGAGCATCAGTGGCCCGAAAATGTGTCTCTTGGAGACATAAGCACAAAGGGCACTCTCGTACAGGGAGTTGTAATTCGGCCACATGCGTCCTGAACTCATTCAGGTTCCACTGTAATACGGGAGCCAGTGATTAGGGTGGCTGAACTTTCACCCTTCCTCTGTGCTTCGGAGGAGAGCCCGTACCCGCCGGAGATTTATTCCTGGGGCGAGAAGATCGCCCCCGGTCGACATCAATGTCCATCAGTTACGATGACGACCCACGGGAGATGTCAGACAGTACGACGGCATCGTCATCGGACCGAAGCTGACTAGTCTCCTCAGGTGGCAGAACCTTCACCTTCGGCGTCTTTGTCTTGGAGGGCTTAGAATGTAGAGCCTTGTCAACAGGTGGAGCTTTACTCGCCTGGGCAGAAGGCGCCATAGGGGGAGAGGCAGGAAGTACCCCAATGTCAGCAACCACAGCCTTGTCCGACGTTGCAGGGAGAGCCGCAGGTTGCAAAACAACGGCAGCAGCACAAGTGCACTGGCAAACGCAGGTATTAGTGCTAACACTAGCAACCTCCGTTTGCGTAGCAACAGTGGCCATTTGTACCGGTTTCTTCAGAGCGGAAGCGAAAGATGTTGTAAACACAGGAGATTGCATGGCCTTAAAGAGCTTCTTGGCCTCACCATAGGGGATGCGCTTAGATGTTTTAATCTCCTGTATCTTCCGTTCTTCGAGATAGTTGGGGCAGACCCGGCTCCAGACAGGGTGACTCCTAGAGCAATTCACGCACTTCACAGGCGACGAACAATCGGCTCCTTCATGGGCAGGCTGACCACATTTACCACAAGTGGCTATCCCATTGCACCCCAACGTAGTATGCCCGAAGCGTTGACATTTAAAACAGCGCATTGGGTTGGGGAAATATGGCCGTACTGGCAAACGTAAGAACCCCGCTTTGACATGCTCTGGGAGTCTCGGGCAACTGAACGTGAGAATAAACGAGTCGGATTTGACTAGGTCCCCATCGACTCGTTTCATAATATGCTGCACGTCAACAATACCGTCAACAGCCCATTCAGATTTTAACTCATCTGTGGGGATATCCAGCAAGTCCCTACATGTCACAACACCCTTACTATAGTTCAGAGTGGAGTGGAGCTCGGTCTCGATAGCGTACTCTCCGAGACAGGTTGCTTTCCGAAGAGAAGCGACTTGACGGGAACTAGAAGTCTCAACTAACAGAGTCCCATTGCGAAGTCGCTTCACAGATTTAAGTGTTCCTGCAATCCCCTCAAGACCCTTGTGGATGTAAAAGGGAGAAACCCTCTCAAAGCTACCCTCCTTCCGATTAATAATCAAAAACACATTCTGATTATCAGCATGTGCTCTGTTACGACAGTCTGATAAATCTCGAACAACACCAGGCGCTGGAGGACTCGCAGCACGAAGTCGCTTCTTCGATGGGGTGTGTTTTCCTACCAGTAGCCCACCCAATCCACTGGTAGGGGGAAATGTAGCGGTCGAAGGGTCCATTGTGGTCCCACGAGCAGCTAGGGAACTAAAGGTCCGCTCAGACAGAGCCCCGCGTGCCTGAGTAAGCCTTATACAACTGGGGTGCGGCAGGTGCCCCAGAGGTTGCCCGCTTGCGACTGTTCCACCCCAACAGCCATGCATCTCATAGGCGCGGAGCGCACCGGAAGATTGAGGTTTTTTTTATAGAGGTTGTCCTTCCTCGCAATCCAGGCGGTCAAGCCAAGATTACCATTCCCCGCAGCACACAACATTCCACCGCCGCGCCATACGGTGGTCGCTGAAGCATGTCCGGGGGTTACGGTGACAGGAGACTGGCGGCGCTGACCAGTCCCCAGCTCAGGACCCCGGGGTCGCCAAGCCCGTACTCAGCAGATGAATGCTGAGCCCCTGGGGGCATCAGCTCAGAGACCATGGCTGCGGCTACCCTTGACGCTGCATCACAGACAGGAGCGCTTGCGATGGTGTACTCAACGCCGAAGCCAGGTGCACGAATGGCAGAACGTCATTTTTTCGGATGAATCCAGGTTCTGTTTACAGCATCATGATGGTCGCATCCATGTTTGGTGACATCGCGGTGAACGCACATTCGCAGCGAGTATTCGTCATCGCCATACTGGCGTATCACCCGGTGTGATGGTATGGGGTGCCATCGGTTACGCGTCTCGGTCACCTCTTGTTCGCATTGATGGCACTCTGAACAGTGGACATTACATTTCAGATGTGTTACGACCCGTGGCTCTACCCTTCATTCGGTCCCTGCGAAACCCTACATTTCAGCAGGATAATGCACGACCGCATGTTGCAGGTCCTGTACGGGCCTTTTTGGATACAGAAAATATTCGACTGCTGCCCTGGCCAACACATTCTCCAGTTCTCTCGCCAATTGAAAACGTCTGGTCAATGGTGACCGAGCAACTGGCTCGTCACAATACGCCAGTCATTTCTCGTGTTGAAGTGTGGTATCGTGCTGAAGCTGCATGGGCAGCTGTACCTGTACACGCCATCCAAGCTCTGTTTGACACAATTTCCAGGCGTATCAAGGCCGTTATTACGGCCAGAGGTGGTTGTTCGGGGTACACATTTCTCAGGATCTATGCACTCAAATTGGGTGAAAATGTAATCACATGTCAGTTGTAGTATAATATATTTGTCCAATGAATACCCGTTTATCATCTGCATTTCTTCTTGGTGTAGCAATTTTAATGGCCAGTACTGTATATGTATGTCACCCATCTCCTAAGCAATGGACCGACTTCAACCAAACTGGGTGCACGTATCAGTTACTGTTTGGAAAGAATCGCTGTGGTGGTAAGGACGACCTATCTGTCAAAGGTGTCGGGATGGGCGTGAATTTCCTTACTTAAGTAATCTTTGAAAATGCGAGCACTTAGTGAGTTGCAATAAATTTTACTCATTATATCAAATCCTTAGAAAAAATTTTCACACTGACAATCACCACGAAATAAGGAAGGGGAAAAATTCAACGCTTACATTTTCACTGTTCGTGCAGTAAAACTTCTGCATTAAGCATAACGTTTTAATTTCTTATTTCTTTATAAGTAACTATATTCACGACGCATTTTGCAGACAGTATTGACATACACCACTAAATGTACCAATATCATTATGTCATAGTTCAGGACATATTACATCGCAAACACTTAGACATTTGCAAAAAATGCTGTTTCATGCAAGACGTTTGAATTTGCTACTTCGATACTAATAACTCCATCCACAGCACTTATGCAGACAGTACGCACATATGTCATTGAATGCACCTACAAAAATACGTCTTTGTACGACCCATAGTTCAGGAGATATAACATCATAAACATTTCGATTTTATTTTGTTACTTATTTACTACTAACTCCGTTAACAACACATTTCGCAGACAGTAGGCACATATACCACTGGTTGTATCTGCACAGTTACATCATTGTACAGGACATAGTTCAGGAGATACGACATCATAAACATTGAGTTGCATGAAAATAAAATTGCAGGGAGAAATTCGCTAGAGGTGCGGGTGACATATGTGCACAAACAGGCGTTAAATACGTTACATACATGTGAAATATATTTTAAATATGTGTACGCAAACGAAGTCATTGATAAAAAGTTCTTCCTTAAACTCTGGAACAATTTCAGCCAAGTCTGGTACACATATTAGTTACCATCCGGATGGAATACTGTGGAGTAAGGAACCACCAGCTTCGTATTGCGGTGAGTGTGATAATGTGGAGAGAAAATGGGGCAGGAAATGGACAAAGAGAGTGGAGAGGAGATCGACAGAGAGAGTGGAGAGCTGAATATGAACAGAAAAAGAGCAGGGAGAGATGAATATGAACAGGAAAAGAACGGGGAGAGAGGGGGAGAGCGGGGGAAGAAGGGTTGGAGGAGATGGACGAAGAGAGCGGAATGAGGAAGTGGACACAGGGGGGTTGTTGTTCAGAGGGGGGGGGAGGGGAGGAAATAGAGTAAGAGAAGACTGGAATAAATAAATACCCAGGCAACGCCATGTACTCATCTGGTGTATTACAGGATCACAAGACGATCTTGCCTTTCCCGTTTCTTGGAACAACTTTTCATTTAAGTGAAGACTGCTGCAAACAGATTGAAGTGGTTGAGAAAGGTTCACGGAACAGTGCATTCTACAAGATTTTAACATTTTGAGCTACTTACGGAGCAGTTTGTGGAGGAAGGTGATAATTAGCACTTTTGCGTTAACAAGTCGTCTCAAGTGAATTTTAGCCATGGATGCAAGATATTTCCGGGTAAAAGTATCATGCCGTAAGAAATCTCCACCTTTATTTTCAAACTGTAGACAGTATTGTTCGTTTGCTCTCTCCGAATAACATGAGACGTGAGCATACTTTGAAAGCACATTTGCAATGTATTCTCAACTGCTCTGTGTCTGAAAAGGCGAGGCAGCGACAATTTAGTTCGTGCTTTGTATTATAACAGGAAAGACAGAAATTTTCTAAAAGAACAACACAGAACTAATTTATTATCAGTGGTGTTACACTTTTTTTCTAGTACCTTACACGTGAGGCGGAAAGAAGAAAGGGACCAGTTGTCGAAAATTTTTCGATTGTAGGTTATCAATAATTTCAAAGGAAGTATTACGTTCTTAATAATCTGAAACGAGAATCGTGATATTATTGTTATTATTATTATTATTATTATTATTATTATTATTATTACTTTTATTATTTTTGTTTAAGTTACAGACGTTTGAAGTTAATTAAATGAAAATGTTTGTTTTGAGAAAACCGCATTCAGAAGTTGGAAGCGACACAGAACCTTTATATTTTACACTTACGGAATTACTTTAACACGTAAAGACAGCTTTAAATGTCTTCTTTGAAACAGTATAAGACGTGCTTCACAGCTCTTCGGTCTGACACGTTAAACTGAGCGTTTCCGACGCTTCTTGTGGACCATCGGGCTCGGCATTGGCAGCTGCATTACTGTTGGTTTCAGACAGAGGCTCAAGTTCAGCTTGAGCACATAAATGTCTTTGAATTCGTCCTTGCTGTATAGTCTGATATTTCTGTAGAGATATCCTTGACATTTGCTTGTATATCCTCCTGGAGTCACGTCATCGCGAAATCCGCGAAGTCTATCTTCGAATGGGAATATCTGGTGCTCGAACAGATTCCCTAAAACGTCGATTTTGCAATATGCTGTACTTAGGTTCTCTGTACCGGGCTCCAAATTGGTTGTACTGAGTCGTAAGGGACACTTTCTTGGCACAATTGTTGTGAAAAACATGTGACTAGTCATGTATTTTAACAAGAACTTCACCTTTTTCATTTCTAATCTGCGCAGCAGAGCTAACATTCTTGTTGTTGAGTTTGCACTCAACCAAGTCTGCCAAAGAGCAAATATGTTACTCGGAACATTAAAAAAGACCGCCGGCCGGATTGGCCGAGCGGTTCTAGACGCTACAGTCTGTAACCGCGCGACCGCTACGGTCGCAGGTTCGAATCCTGCCTTGGGCATGGATCTGTGTGATGTCATTAGGTTAGTTAGGTTTAAGTAGTTCTAAGTTCTAGGGGACTGATGACAGCAGCAGTTAAGTCCCATAGTGCTCAGAGCCATTTGAACCATTTTTTAAAATAGACCGAAAGCCTCAAAATCAAATCAGGTGTATGTGAAATCTTATGGGACTTAACTGCTAAGGTCATCAGTCCCTAAGCTTACACACTACTTAGACTAAATTATCCTGAGGTCAAACACACACACCCATGCCCGAGGGAGGACTCGAACCTCCGCCGGGACCAGCCTCACAGTCCGTGACTGCAGCGCCTTACATCGCTCGGCTAATCCCGCGCGGCCCAAAGGCCTCATGAAAAGTAAATTTTGAGTGACCTACTGGCACGAATGGCACAAAGATTTTCTTGGTTGTCTTTTGGCGAATCCTCCACGCCACGTTCCTCATAGCGGTTCTGTCTTTGTTTTGTCCAAGGCCATTGTCGGCATGAAATAGACTTTGAAATGTTTCTTCTCCTAAACTGTTATCTTTTAAATGATGATGGAAAAGGCTAACGATAATATTACAATAATTAGTTGTAATGACACTCTCAGGAATAAGATTATTTGTGATTTCGCACGTAACACCCAAAATACCAACTTTCAAGGGTTGATTTGTGTTTTCTCTTGTTGTGGCATATCGAAATTGTAATAGAAGAAGTTTTGGAACTGTTTGCTGAGTTTTCTCTAGTTTCATTTATGGTATCGTAATACATTCTCTCTCGGACATCTGTAGGTGGGATTTCATATTCTCAGTGATTTGGAATTTAGTCTCACCAGAAACGGAATTCATTTCTGCACCAGATGTGACTTATGTCTTTGGCGTAAATCACATAAATCTGTTGTGGGCTTCATAACTACTACGAGGTGCATTCAAGTTCTAAGGCCTCCGATTTTTTTTCCTAATTAACTACGCACCCGAAATCGATGAAACTGGCGTTACTTCTCGACGTAATCGCCCTGCAGACGTACACATTTTTCACAACGCTGACGCCATGAATCCATGGCTGCGGCGAAGGCTTCTTTAGGAGTCTGTTTTGACCACTGGAAAATCGCTGAGGCAATACCACCATGGGTGGTGAATGTGCGGCCACGGAGAGTGTGTTTCATTGTTGTAAAAAGCCAAAAGTCACTAGGAGCCAGGTCAGGTGAGTAGGGAGCATGAGGAATCACTTCAAAGTTGGTATCACGAAGAAACTGTTGCGTAACGTTAGCTCGATGTGCGGGTGCGTTGTCTTGGTGAAACAGCACATGCACAGCCCTTCCTGGACGTTTTTGGTGCAGTGCAGGAAGGAATTTTTTCTTCAAAACATTTTCGTAGGATGCCCCTGTTACCGTAGTGCCCTTTGGAACGCAATGGGTAAGGATTACGCCCTCGCTGTCCCAGAACATGGACACCATCATTTTTTCAGCACTGGCAGTTACCCGAAATTTCTTTGGTGGCGGTGAATCTGTGTGCTTCCATTGAGCTGACTGGCGCTTTGTTTCTGGATTGAAAAATGGCATCCACGTCTCATCCATTGTTACAACCGACGAAAAGAAAGTCACATTCATGCTGTCGGTGTGCGTCAACATTGCTTGGCAACATGCCACACGTGCAGCCATGTGGTCGTTCGTCAGCATTCGTGGCACCTACCTGGATGACACTTTTCGCATTTTCAGGTCGTCATGCAGGATTGTGTGTACAGAACCCACAGAAATGTCAACTCTGGAGGCAATCTGTTCAACAGTCATTCGGCGATCCCCCAAAACAATTCTCTCCACTTTCTCAATCATGTCGTCAGACCGGCTTGTGCGAGCCCGAGGTTGTTTCGGTTTGTTGTCACATGATGTTCTGCCTTCATTAAACTGTTGCACCCACGAACGCACTTTCGACACATCCATAACTCCATCACCACGTGTCTCCTGCAACTGTCGATGAATTTCAATTGGTTTCACACCACGCAAATTTAGAAAACGAATGATTGCACGCCATTTTAAGTATTTAAAACAGTTCTCATTCTCACCGCTGGCGGTAAAATTCCATCTGCCGTATGGTGCTGCCATCTCTGGGACGTATTGACAATGAACGCGGCCTCATTTTAAAACAATGCACATGTTTCTATCTCTTTCCAGTCCGGAGGAAAAAAAATTGGAGGCCTTAGAACTTGAATGCACCTCGTATATCAGGGTTCGGTTCCCCCAAATGTTGGAAAATAAACTGGGAAACACCAGGCAGTTTGCGCGAAAGGGACAAAACCACTATCTTAATGATGAATTTCGGACAGAAAAAAATCCACAATGCGTAGACAATCATTTTCTGATTATACAAGAAGAATTAAAAACTACGGCATGCAAAAGACATTGTTGATCATGCCATGAATGGGCCTTCAGTCACACATGAAAGTGGAATCTACTTGTATCCTGCTCGTCTAATCGCCCGTGTGTGTGTGTGTGTGTGTATGTGAGACAGAGAGAGAGAGAGAGAGAGAGAGAGAGAGAGAGAGAGAGAGAGAGAGGGAGAGGAAGAGAGAGAAGGGAGGGGGGAGACACGAATGGGGCGGAGCCGCGTTCTCAGAGTATAGCCAACCTACCCGCTGTAAAACACGTCCAGTGCCTAGCACATTGAGGGATTACTGCGTAGGTGAGGCTACATATATGTTTAACCCACTTTCCACCTAGGTTAAAGCTTTCCGTTTATTTGAGTGCGTAGTCGCTGCATAAACTCTCTGGATTTCATCAGTGCTCAGAAAATAAACTTCAGTTCGGTTGTGAGGTACTGCTTTACGTGTGCACACAGTTCAAACATGGGTCGGAAGCACACCGCAGCTAACGTAATCGCGTAATGGAACTGCAGCTGGGAGAGCTGTGACTGTGAGTGCCGTTGAGGAAAGGTCACCACTTAGTTTATTGCCACTTGTAAAGTTAACAACAATGTATCACCTTTATATAGCACAGACAGAATGTTGTGTGGAAACGCAGCTTATCTCGGCGAATGTCACAGATGCATTCTTCTCGTATTATCACCCGAGCCCTGGCGTCGTGTTGTCGCAACGGTTCAACTAGTTACCTGCTGACTGTCTCCAGGCAAAGTCTCAAAGTCTCTGAAACCGTTTGTGAAACATGAGGATTGTTGTAGATATTTCACTCTGACTTTATCGCCAGCGCAGCGCGATCGCAAATCGCAATCGCAATTTTTTTGAGATTGGTGACAGATACACTACTGGCCATTAAAATTGCTACACCAAGAAGAAATGCAGATGATAAACGGGTATTCATTGGACAAATCTATTATACTAGAACTGATGAGATTACATTTTCACGCATTTTGGGTGCATAGATCCTGAGAAATCAATACCCAGAACAACCATCTCTGGCCGGAATAACGGCCTTGATACGCCTGGGCATTGAGCCAAACAGAGCTTGGATGGCGTGTACAGGTACAGCTGCCCATGCAGGTTCAACACGACACCACAGTTCATCAAAATTATTGACTGGCGTATTGTGGCGAGCCAGTTGCTCGGCCACCATTGACCAGACGATTTCAATTGGTGTCGAACATTTTCTGTATACAGAAAGGCCCGTACAGGACCTGCAACATGCGGTCGTGCAGTATCCTGCTGAAATCTAGCGATTCGCTGGGATCGAATGAAGGCTAGAGCTACGGGTCATAACACATCTGAATTGTAGCGTCCACTGTTCATGGTGGCGACAATACGAACAAGAAGTGACCGAGACGTGTAACCTATGGCACCCCATACTATAACGCCGGGTGATACGCCAGTATGGCGATGACGAATACACGCTTCCAATATGCGTTCAACGCGATGTCGCCAAACACGGATGCGACAGTCATGATGCTGTAAACAGAACCTGGATTCATCCGAAAAAATGACGTTTTGCCATTCGTGCACACAGGTTCGTCGTTGAGTACTCCATCGCAGACGCTCCTGCCTGTGATGCAGCGTCAAGGGTAACCGCAGCCACGGTCTCCGAGCTGATAGTCCATGCTGCTGCAAACGTCGTCGAACTGTTCGTGCAGATGGTTGTTGTCTTGCAAACGTCCCCACCTGTTGACCAGGGATCGAGATGTGTCTGCACGATCCGTTACAGCCACGCGGATAAGATGCCTGCCATCTCGATTGCTAGTGATACGAGGCCTTTGGGATCCATCACGGCGTTCCGTATTACCCTCCTGAACCCACCGATCCATGTTCTGCTAACAGTCATTGGATCTCGATCAACGCTAGGAGCGATGTCGCGATATGATCAACCGCAATCGTGATAGGCTACAATCCGACCTTTATCAAAGTCGGAAACGTGATGGTACGCATTTCTCCTCCTTGCACGAGGTATCACAACAACGTTTCAGAAGGCAACGCCCGTCAACTGCTGTTTGTGTATGAGAAATCGGTTGGAAACTTTCCTCATGTCAGCACGTTGTAGGAGTGGCCACCGGCGCCAACCTTGTGTGAAATCCCTGAAAAGCTAATCATTTGCATATCACAGCATCTTCTTCCTGTCGATTAAATTTCGCGTCTGTAGCACATCATCTGGTGTAGCAATTTTAATGGCCAGTAGTGAAGATACCTCAACCCAAGTCTAAAGGAAAATTCATTATGTTAGCTAAATTTAATACGCAACAACATATTATGAAATACACATCAAGCCCATAATCATAGAGACCTCTATGTTTTATTTCACACTTTCCTGATTTTTGCGTAGTGTTTTACTTTCACGTAAATATCACAATAACTATGACCATTAAGGAAACGATAGCCGCATCGTCATGTACTTGACAGTAAAGCTATAAGTAAAGAAAATATGATTTTTTTTACCGAATAGATCCTGTAAAGTCGTTTGAGAAACACTGTAGGGTGCGCTCCGCGATTCTGTCATCGCTGACCGGCCGAAAGGCGGGACCACTTACCGGCCTCCCCTCCCAGCTTCCAAACAAATGAATGAACTCGGCCAGCGCTTTCGACGAAAACTGGCCACTGTGCATTGTCAGCATACCCTGCGCGAGCTGTACGTGCTTCATGGGCAGAGCTGTGAGACATGCTTAGCAGCTTGTCATGGCGGAATGGGACGGTTGTAACGAAATGCAGAGAAACCTGGGTGGGCTTAACTTAGGCCGTACGTGCCAGAATCTCATTCTGGAACCTCCAAGGCAATTTTTTGTAATCTTACTGGAACATGTCAGCACCGGAGATTTAAAATACTACACGTGTTTTAAATCGCAACGCAGCTATACGAGGTGCGACAATAAAGTAATGAGACTGACGTGAAAAAAAATGTTGCTTAGCGTTTTAGTCAAGTTTAGTGTTGTCTCCTTCAAAGTTGTTCCCTTCTGACTGCCCACACTTTTTCCAGCACGTCTGCCATTGATTGTAACATTTCTGGAACTCATCTTCTGTAATATCCTCCTAGACCCTCGTCACCGATATTTGGACATCTTGTGACATTTGAAAATGGTGTCCCTTGACCGACCTTCTGACTGTTGGAATTAGAAAAAAGTCGCACGGAGCGGCATCTAGTGTATAAGGTGGCTGTGGTAGTACTGTAATTTGTTTTGAGGTTAAAAAATGGTTCAAATGGCTCTGAGCACTATGGGACTTAACATCTGTGGTCATAAGTCGCCTAGAACTTAGAACTACTTAAACCTAACTAACCTAAGGACATCACACACATCCATACCCGAGGCAGGATTCGAACCTGCGACCGTAGCAGTCGCGCGGTTCCGGACTGAGTGCCTAGAACCGCTAGACCACCGCGGCCGGGTTTTGAGCTTAAAAATTGCTGTACTGACAGAGCACTATGGGATGGCGCATTAACGTGATGCTGAATCCAATTACCAACAATGTTGGCTTGGATCTGATGAACTCTTTTACGAAGTCTATCTAAAATTTCTATGTAGTAATATTTGTTAACTGTTTGTCCAGGAGGCACCCACTCTTTACTAACAATTCCCTTGGAATCAAAGAAGCACACAAGCATGAATTTCAAAAAAAGTGATTCAGATAGCTTTGAGCACTATGGGACTTAACTTCTGAGGTCATCAGTCCCCTAGAACTTAGAACTGCTTAAACCTAACTAACCTAAGGACATCACAAACATCCATTCCCGAGCCAGGATTCGAACCTGAGACCGTAGCAGTCGGGTGGTGCCAGACTGTAGCGCCTAGAACCGCTCGGCCACCTCGGCCGGCCATGCATTTTACTTTTGACTTTGACATACGAGCTTTCTCTTGTCTGGGTGATCCCTTTGATCAGCATTGCGAACTACGGCGTTTTGTCTCTGGATCGTACTGAAGAAAACAACTTTCATCACCAGTGAAGACACAGCTCAACAATTCTGGATTAATTTCCGTTTACTCTAATAGATCGACTGCCACATTTTTCCATGTTTCTCACTGTTGTGGTGTGAGATTTTTGGGGACCATTTTTGAACAAATCTTTCTCATACCAAGAACTTCAGTTATTATTTGACGAACCGTTTCTCGATTGATGTTTAGTTCTTCTGCAATCATTTTCACGGATAATTTCACTAGACATTTAATGCCAACAAAAAACCTTGATATAACCTCCTCTCCAAAAGCCTTCTGACACTTACCGTAAGATGTCGCGTTTTCACTCAATTTAACGCAAAAAGAAATGGCATACCGCTGCGCAAATTATGCGGTTCCATTTCCGTGACGACAGACACAAACACGTGTTAACTTATTACAGCACAACTCACGACTGAACAATTTCATCGATGTGCTGCTTGGACGAAGCAGCTTATAGATCAAGGTCAACGATATTGTGCCTACGCCAGCCTGCAGTGTTGCCACATCTTGCAAAGAAAATCAGTCTCGTTACCTTACTGTCGCACCTCGTAGTTTCCTGCTGCATCTGCACCAGTGAACGTGACAATGGGTGACCGACATGATGCGTGCGGTGAGGTAATATATATATATATATCTGTGTGTGTGTGTGTGTGTTTACAGTATACCCTGAGGTAAGCTGAGCTTCGTTGGGAAGTTGTGATTGGTACATATCGGTAGCCCTCGTATCCACTGACGTTTGTTTACGAATGCCAGCAGTCTAAGAGCTCTACAGTTTAAAAGAGATGGGCTGACATTCCTTTCGAAGTTGTCATCGGTATATTTTACCTTTTTCTTACAACTGCCAACAACTTCAGAGATCTGTAAGGGGCAGTCAAGCGAAAGCTGCACACCCATCACAATGGGATCATGGAATGGTTCCATTCGAAAGATCACCACAGGCGATAAGACATTTATCCCACTGATAAACGAGATGCTCAATTACTATTTCGCAGCACGCAGTGGACCATTGACGGATAGACAACCTCACACATTGTTGCAAATCCTAGCCTGACTGAGACCCGACGTCCGCGCATGTCTTTCTTCACGTCGTCAGAGCTGTGAAAATCATACAGTGAATCATCCGGGCTGTATGGAGGATGTGACAATGTTTCCCAACCAAATCCCCGAAGCGTAGCGTTCGTCCAGTTGGCTGCGTGGGAGCTGGGGTTTCCACAAGCAGGATAATTCCGTCCGACTACATTCCGATAGCCAGATGGCAAACGGCAAAGCAGACAGTGAAAACATCTCCCCACCTCGTGGTGTCAATCATGCTAGGCTTATCGGAAGATTGTATTTTTAAAATAATTAGGGTCTATGTAGAATCGACGTTAACTGGAACAGAGTTTCTGTAACGCACGTCTTTGCTATCGAAGCTACTTCTTCTGCCGGCAGTTCGACAACGTCCTTTTACCGATTACATGTCGACCCCTCTGTAAAATTTCTTTGTTTATGTGTCGGTCTCCCACGTTTCCAAATTATACCCATTAGAGTGATGAAAGAGTCCGCCCCGGTAGCTGAAAGTTCAGCGTGACGGAATGCCATGTGAAGGGGCCCGGGTTCGATTCCAGCGTGGGTCGGAGATTTTCTCCGCTCAGGGACTGGGAGTTGTGTTGTGTTGTCTTCGTCATCATCATCTCATCCCCATCGACGAGCAAGTCGCCGCAGTGGCGTCAACTCAAAAGACCTTCACCAGGTGACCGGTCCACCTGACGGAGGGCCCTAGCCACACGATATTTCACTTCATTTCTATGGAGATAGAATCCGTCTGAACCAGCTGTTATTTATGAGAATAACCTGTTCCGATTTGTGATACAACTTATCGATATGACCTATGTCCTAAATGCTGGGAAACGCAACTCATCAGCAGGGTGAAGATTCAGGTCAAACTCCTTCTACATAATAAGTACAGGTGGTCACCGTTCCCTGAGACATCATGTTACAAATTCTACATTGCTTGAAAATAAATAAGTAAATAGGTGAAGCACTAGGTAACGGAGGAAGAAATGACATGAAATTTTCACGGGTTGAGAGGATTTGTGATTCGTATGAGTGGTTACAAAATCAGAGTTAAATTAAGAAAGAACGTGCCAGTGTTATCACTATGACGCTCCAGCAACTCTGATCTCGATCCACGCTCTCCTCCAATTGGGAAGGGTGTCGTTGTGTCCTCTTCTGTGATAAACTGGCTCACAACTGCTGTCACATCCTTCGTGTACTGGGTAATGGCACTGGAATGGAGTTCACATCAGAGACGATCTTACGCATGTTCTATCAGGGACGAATTTTGGAATCTAGCTGGTCACGACAGTACCATGACATGGTAGAGACGCAGTTCATAGAGATCCGTGCCACGTATGGTCAAACCATTGTCCTGTTGCATAATGGCATGAGGCCTAAGACAGGAGTGTGCAGGATTCCCATGACTTAGTTACTGGTTTGACTACCAACCGTGATATCAGTTATACCCGATGACTCCCCAGACAATGAAGTCAGCAATAAGGCCGCTGTGCGTCTCGAAAACATTCGAAGAGTGGGATCCCTCCAGAGGTCGCCACCATGTAGCCGTTGATGATCATCTATGGAGCGCAGAGCCCCGATTCTTCGCTGAATACTATGTGACGCCATCCATCAGCATTCCATATTGACTGGTGACGGAACCACTCCAAGTGTAGCCGTTCGTGCTGTGCTATTCTACGGATGGGACAATAATTCCCTAGTCTCGCTGCTCCTAGCTTCCGACCAGCTAAGCATACTGATACAGAAGGGTGTCCATTACTTCTTCTCGGGTCGCAGGCGCAGTGGTGAAGAGGATCACGATGTGCTTGGAGAACAATAAGACAGTCCTCCAGTGTCGTGGTCAGACGTGATAGACTGGAGTCATGACGACGGATGTGCCTGACCTCAAATTGTGGATTTTATGAGCGTTCGAAACGCTTCTATGGTGTGCGGCTATCAGTGTTGTTTTTGTTGTTTGCAGTCAATAATTAATCACTGTTCGATCTGTACTAGCCGGCCGGAGTGGCCGAGCGGTTCTGGGCGCTACAGTCTGGAACCGCGTGACCGCTACGGTCGCAGGTTCGAATCCTGCCTCGGCCATGGATGTGTCTGATGTCCTTAGATTAGTTAGGTTTAAGTATCTACATCTACATCTACATCCATACTCCGCAAGCCACCTGACGGTGTGTGCCGGAGGGTACCTTGAGTACCTCTATCGATCCTCCCTTCTATTCCAGTCTCGTATTGTTCGTGGAAAGAAGGATTGTCGGTATGCCTCTGTGTGGGCTCTAATCTCTCTGATTTTATCCTCATGGTCTCTTCGCGAGATATACGTAGGAGGGAGCAATATACTGCTAGACTCTTCGGTGAAGGTATGTTCTCGAAACTTTGACAAAAGCCCGTACCGAGCTACTGAGCGTCTCTCCTGCAGAGTCTTCCACTGGAGTTTATCTATCATCTCCGTAACGCTTTCGCGATTACTAAATGATCCTGTAACGAAGCGCGCTGCTCTCCGCTGGATCTTCTCTATATCTTCTATCAACCCTATCTGGTACGGATCCCACACTGCTGAGCAGTATTCAAGCAGTGGGCGAACAATCGTACTGTAACCTACTTCCTTTGTTTTCGGATTGCATTTCCTTAGGATTCTTCCAATGAATCTCAGTCTGGCATCTGCTTTACCGACGATCAACATTATATGATCATTCCATTTTAAATCACTCCTAATGCGTACTCCCAGATAATTTATGGTATTAACTGCTTCCAGTTGCTGACCTGCTATTTTGTAGCTAAATGATAGTTCTAAGTTCTAGGGGACTTATGACCTCAGCAGTTGAGTCCCATAGCGCTCAGAGCCATTTGATCCATTTGATCTGTACTAATAGAGGTTTCGTTTGGCTACATTTTTTAGATTCCAGAAGAGGTACCCAATTCCTTTTTTCTCTTTTAGTAGTGTTTCGGTCCTTGCGAGCACGCTGTTCCTAAATACGTGCCTGCCGGAGTGGCCGAGCGGCTCTAGCCGCTTCAGTCTGAAACCGCGCGACCGTTACGATCGCAGGTTCGAATCCTGCCTCGGGCATGGATGTATGTGCTGTCCTTAGGTTAGTTAGGTTTAAGTAGGTCTAAGTTCTAGTGGACTGATGACCTCAGATGTTAAGTCCCATAGTGCTCAGAGCCATTTGAACCTAAATACGTATACTGAATCTCTCTAATTCAGTGCTGACGGCTTCATATCTTCTTAACTTATTTGGAATGTATGACAGAGGGCATTTAGGATTAATATGTCATAAGAATACGTTACGCGTGGTTCGACCACGGGTAATGAAATGCCGCCTTTTCTCAAATCTCATTGTCGGAAACGTTCGATAGACGTTTTTTTTTCGGTGTATCGATGCGCTTGTATGTTGTTGACAAGCCCATTAAGAACGTATCTGTCGACAACTGTTCTCTTTAGAGACGATTCAGAAGCTTTCTTTAACTGTACGTTAGTACGGGCTTATTTCATTGCTGCAACGGACGTTCGCATCGTCACATGATGGACGTTTTATGGAAAATGTCTTCTGGTGTGTTCCTGTACACAAAGCTTTTATTATTACACACAGCCCGAAGCCAGCTCTTGTACAGTGCATAATTATCAATAGGTCTTCTCGCCACTACACTATAGTATCAATTCATAATATATTCATGTTTTGTATACCGCATTAATTGTTAAATACGACGGCTGACCGTTAATCTGCTGTGAAGGGATATACAAGCTGTTTGACGGCAGAACTGGTCTCTCTACTCAGTCCATACTTCCATGAAGGTCCTGCGTGCCACGCAATTTTGCCACTGGTAGTTAAAATGGCAAGACGCTGGGACCACGTCTTCACCTGAAGACAACTTGAAAGATTTTTCTCCATTTAAGTATGAATCAGGAAATACAGTACTGTCCCAATACGAAGGATTGCTAGAAAATTTATGCAGTTTTCCGGTATCGATTATTGGAAAGATCATTGAATAACTTAAAGCCTAACCACAACACATTTCTGATGCAAAAGGGTACAACAGATAAATTAAGGTAAATTCCGAAAGACAGTATGTATTTGAGAAATCCAGAAAATAGAAAACTCTTTCAAAGTAGGTACAAAAAGAAAATAGTAAATACAGCGTTTGAGTACCATCAGTTGCTAGGGAGCTGTATTCAGTGACCTACAGGATACCGATCCAATTAACGGTAAGGGACGGTGCGGAGGTCTGAATGGGCCTTCAGTGCTGGCTAACGAGCTGTATTTCGCCTGCCAAATCCATCCCAGATTCGTTCTATTAGATTCAGAAGGGGAGAGTTCTAGGTTTGCTACATGAGGTGAATACCTTTATCAGTGAAAAGTGCCTCAAGGAAAACAATTGGTGAGGTACTGCCGTATTTCAAGCTGCGTGAGGTTAGCGCAAACTTCTCACGAAGTTCACTCACCCTCTGAAGTCATCAGGGATGAAATACTGGGAGCTTAAGATTATCTGTAGCTCGAACTGAAACCCGACAGCAGTTACAACAGTCGAACGATTTGAGAGGGAAGCAGCTGTTGAGGAAGTAGAGAGACAGGGTTGCAGTGCTGAGTAAACAGTGTAGGAAACTAAAGTGAAATTTGAAATGGGGTTCAAAACTAGAGACAATAAAAAAAAATACTTGGAGATTTTTCAGTGGCAATGTAATTCTTGCAAAGACGGTAGAAATTTGGAGGACCAATCGAAGAGGTTGTAAGATGACCAGCAACAAGAGTAACGTATACACGTAAGTGAGGAGACCAAATACGCAATGGGGGAACCCTGCACACGCTACAGCTTGAATTTTGGGTTATAAGACAGTTAACAAAAGAACATTGCTGGTGACTGGCGTAAATTTTGTTGTGAAATTAGTTTTAATGCTATAATCAGCCTAAGCAGACATTACCGCAAAACTCGCTACAACTTTTTCTAAGGATAGCGTCTCTGAACTTGAACAATAGTCGCATCTGCACTAGAGGCCGATTGACTGAGGAGAGGTACCGACGTTCTATCGTAGTTCGGTGACGTTTACATTATCATCGCTCCGCCGTTAGTTTTAATCTGTCATTTTATCGTGGTTGAGCACGGCCTTTTAACAATCAACGCCTTAAATATAATGTCCACGGCTAACGTGACACACCACATTCTGTCCACTTTACCACCACTTCAAATTTTTTTTCTCGGAATAAAAGCGTGGAAATGAATTTTTACAAAAAATATTAAAAATGAAACCCATAACCCTTGAAACTGTATGGAAAGTCCAGACGTGACACAGTTCTGGACCAGAATTCAGCATGTCTAAAAGTCTAAAAGTATAAGATTTATCTTTCATGAAAAACTGAAAACACTCACTAAATAAAATAATCTCTGTCTCTTATTCTAGTTGCAAAGATCAGCATTGTCATCATTAGTCATATTCAGAAGCTAGCCTCGTTTTCAAACCATGTGCGTGTAAGTACTATGCTTCGTTCAGTATATTCCGGGTATGTATAATGTTAAGAAGGTTTACATATTTTTGTCCGTAAGGTGCGTGGCGGAGGGTACCCTGTACCACTACTTGTCATTTCTCCTCCTGTTCCCCTCGGAAACAGAACGAGGGAAAAACAACTATATATATACGGCTCCGTATGAGCCCTAATATCTCGTAACTTACCTTCATGGTCCTTACGAGCCATGAATGTTGACGGGAGCAGAATCTTTCGGCAGGCAGCTTCAAATGCCGGTTCTCATAATTTTTTTCAGTAGTGTTCCTCGAAAAGAAAGTCACCTCGCTCCAGGAATTCCCATTTGAGTTCCCAAATCATCTCTGTAACACTCACATTTTGTTGTAACATACCCGTAACAAATCTAGCAGTCCTCTTCCGAATTGTTTCGATGTTTTCATTCAGTGCGACCTGCTACGGATCCCAAACACTCGAGCAGTACTCAAGAACAGGTCGCACCAGCGTCCTATATGCGGCCTCCTTTACAGTAAACCACTGTTTTCTAAAATTCTCTCAATAAACTGAAGTCGATCATTTGCCTTCCCTACCACAGTTTTCACAGGCTCGTTTCACCTGATGTCGCTTTGCAACGTTACTCCCATGTATTCAAACGACTTGACTGTGTCAAGCTGGACACTTGTAATACTGTATCGGAACATTACAAGTCTGTTCAAGTAATAAATCACTTCGATAAAGCTCGAGCATGCTAAAGGATATCCAGTATTAGGGACAAAAATTTTCATAATGGTGTGCTCCAACTATACAGCAATTTTGCAAAGTAATTAATATATCATATTTTTCATTAAGAGAAATAAAATATCTTCAGAATACGGAAATTATTTGCTTAACAGTATATACAGGGTGTTTCAAAAATGACCGGTATATTTGAAACGGCAATAAAAACTAAACGAGCAGCGATAGAAATACACCGTTTGTTGCAATATGCTTGGGACAACAGTACATTTTCAGGCGGACAAACTTTCGAAATTACAGTAGTTACAATTTTCAACAACAGATGGCGCTGCAAGTGATGTGAACGATATAGAAGACAACGCAGTCTGTGGGTGCGCCATTCTGTACGTCGTCTTTCTGCTGTAAGCGTGTGCTGTTCACAACGTGCAAGTGTGCTGTAGACAACATGGTTTATTCCTTAGAACAGAGGATTTTTCTGGTGTTGGAATTCCACCGCCTAGAACACAGTGTTGTTGCAACAAGACGAAGTTTTCAACGGAGGTTTAATGTAACCAAAGGACCGAAAAGCGATACAATAAAGGATCTGTTTGAAAACTTTCAACGGACTGGGAACGTGACGGATGAACGTGCTGGAAAGGTAGGGCGACCGCGTACGGCAATCACAGAGGGCAACGCGCAGCTAGTGCAGCAGGTGATCCGACAGCGGCCTCGGGTTTCCGTTCGCCGTGTTGCAGCTGCGGTCCAAATGACGCCAACGTCCACGTATCGTCTCATGCGCCAGAGTTTACACCTCTATCCGTACAAAATTCAAACGCGGCAACCCCTCAACGGCACTACTATTGCTGCACGAGAGACATTCGCTAACGATATAGTGCACAGGATTGATGACGGCGATATGCATGTGGGCAGCATTTGGTTTACTGACGAAGCTTATTTTTACCTGGACGGCTTCGTCAATAAACAGAACTGGCGCATATGGGGAACTGAAAAGCCCCATGTTGCAGTCCCATCGTCCCTGCATCCTCAAAAAGTACTGGTCTGGGCCGCCATTTCTTCTAAAGGAATCATTGGCCCATTTTTCAGATCCGAAACGATTACTGCATCACGCTATCTGGACATTCTTCTTGAATTTGTGGCGGTACAAACTGCCTTAGATGACACTGCGAACACCTCGTGGTTTATGCAAGATGGTGCCCGGCCACATCGCACGGCCGACGTCTTTAATTTCCTGAATGAATATTTCGATGATCGTGTGATTGCTTTGGGCAATCCGAAACATACAGGAGGCGGCGTGGATTGGCCTCCCTATTCGCCAGACATGAACCCCTGTGACTTCTTTCTGTGGGGACACTTGAAAGACCAGGTGTACCGCCAGAATCCAGAAACAATTGAACAGCTGAAGCAGTACATCTCATCTGCATGTGAAGCCATTCCGCCAGACACGTTGTCAAAGGTTTCGGGTAATTTCATTCAGAGACTACGCCATATTATTGCTACGCATGGTGGATATGTGGAAAATATCGTACTATAGAGTTTCCCAGACCGCAGCGCCATCTGTTGTGGAAAATTGTAACTACTGTAATTTCGAAAGTTTGTCTGCCTGAAAATGTACTGTTGTCCCAAGCATATTGCAACAAACGGTGTATTTCTATCGCTGCTCGTTTACTTTTTATTTCCGTTTCAAATATACCGGTCATTTTTGAAACACCCTGTAACAATACAATTTACGCTATCTGTTGAAAAATATCCGAACACCTATTAGTGGGTATTAATGTGGGGTGTACCGATCCTCCACCTTTACCACGGCTTCAACTCTGCTGAGAAGACTTTCAGTGAGATATCTGATTGTCTGTGGAGGAATGGGATCCAGTTCTTTCTTAAGGGGAGCCGGAGGTGGTCAAATCCAAAAAATTACGATTTTTTTTTGCTACCGAAAATTAACTGGAACATTCCTCTTTAATGTAAACTTTGAATTATTGTTCTACTCGCTCTATAAGTGGAGTTATTACCATTTTCCCCCACGCCTGCAGAGGAAATGGGCGGCCGCTGAATGCATCTAACACCCTCTCGTGACTTCCTGGCGAACTGCTTGGGATTTTCTCGGCCTGTTACGCATTCAGCGCCTTATGTTACGCATACAGCGAGTGTGCAAGGGTTGGCTACATTGTTTTCTGTGACAAATGAAGCGCTAAGAGCGCGGAACATCGTCTCTTTGCTGTTTACCGTTTCGAATTAGTTCAGTGTTGCGCCTGTTGTTGGTAGTATTACACTTCTTGTGTAAAGCGTTGTTCTGGTTACGATGCCACGTTTTAGTAACCGTGTATATAAGAAGAGGAAGAATGTAGGGAAAAGAAAATTAACACTAATACCAAGTTGCGATACTACAATTACTGAAACAGTGAGTTCTTCTGCTAAGCAACACATGGCCGGCCATAGCCCTGTGACATCTTCTAGCAAATACTACCTTGGGGATGGTGACTCCAAAGGTTTCAAGACTATAGAGGAACTGAAACCATATGGAAATGAATTTGTGGTTGAAAAGTTGGAAAGCACTGGGCATGTGCAAAAGCGTATGGGTGCACGGTTTCGAAGGCTCAAACAAACTTTGGGTTCAAGTAAGCTCAGTGATGGAAAGACAATAGGAGGGAGAGGCAGGCTTACTGATGAGGTGATTGAACGTCTACAGAGATACTATGGGTATGCTATAAGGCAAAATACTAGTAATGTTAGTGACATGCGAAAAATAGTATGGGCATTGTTCCTTCATACTGCCTCTTCCAATGAATACCCTCAACACAGCCTGTGCCCAAAAGATTCCTTGTGCAAATATAATGCAAAAAAGGACTATGATCACAAACATGGTTTGCCAGCATCTGTGATAAATGCAATAAAACCAATTTTTCATGACAGAGCACAGCCAGAATTGTTACACAAATGTCTACACGGAAAGACACAGAATCCTAATGAGAGTCTAAACAATTTGATTTGGAAAGTGATTACTAAAAGGGTGTTTGTAAGCATAAAAACACTGGACTTTGGCATTTATGATGCAATAGCAACCTACAACCAAGGGAACAGTGTGAAGTGTGAAGTTCTGAAGGCATTAGGATTTACAGCTGGGGTGAACACTGTACGAGAACTAAGAAATTTTGACAGAGAAAGGATAAGAGGAGCAGAAAGAAGAGAAAGGCATATGAAGTATGATGGAACAACAGGCCAGAAAAGAAGACAAAAGAGGAAGGTTTTGGAGGATGAAGAAGAAGACCCTGATAATCCATCCTATAGTGCAGGAATGTTTTGAGAAACTTTGATAGCCAATTCCCGTAAATTAGAATGTTTCGAATATAAGGAACATTTTCGCAAAATCCACTCAAGCTAGAGACATAAAATTTTTATACAGAACTCCAAGTGGTCAAACTTACATTGTAACAGAGCCATTTGGCAATATGTTCAGTAGTTTCATTTCAGTTTAATTATAAAGCAATTATCTGTAAAAAAATTTGGGTTATTAATAAAAAAAATAATTGCAAGGAAACTAGAAAAGATACTCCAAAATCCCTCTGTCATAACTGCAATACCAAACCACTCTATATGTAAAAAAAATTCAAATTTTTCTATTTGGTAGTTTATTCATAAATGTTCCTCAGACTTAGTGATTTTAACATGGGCAGCATAGACACCTCCAGCTCCCCTCAAGAGTCGGAAACCAGTCTCCAGTGGCATCGCTCTTTACGCCACCTCAAGCATCGTTTCCCATTCACTACAAAAATGGGAGGCTGGTGAGGAGAACCTTGACTCTTTCACCCCATTCCGCCTAAGTCCCCACGCACTGTCACCGACAGTTTGCGAGCTGGCTTCTGGTAACACTCTGGATGCCATGAGCGATTCCTCCTGCTCGTATCACGGAATTTTGTTTTACAGCCACCTTACGCAGTGCTCGAGCCGCACTGTCCGTCAGTCCAAAGTTTCTTAGTAAAAACTGTTTATTTTCGTTCTGAATTAAACCTGGAATAAACTGAATTGCTCAAAATCAAATGGTTCAAATGGCCCTAAGCATTATGTGACTTAACATCTGAGGTCATCAGTCCCCTACACATGTTGTTGTGGTCTTGAGTCGAGAGACTGGTTTGATGCAGCTCTCCATGCTACTCTATCCTGTACAAGCTTCTTCATCTCCCAGTACCTACTGCAACCTATATCCTTCTGAACCTGTTTAGTGTATTCATCTCTTGGTCTCCTTCTACGATTTTTACCCTCCACGCTGCCCTCCAATACTATATTGGTGATCCCTTGATGCCTCAAAACATGTCCTACCAACCGATCCCTTCTTCTAGTTAAGTTGTGCCACAAACTTCTCTTCTCCCCAATCCTATTCAATACCTCCTCATTAGTTACGTGATCTACCCACCTTATCTTCAGCATTCTTCTGTAGCACCACATTTCGAAAGCTTCTGTTCTCTTCTTGTCCAAACTAGTTATCGTCCATGTTTCACTTCCATACATGGCTACACTCCATACAAATACTTTCAGAAACGACTTCCTGACACTTAAATCTATACTCGATGTTAACAAATTCCTCTTCTTGAGAAACGCTTTCCTTGCCATTGCCAGTCTACATTTTATATCCTCTCTACTTCGACCATCATCGGTTATTTTACTCCCTAAATAGCAAAACTCCTTTACTACTTTAAGCGTCTCATTTCCTAATCTAATTCCCCAAGCATCACCCCACTTAATTCGACTACATTCCATTATCCTCATTTTGCTTTTGTTGATGTTCATCTTATATCCTCCTTTCAAGACAGTGTTCATTCTGTTCAGCTGCTCTTCCTGGTCCTTTGCTGTCTCTGACAGAATTACAATGTCATCGGCGCACCGCAAAGTTTTTATTTCTTCTTCATGGATTTTAATTCCTACTCCAAATTTTTCTTCTGTTTCCTTTACTGGTTGCTCAGTACACAGATTGAATAACATTGGGGAGAGGCTACAACGCTGTCTCACCCCCTTCGCAACCACTGCTTCCCTTTCATGTCCCTCGACTCTTTTAACTACCATGTGGTTTCTGTACAAATTGTAGATAGCCTTTCGCTCCCTGTATTTTACGCCTGCCACCTTCAGAATTCGAGAGAGAGTATTCCAGTCAACAATGTCGAAAACTTTCTCCAAGTCTACAAATGCTAGAAACGTAGGTTTGCCTTTCCTTAATCTATCATCTAAGATAAGTCGTAGGGTCAGTACTGCCTCACGTGTTCCAACATTTCTACGGGATCCAAACTGCTCTTCCCCGAGGTCGGCTTCTACCAGTTTTTCCATTCGTCTGTAAATAATTCGTGTTAGTATTTTGCAGCCGTGGCTTATTAAACTGATAGTTCGGTAATTTTCACGTTTGTCAACACCTGTTTTGACAAACTGCCCATTGGCTTCTGTCTCGGGTTCTTCGGCCGACGTTCATCTAATGATTTTTCTGACGTTTCGCCAGCACGAGTGGCTGGCATTGTCAAAGCTTCACCCTCCATTGCCGGTGGTGAACTGGAGGCGAGCTCGCGGCCGCAGGCTATATGTACCTGGCGCGCCAACGTCCGAGGGCTTCTCCGCGGTCATTTCCGGTGCGGTTCTCCTCTTGCTACCCGCGACGGTCGTTCGCTGCAGTACGGGAAGCCAGGATCCGTTTACCTTAAGGCTTTCCTCTTTCTTGTTGAAACTGTTCGCGTGTTTTTGGATTTCTACAGCTTCTCTGAACAGGCGCGTGTGATAGTGCTTCTCTACAGACAGAACTTCCGTGTCGGCGAATTTTATTACGTGGTCGGTCTCATTCAGTGCGTGCTCTGCCATGGCCGATTTCTCCACCTGTCCCAACATTAAGGACTCAGGACATTTCATTGAGAAGCCGAAGAAACTGAAACTTGCGCCAAACGACATCCTGGTCAGTTTTGATGTTGTTTCGTTATTTACGAAAGTGCCACTCAGCGACGCTCTGGAGCACATCGGTTCCATGTTCCCGCAAGACATCAAAAAGCTCTTCCATGCATGTCTACCACGAGCTATTTCACGTGGAATGGCGATTTCTACGAACAGCTGGAAGGCGTCGCCATGGGTAGTCCTCTCAGTCCAGTGGTGGCCAACTTCTTCATGGAACAATTCGAAGCACAGGCACTGGACTCGGCGACTTGCAAACCTAAGGTGTGGTACAGGGACGTCGATGATGTGGAGCCATGGTGAATAACAGCTCGGTGAATTCCTGAGACACTTGAACAGCCTCCATGCCAACATAACATTTACCATGGAAGTAGAAAAGAACAAGAAACTGCCATTTCTAGATGTGCTGGTCACAAGGGACGGCGAAAACCTGGGACACAGCGTGTATCGAAAACCAACACACACGGACCGATACTTGCACAAACTGTCAAACCACCACCCGAGCCAGAAAAGAGGCATGATTAGTACGCTCGTAACGAGAGCAGGACGAATATGTGAGCCTCAACACCTCAAACGAGAAATGCAACACCTGGAAACTGTTCTGAGGAGCAATGGGTACTCCACAAATTACATTAGAAGTGTAACAGAGCCAAACACTCGGCGAAGTAAGGAACCATAAAAAGAAATGTCGGGTACGGCCTTTCTGCCATACATTCCCAGAGTGACGGACAGAATCGGCCGTATATTGCGCAAACACGGCGTAAAGACGATTTTCAAACCGACAAGAAAGATCAAAGAGTGTCTTAGATCGGCGAAGGAGAAAAGAGACCCACTTGCAATGTCGGGAATATACCGTATACCTTGCACATGCGGAAAAGTTTATGTCGGAATGACTGGACGATCCATTAACACCAGGATCAAAGAGCATAAGCGACATTGCAGGTTGGGACAGGTGGAGAAATCGGCCGTGGCAGAGCACGCACTGAATGAGACCGACCACGTAATAAAATTCGCCGACACGGAAGTTCTGTCTGTAGAGAAGCACTATCACACGCGCCTGTTCAGAGAAGCTGTAGAAATCCAAAAACACGCGAACAGTTTCAACAAGAAAGAGGAAAGCCTTAAGGTAAACGGATCCTGGCTTCCCGTACTGCAGCGAACGACCGTCGCAGGTAGCAAGAGGAGAACCGCACCGGAAATGACCGCGGAGAAGCCCTCGGACGCTGGCGCGCCAGGTACATATAGCCTGCGGCCGCGAGCTCGCCTCCAGTTCACCACCGGCAATGGAGTGTGAAGCTTTGACAATGCCAGCCACTCGTGCTGGCGAAATGTCAGAAAAATCATTAGATGAACGTCGGCCGAAGAACCCGAGACAGAAGCCAATAGGCAGTTTGTCAACAAGTGGCCACGAAAGCCTTAACAATTTTGTAACACCTGTTTTCTTTGGGATTGGAATCCTAGACATAGAACTAATTAAACCTAGATAACCTGAGGACATCATACACATCTATACCCGAGGCAGGATTTGAATGTGTGACTGTAGCAGTAGCGTTTCGGACTGAAGCGCCTAGAACCGCTCGGCCACTGCGGCCGGCCATCTGAACTGCTATTCCTTATAACACGAATGTGTGTGTTGCCCTCAACAATGCAAGTGGCGTAGTTACGAAAAGTCTATGTGATGAAATGAGTCGCCAAAACTGCCAAACTGTGTAATTGTGCTTTTAGTTTACTTTACCAAAGTGATTAGAAAAACCACAACTGTAAACTAAATGATCTGTCCTGTGACACTACTATTACGCAAGAGTGAGTAGTGCTTCAGTGCGCGACGACACAGTACGTGACTTGCAATTCTACACACAGTGGGAAAAATTCTGCAGAGTTTACAAAATAAATTTTTAGAAAGCAAATGACCAAAATGTTTTGTAAAAACGTCCTGTAAAGTTACGTACTCAAAACCCAATAAACAGACTTCTAAACACTAAACGATGCACACGCAAAATGTAACACTGCAGTGTACGGTAATGATGAAAATATATCCTTATGGAATGAGACGTGAACTGAACTTTGCTTAAAGTGACCCGATAATGAATTCTGAAAAGCAAAGTTAACTAGTGATCTATCGGTAAGCAGACTGTAATGTTAAACTATCCGTGACCATTTTTCTTGGCTTACGTGCAGCAACAGAAAGACGGTACTGCTCGAAGTGATGAACATAAAATATGCAGCGCAGGGCTACTATTCCAGGGACCTCGTGTTTCAGTCTTACTGTGTTCCGCAAAATGCAGAGTAGGGACACACATACTCAGAAAATATGAAATTCTTTCGTGAGGAGGTAGTGCTGGAATCTGAACATGCTAAGTCATTAAAGGAAAATTGACCCTCAAAATACTATACTGCTAAATCTGAATCTCAATGACCAACTATTGCAATCAGCTTCACAAAAATCATCTGTTATAACAAAATTTCCGTGCCAAGTCCTTAATTTCTGCAAATGGTAAAGAAGTGTTAAAATCTGTGATGTCTGAGGGCAAGTCATGTGAATTGATGGCATTACTTATTCTCGTCTAAACACTGAACTAAGTAACTTAGACCAATAATGGAAAAATCCCACTACGACCCTCTGCTATTCAAACACATCATAATTACGTGTGAGCAAGCAACGCAGCGACAACTCTACCTCATAATCTTCTGTTGCCTAAATAATCTTTACCAAATCATAATTCGTACTTCATCTTTCTCTGCAGCTTTCCCTCTGCGCTCTCCAACCTTATTCCATCCGCTCAGTAGCTTAGTCAGTTCCTGACTCACTCACAATTTTCTCTGACCGTGCTTACTGCGACGACGGTATGCCGGAGCAGTACTTCTACCCGGGAGCTCTGTGGTGTAACATACCGACTATCTAAAAACCTTCTGTTTGAAAAATGTTTGGCACACAAATGTGAAATGTAACATAAATGTGGTGTCACCGCCAGACACCACACTTGCTAGGTGGTAGCTTTAAATCGGCCGCGGTCCGCTAGTATACGACGGACCCTCGTGTCGCCACTGTCAGTGATTGCAGACCGAACGCCGCCACACGGCAGGTCTAGTGAGACGCACTAGCACTCGCCTCAGTTGTACAGCCGATGTTGCTAGCCACGGTTGACTGAGAATTACGCTCTCATTTGCCGAGACGATATTTAGCGTAGCCTTCAGCTACATTTGCTACGACCTAGCAAGGCGCCGTATTCAATTGGTATAATACTTCTGTATCATCAAGAGCAATGTTCTACAAATGTGGATTAAAGTTAAGTATTCCAGAAGCTAAGCACTTTTCTTTATAGCATTCATTACGTATCCTGTTTCAGACCTCACGCCAGCCTGAGTGAGCTTATAGCGTGCATTTCGGCCTCCTCTAAAAACAGTGTTGGCAATTCTGCCGACACTTCAATAACCAATAAAAATATAGAGATCACATCACTTGTCTTGGGGGAGCTGACCACGCTGTTTGGTACCCTCTCCCCAAAGCAACCAAATACTTTCCTTTAATACCAAAAATAAACTAGAAACCATACAAGCACGTGTCTTCCTGGTCGTGGTTTAGCTCTCATTGCTCTTTGGCGTTCCCACTTCAGTATCACGTGACCAGTATTCGAGTTCGACGGCTTTAGGGGCGTTGAAACACCACCTATTGATTTGTTACTCAGCTGACATGCAGTGACTAAACGCTCGAAGTGACCCACCCATTCTGCTCTAATTGCTTCTCTACTGGCAACTCAACTCTCCCCGCCTCCTTTTATATTCGTAGGGGTCTCTTCCCATGATAACTAGTCGTCAGTTCCACGTTACATAGGGGTATCGGGATACCTTTTGATCTGATAGTGTACACTTTACTGCAGACTGTGACGTTTGAAGCTATCATCTTAACCTAAAAGCATACGTCCGCAAAAAACATCTGGCATTTCATTCAGAAAGGAAAAAAGTACATATACCTCTGTATACACTATTGTTTTTCTACGTTGTTGTGACACGTTTCCGCCTGTCGAAGTAGATGGCTGTGGTGACGACCTAAGAAAACGGCGTGATAAGGAGGGAATGAGAGACCACCCATGTAACTAGGTGCCATGTCGTACGCATTCAGTATGCAACAAGCAGTGTTAAGTAAGATGTCAACGAAGAAATCACCGAACGGATTTCTTGAAGGAGAAGTGCCAGCACCTCCACGTTACCGCCAGGGATGTGAGGCTGCTGATATGAGGGAAGAACTGGAGCAAGATGTCATGTGTGCTCAGTGGCTGGTATCGTGCTTTGGCTTCTAAGCCCTCCGCTACTGTTGCGTATTAGGCAGCGGACATCTCTAGCATAAGTACCGCCAAAGGTACGAATTCATTCTCAGTCATCGCCTTCCTCCAACCGATGGGCGGTCCACACCAGTCTACACGCCGTGACGCACCAGACAGCTACCGTCCAGTACTCTGCCGCTAGTATATGCAGGCCATTGCCTCAGTCCAGATGCTGTTGACTCCGTATCTTCCCACCAGAGGGTCATCTGCTGGGCAAGTCTCATCTGCCACTGGTGGACTTTTTAGCGGACGAGCCTTTGGTATCTAGCTGCCCAGTCGGCATATTGTAGTAGTCTACTAAATTACAGAAGAATCGGGTTGAGTAAGTCAACTTTTCCTTTCCGCCACGTGACGTTTACCAGGGAGAGTAGCCTAAGTCATTACAAAATCAAGTAATCCAAGCCAGAATTCTCATCCAGTCTGGATCACGAGCGCTACGACAATCCCAATCCAGCCAGTAGTTCCGTTCGGTTCTCAGAGGGATTGAAACTCGATTAGTATATATAGGGTAAGGCTTCGATTCCCACTTCAAGCGAAGGTTTTGAATAGGCACCAGTATATCTTATTTATCCCTGATTATGCCAAACGAAGAACGCAAGATTCCATTGTGGTTCCAGATTCACATTAAACGTGATGTCCCTTCGCTACTGACTACAGGTTAGGATGGGCCATGACAGAGGCATAGGTGGCAACATGTGGAAACTGCCACCAGTAAGCTTCCCTACAGCGGTATTTTATGTTAGTTCAAGAGCCAAACGCCATTTAAGGTCTCAGGACACTTACTCTATCTCTTATTTCAGCTTGAGGTGCTGAATATATAGGCTCTGGTTTCACAGGATGCGATCCCTTCGTGATCACATAGTGCCATGAATTCATTGTTTGCTCAAGGTTCTAAACTCTCAAATTCTCCACGTAAGGCGCGTGTCAGGGCTCGGCACAAAAATTTTCATCCTGTCCTTTCAGGCTTTAGCATGAGCACATTTAACTCTTGATGGAAATTAATTAGATTTTAACTTATCTCCATTCGTATTCAGTAACAATATGTGACGGTTTCGACTCCCCATAGATCTTTTCGCCACATTGCTTCAAGTTCAGGTATGCTAATCGTAGCTAATTATGAAAAAGAATTCGTAAATTAACACGTCTTCTTCTGTAGTCAATAACGATGTGTGTGGGTTCGATTCCCAGTCATCATAGTACTCTTCGTCTCATCATTTCCAGTTCAGACATTCGCAGATCTCGCTTCTCGTGACAGAAACCTATATTTCATGTCCATTCGTGGCTAGAAAACAACCATGACAGGTGCCGGGTCCGACTTCCGGGAAGGCAGAAGTTATCCAGTTCTCCCGTCCCTTCAGTTTCAAGCATCTCGCGACTGCTGAGAAAATTCGGCCAGCCGGTTCGGCCGAGCGGTTCTAGATGCTTAAGTCTACCATCGCAGGTTCGAATCCTGACTCGGGCATGGATGTGTGTGCTGTCCTTAGGTTAGTTAGGTTTAAGTGGTTCTAAGTTCTAGGGGACTGATGACCTCAGATGTTAAGTCCCATAGTGCTCGGAGCCAATTGAACCATTTGAGAAAATTAAATGTATGGCTTTTGTCTGTGAAGACATAGTCTTATTAGGTGCTGCTTTAGTATCGCCATCCTACAAATACATTACGTCATTTCAAGTTTGTTACTCTGGAATGAAACCATATTTAACATCTTTCGTAGTTAGTTAACTGGGACCACTGTTTCTTGATAGTTGCCGTGGTCCAATACAAAAATTTTCGTCATGTAATGTAAAGTTCAGATTTGTTAACTGATAGTGACTACAATGTGTTTTATCACGTCTTGTAACGTCTACGCTCGGGCGTACGTTAACTCTTTAAAGCCTGTACTATGGTAAGTTGACGGGCTTCACCTTATAAGAAAGGATTTTAGTAAATATGTTGACCGCGTGTACCTGAATGGAGGCAAAATCAGACTTACACCCACAACAACAATGATACGTCAAGCAAGTCTAAAGTTCAACTACACGTTAGGATGGACATGAAACATACACAGCAGATGCTACCAATTGTTAATAATACGGTCGCCAGCCTAATTAGGCATTAACCGCGTTTCTTCCCTGTACAAGAGGAAGTACGTTCAAGTATAACAACACGTAGTAATACTGCATTATATGGTAAATTTTAGAACCAGAAAAATCTACTGAACTAAGAATCTCACTTTCTGTACTAATATGGACACACCATAAATACACAACAATACACTATAATGTTTACTACAACCTGCGTTTTGTCTATTGATCCGACTGAAATCGGGCATGGGTTACCCTAGAAATAGCACTTTTGACACACACATACAATGTCAATTTTAAGAAAGGTAAAACACTGATAAATTTAGGTTTTATATTGACTTTAACTTTGCTGGTCAAAGCAGTCCAGTGCACTTCAGAATTCAAATGAATAGAAAAGAAAAAGGGGGGGGGGGAGACCCTGAAACTGTTATGATCACTGTAGTGAAATTTTGATTATTGAGAGCATTAAGCATTCAAGATTTTCAAAATATGATTTACCATTCTTTTTGTCTTATTTCCTGCTCATTTAACTACCGTTAATTTTGTCTCAATTTAAATAAACTTCATTACTGAATCAATTTCAACATTATCTTCCAACTTTGTCATACCTTTATTATTCGTCCAGTATTCATTAACAACAAAGTTCTTTAAACATCATTTTAACATTGATAGGTCTGCAGGTAATTATTATTAATATAAACTTTAAATTTTCATCTTGGGATACTCGGATTGCACAACATGTGGAAAGGACCCTGTCTAGTTTAGTTGTGAGGATAATTAATTGATAGGACAGTTTTGATAAAATTTAAGTTGTTATTGAACAGTACGTAACAAAAGTAACACTGGTCCACACGAATACAGAACTAAAAGTTTCAACCTGTTCGTATCGATGAGGCGGTCGGCAGGCGGCGAGATGGCGAGGCACAAAGCACACGTGCAATTACAGCAATGGCTCATGAAATATCGGCACTTTACTTCTTCATGGCGTCGCAATGCTTTTCCATTTAGTGCCTATGGAATATTGTCATGCTGTATAGACGTCGGAAACAGCGCATCCGAGGCTCAACGAAACCACTTTTTCCAGGAGAGTCTCCTCGATCCAGCATGTGTTTCTCAGATCGATGCTCAACTCCGACTAACTCTGCTGAGCCCGTTATGCCGTGCAGCGCCCGTGTGTATTTTCCCGCGTTCGCCTGCCATCCACCTTTTTCCGCTCCCCTACAGACAGGGTATTCACCAAAGGTTTTGCATTCCACATATTCTAATACATTGCCTACGTATGGACCAGGCGTACAAATACAACTTTCACATCTTACAATAGTTTCAACATTAGGTACACTTCCCTTCGATTACAACATTGCTTGAAATTTGACATAAATATTAAAATTTACATCGAAAATTGTTTATGGCTTCTTCAACATAATGGCATGAAACAAAAAAGAAATGAAATCAGAACATCGATTATACTAACTTATTGAAATTCAGAAGAAAAAAATTTATTAAATATACAATAGGATAACGTTAGTGTTGTTACAGTCTCTTCATGATTAGTCGTCAATAACGTTTAGTGTTGTGGCCAAGTCTCACGACATGTGAACAACTCTCGTTTTTAATGACCATTTGTGTTAAATTACAAGTACGATAGGTGTTTTTCGAACTGCACGTAGGTCAACGTGCCATCATGAATGTAGTGAAATTACTAGTGATACGTTGTTCACGGTGAGGTTTCAATAGAGTGCTTGACGCTGTCAGTCATGGTTTTTGTAAGTGGCTAGTTCATTAATCACTTTACGCTAAAGCACTCGATAAGTGAACGAGGGTCAATTGGAGATTGCAAAAACTTTTAGAGAACAAGATACGAGAGTGAGTGGTGTGTTAGAGTTGAACATTATTTTTGTCAGGTACTAGTGAGAGTGGTAACGCTTTACGAATATCACTTCTGCTAATAAATTCGAGTTTACATGCGTTAACGACTCTCTCAAGTGTGCCTGATATTTGTAGTACCGTTATATTGATTTACACGTAGAGCTATCGCCATGTAGAAGAGTGTTTTTTAGTGGTCACTTGTGGCAACCATGTTGTATAGTCAAATGACTGTACCGAATCGAGATTAGAGCACCTGCAATGCAGTTACGTTGTGTGGGATGCTATAAATCAGGCTAAACGCAATTCAGGTCATTCGGATACTTTTTAGCATGGTAGTACATATCACGGCGATATCCTTGACTCGTTTGTATGCTTTTTGACCTGTACATGGGTGCAGCGGCTCGGCTTTATTGCAGACGCAACAACTGCTAGGCGAAGGCAAAGAAGTGTGCTGTTCCGGATAACTGGGGCTTTCGGGGTAACACTACTTTCATAAATGCCCTCTGAAATCTCCCCAGATGTGCATCAGCTGGACCCAATGCCTGAGCAGCTTACGAAATGGAGTTGACTTTAAAGCAGTTTTAATGACAAGGTGGCCCTAGCATTGAATTTCAAGTACTTTGAAGTACGTAATAATTGCAGTGATAAATTTCATGAGATCGATATACTGATTATGAAGTTAAATGTGTGGTCCAGGTAAATCGCTGTTTTTCTTACTTTTTACTGTGTTGTGTGCACAGGTTAGTAGAAAACGCTCCAATATTTCGTTACACCACTTCAAGAGGATTCAACTGATACATGAACTGGATCGAGAAAACAGAGGAGTATGGAATGTTTTAGAGAACGATATCTGATTAGGATATGTATGACAATGATAAACAACTTCCAACAAGATCCATTGAACTAAACGATCGAGAAAAAGCAAGAGCATAATTCGTGTACTATGCCTAACAACTCAGTTATGGAAAGCCTATGAGAATTTAATTTTTAGCAGCGCCCTAACTCTGTTTCAAAGTACCTCCTGTGCGATTTTACCACAGTTGTGAACAGAGGAAATGGCTGTAAACGTGTGTGTGTGAAGACCACCAGAATTCCGACTGTTATCATTCTGTCAGATGTCGTCTTCGCCTCTCTCCATCTTGAAGTCCACGACTGTGCACTCTGAAGTAGAGGCTCCAAAAGTCTGCCAGAGAAGAGAGGTCTGTGAACATCGGGCTCTCGCAACGTCTGCTCTGCGTATCATTTAATGCATAAAAAAAAAACACTCTGCCAATGAAGTTTTTCCTAACTTCCGCTGGTAGTTTTCCTCCCACAACAGTTGCAGAAAACATACCTTCCACTCTGGCGTCCGTCGGCCTGTTCTATGGTGATAATTCTGTGCCTTTGTGTCTCCTTAATGAACGCATGTGTTTTAGTCAGCCAATGGCCGGTCGTTTTGCAAGGAAAAATAGTGGAACTGCACTCTGTTTAAGGGGGGTAGGACGTGAAACGGGCTGACTTGGAGCAGGAGAGGCACCACAGGACATTTTAATTTACACTGTCTATACTTTTACAAATAAATTCATAAAACTTTGTTAGCGTGACCAAGAAGGGTTCAGGATTCACACTCATAGCAGAGGAAGTTCAAAAACATAACAAAACAATTTTTTTTACATGTGAAATTTCATCATTTTTTCACTTGGTATTAGTTGCATTTGTTGCTGTGGGTACACTTATCTTCATAAGTAAGAGAGATTCATCGATGAATTTTGCACAGCATACAAACCATACTTACAGGTGCATCAAACTCTAGAATTTCCCAAATCTGTTAAAAACTGTGGTAAAAATTGAGATAATTAACTATAAAATTCGAGTTTTCTCTAAACACGAAGTTTAAAACGCAACAGCCCATTCATTTTTCCATAGATTAAATAAATTCTAGAGTTTCGTACACATGTAAGTATGGTTTGTAAGCTGTCCAAATTCATCGAAGAATCTCTCTTACTTACGAAGAAAAGAGTACCTATAGCAACAAATGCAGCCAACAGTAAGCGAAAAAAATATGAAATTTCACATTAAAAAAATATTGTTTTTTCGTATTTTTGAACTTCCACTGCTATGAGTGTGAGTCCTGAATCCTTCCTGGTCATGCTAACAAAGTTTTATGAATTTATTTGTAAAAGTATAGACAGTGCAAATTAAAATGTCCTGTGGTGCCTCTCCTTCTCGAAGTCAGCCCGTTTGACGTCATACTCCCCCTTAATACACAAGATATCAGGAGCTTTCTCTACGCCTGTGGGTGGTTAAATTCCTTCCATCCCCGTGTAGTTGTGCCTGCAGCTGGCGCATAAATATAAATGAATAAAAAAGGCATACAGGGCGTTTGTCTGAGAGTTTTACATGCTTTCAGACCAGGGAAAAAGACAGGAATCCATAGAAATGCGGCCCCATCAGTTCCGTCTTCTGAGAATTTGCCGTTGTCTCCACCGAGCTTAAAAAACTATCCGTGTTTTCGTGGGATAGCTATCCAGCAGAAATGCCGCTCGCTTGCCTACCGGGAAGCAGATGCAGGTCTGCCGGTATTGTTCCTCCGCTGGCGAAAGCGAACCGTGACGCCCACTGAATGCATTCTGCCGACGAGTCTGCCTGTGGAGACCTGCGTCGCGCTCGTCTTCTCCCGCCCCTTCCCCAGGGGTCGGCTGAGCAGCTCTCTGCGTTCCCCGGTTCTCATCACTCGCCGAAACCGAGCTTCGATGGGCAGGATCAGATCTCTACGGAAGCCCATATTTTACTTACAAGGGAACCTGCCCGTCGCACCCCCGTCAGATTTAGTTATAAGTTGGCACAGTGGATAGGCCTTGAAAAACTGAACACGGATCAATCGAGAAAACAGGAAGAAGTTGTGTGGAACTATGAAAAAATAAGCAAAATATACAAACTGAGTAGTCCACGGGCAAGATAGGAAACATCAAGGATAATGTGAGCTGAGGAGAGCCGTGGTCCTGTGGTTAGCGTGAGCAGCTGCGGAACGAAAGGTCCGTGGTTCAAGTCTGCCCTCGAGTTTAAAGTTTAATTTCTTATTTTCGCATAGTTATGATCTCTCCTTTCGTTCATTGACGTCTCTGTTCACTGTTATAAGTTTAGTGTCTGTGTTTTGCGACCGCACCGCAAGACCGTGCGATTAGTAGACGAAAGAATGTGCCTCTCCAATGGGAACCGAAAACATTTGATCGCAAGGTCATAGGTCAACCGATTCCTCCACAGGAAAACACGTCTGATATATTCTATACGACACTGATGACGGGATGTGCGTCACATCACAGGAATTTGTTGTCGGCCCACCTAACTTGTACACTTGGCGAATGGGTAAAAAGATTCTTCTACCTTGCCCGATTTAGGTTTTCTTGTGGATGTGATAATTACTCCCAAAAAAGTGATGGAAACATAAGAGTTCGTCACATAAACAGAAAATAAAAAATTGAGTTTCTCACTGAAGTGAGGACTTGAACCAAGGACCTCTCGTTCCGCAGCTGCTCACGCTAACCACGGTACCACGGCGCACCTGAGCTCACACTGTCCTTGATGTTGACTATCTTGCGTATGGACTACTCAGTTTGTATATTTTACTTATTTTTTCATAGTTCCACACAACTTCTCCCTCTTTTCTCGATTTATCTGTGTTCAGTTTTTCAAGGCCTATCCACTGTGCCAACTTATAACTAAATCTGAGGGGGGTGCGATGGGGAGGTTCCCTTGTTAGAGAAGAACAAAGTGATCTGACATAAATATCGCTGGTATTTCCCTGCAATTGAATCAGTGACTGAATACATCGATCTGGACTTAATTTGTCGAATTATTCATTCGAGTTGCATTCCAGAAAGAGATAATATGAGGACAGGTAGATGACGGGATTCCTGGCGCTTCTCAACTTTAAGCTCTGTGTGTTGTCTTAGGAATATATGCGATAGACCACACCGTCAGATATCAGGCTGCAGCGTATTGGCTCAAGATGGGAAAACTTGACAAGATAACTAGTGTAACAGGAGAAGAAATGAGAGACTAATGGCGGTTATACAGCTGGCAGTGGGAATGGAGTGGCACTGGTAAGGACCCGAGGGTTTCTATGTTATTGCCCAACATCAGGTAACAGCTGCCCAGTGCATTTACACCCCATGAATCTCAGTGAAAGGGAAGAACGTACTACTGAAGACAGAGGTTCCGCACGGCACATCTTGCCACACACCACCCTTCTCAGGCAGGTTATACGACTAGAGCAGCCATACGAATACTTGTACAATGCGATTAGAGAAAAAACAGAATGAAAAAATGGTTCAAATGGTTGTAAGCACTATAGGACTTACCAGCTGAGGTCATCAGTCCACTAAACTTGGAACTACATGTACATCTACATCCATACTCCGCAAGCCACCTGACGGTGTGTGGCGGAGGGTACCTTGAGTACCTCTATCGGTTCTCCCTTCTATTCCAGTCTCGTATTGTTCGTGGAAAGAAGGATTGTCAGTATGCCTCTGTGTGGGCTCTAATCTCTCTGATTTTATCCTCATGGTCTCTTCGCGAGATATACGTAGGAGGGAGCAATATACTGCTTGACTCTTCGGTGAAGGTATGTTCTCGAAACTTTGACAAAAGCCCGTACCGAGCTACTGAGCGTCTCTCCTGCAGAGTCTTCCACTGGAGTTTATCTATCATCTCCGTAACGCTTTCGCGATTACTAAATGATCCTGTAACGAAGCGCGCTGCTCTCCGTTGGATCTTCTCTATATCTTGTATCAACCCTATCTGGTACGGATCCCACACTGCTGAGCAGTATTCAAGCAGTGGGCGAACAAGCTTACTGTAACCTACTTCCTTTGTTTTCGGATTGCATTTCCTTAGGATTCTTTCAATGAATCTCAATCTGGCATCTGCTTTACCGACGATCAACATTATATGATCATTCCATTTTAAATCACTCCTAATGCGTACTCCCAGATAATTTATGGTATTAACTGCTTCCAGTTGCTGACCTGCTATTTTGTAGCTAAATGATAAAGGATCTATCTTTCTGTGTATTCGAAGCACTTGTCTACATTGAGATTCAATTGCCATTCCCTGCACCATGCGTCAATTCGCTGCAGATCCTCCTGCATTTCAGTACAATTTTCCATAGTTACAACCTCTCGATACACCACAGCATCATCTGCAAAAAGCCTCAGTGAACTTCCGATGTCATCCACCAGGTCATTTATGTATATTGTGAATAATACTTAAACGTAACTAAACTAAGGGCATCACACACATCCATGCCCGAGAAAGGATTGGAACCTGCGACCGTAGCAGCCGCGTGGTTCCGGACTGAAGCGCCTAGAACCGCTCGGCCACAACGGCCGGCTAGCATGAAAAGAAATCAACATAGCGCCCGACTCGATCTCATAGGGTTGCAGCTTCAGTACATAAAAGAACGATAAAATAGACCTGATGTGGGAACCAGTACGCAACAAACAATCAGCATGACGGAGACTTCAGAAGATGGTGGAAAAATTGACCCAAACAACCATATAGATGATGACGACGACAACTTGCTGGACCATAGCTCCTCGTATGTAAGACATGACAGTCTTCTGTACCTACATTGACGTAAAATCTGCAGCGTAGAAACAGGCACATAGATTAATAACAGGAACTAGTGGTGGGCGCATGGCTCGACGACTTAACGACGTATATCTCTCTCGTTCTCTCTCTCTCTCTCTCTCTCTCTCTCTCACACTCTCTCTCTCTCTCTCTCTCTCTCTCTCTCTCTCTCTCCTTCCCGCCTCCCGCCCTCTCCTCTTCCGTGGGCTTCAGTGGCGGGAATATGCAACATATCTCTAATTTTACTTATCATCTCTAAATTCATTCATTTTCAACAAGTTACTAAATGTCTTAAAGTCTTATTTAACATCCTCTATTTCCGTATTTTTTTTCTTTTTTTCCTTTATTGTATTTCAATGCCCCATCTGGGGCGGGCTGGCAGCAGCATATGCACTGCTCCCGAGCCGAAAGACATATTATACAACAGAAGACATTTAAAATAACATAAAGGAGAGAATATGGTGTACATCGGTATTAAAAATGGGGGACATCGTGGAAGAAAAGAAAAAAGTGGGCGACTGTAAAAATGGAGATAAAAACCGTAAAAAATTACCGCACACAAAACAAAACCACACACTAAATCATGAAAGTATCGACGGACGGCGTAGCACAAAACAGTTGAAACGTCCCCTTAGAAAAATTATAAATGACTGTGCTTAGACTGACACATAATATTTTTAGCGCAACGCAGTATGACTGAAAAATCCCTACAAAGGAATGGCCCTGACTAACAATACCCTATACTTTTGATAAATCACTTACCTCACAAAAATCTTCGTTACTCGAACTACTGCAATACAGCGAGCGCCACTACTACCAGCTAAATAAAAGATTCAAACTACTGAAGGCACTAACTACTGATAGGCATAGTTAGCAAATGAAAGGTTTTGATAGAGAACAAGCAATGAATTTACCTTAATAGTGTTCAAAAGTCATATATATATATATATATATATATATATATATATATATATATATATATATATATATATATATATCAGTCCATGATATCCAAGATTACAAATTTACTCTTTCTGATGGACACACGTCCAGATCATCCGCTCTCAAAACTCCGCCATCTCTCTCCCCACATCCACTACTGCTGGCGGCTCACCTCCAACTGTGCAACGCTACGCGCTGTTAACATCCAGCTGCCCAACACTACACAGTCACTGGCAATACCACTATGTAAAAGTCCAGCACACAACTGAAACCACAGCTCTTGACGCATAGGAGAACGGCACCAAACACAACACTAGTACGTACATTGGTGACTATGAGCAAACAGGTATGATCTGCTAGGGGCATTCAGACGAGGGAGGAGGGAAGGAGGGGGGAGAGGAGAGGGGAGGAGAGGGGAGGAGATGGGGGACCCTCGGTTATTTTAATTTCTTCGATGTTTATTGCTGAATACGATATTTACGTGGAATGAGAACAATTTATATTATCACATGAAAAATTTAGAAATGAACGTGTTTTAAAATACTAGGCAAGAGTTCTCTAAATTCATAACTGCTATAAAAATGGATGTACCTACTCGTATATACATATCTATGTACACTATGTGTTCAAAAGTATCCGGATACCCCCAAAAACAATATGATTTTCATATTAGGTGCACTATGCTGCCAGGTACTCCACATCAGCGACCTCAGTAGTCGTTACGCTTTGTGGAAGCAGAGTGGGGCGCTCCGCAGAACTCACGGACTTCGAACGTGGTCAAATGATTGCGTGTTACTTGTGTCATACGTTTGCACCCAAGATTTCCACACTCCTAAACATCCCTATGTCCACTGTTTCCGATGTGATAGTGAAGTGGAAACGTGAAGGGACACGAACAGCACAAAAACGCACAGACTGACCTCGGTTGTTGACTGACTGAAACCGCCGACAGTTGAAGAGAATCGTCACGAGTAATAAGCAGACATCTATCCAGACTATCACACAGGAATTCCAAACAGCATCTGGATCCACTGCAAGTACTGTGACAGCTAGTCGGCAGGTGAGAAAACTTGGATTTCATGGTCGAGCGGCTGGCCGAAAGCCACACACCACACCGATAAATACAGTGGAAAAACGTTGTGTGAAGTGACGAATAACGGAACACTATTAGGTGATCCGATGGTAGGGTGTGGGTATGGCGAATATCCGGTGAACGTCACCTGCCAGCGTGTGCAGTGCCAACAGTAAAATTCGGATACGGTGGTGTTATGGTGTGGTCGTGTTTCGCTTCGAGGGTACTTACACACTTTGTTTGCGTGGCACTATCACAGCACAGACCTACATTGATGTTTTGGGCACCTTCTTGCTTCCCATTATTGAAGAGCAATTTGGGGATGCCGATTGCACCTTTCAACACGATCGAGCACCAGTTCATGATGCACCACCCGTAGCGGAGTGGTTACACGACAATAACATCCCTGTAATGGACTGGCCTGCACAGAATCCTAACCTGAGTCCTACTGAACACCTTTGGGGTGTTTTGGAAAGCCGAATTCGTTCCAGGCTATACCGACCGACATCGATATCTCTCCTCAGTACAGCACTCCGTGAAGAATGGGCTGCCATTCCCCAAGAAAACTTCCAGCACCTGATTGAACGTATGCCTGCGAGAGTGGAGGTTGTCATCAGGGCTAAGGCTGGGCGAACACCATATAGAATTCCAGAATTACCGATGGAGGGCACCGCGAACTTGTAAGTCATTTTGAGCCAGGTGTCCGGATACTTTTGATCGCCTAGTGTATGTTCCACATCGCCTCCTAAGCCATTGGACTGATTTCAAATAAAGTTGGTACACATATCACGTACTGTCTGGAGAGAATAGTTGTAGGGGTGAGGACCATTACCTATCAAATGGTCAGGGGAAGGGGTGGGGGTAAAAAAGTAGTATAAGCTGACAACACGCGAATTCGGATATCTTATTCGTCCACTAGTTGAGAGTGAGAGCACTTAACTATTTGCAATAAACTTAACACATAATTTGAAAGTTTTAAAAAAAACTTTTTCGCTGACAACCCCCACAAAAATGATAAAAACTTTATCGCTTACTAAATTTCTCATATGTATGCAGTAAAACAGCCGTAACAAGCACATTTTAATTTATTAAGTCTTTACTGCTAACTCCACTCGCAATGTATTTCACAGGGACTATAGAAATTTTCTCACTGAATGTTGATGTTGTTGTGGTCTTCAGTCTTGAGACTGTTGTGATGCAGCTCTCCATCCTACACCATCCTGTGCAAGGTTCTTCATCTTCCAGTACCTACTGCAACCTACATCCTTCTGAATCTGTTTAGTGTATTCATCTCTTGGTCTCCCTCTACGATTTTTAACCTCCACGCTGCCCTCCAAATCTAAATTGGTGATCCCTTGATGCCTCAGAACATGTCCTACAAACCGATCCCTTCTTCTAGTCAAGTTGTGCCACAAACTCCTCTTCTCCCCAATCCTATTCAATACTTCCTCATTAGTTATGTGATCTACCCATCTAATCTTCAGCATTCTTCTGTAGCACCACATTTCGAAAGCTTCTATTCTCTTGTTTTCCAAACTGTTTATCGTCCATGTTTCACTTACATACATGGCTACACTCCATACAAATACATTCAAAAACGACTTCCTAACACTTAAATCTATATTCGATGCTAACAAATTTCTCTTCTTCAGAAACGCTTTCCTTGCTATTGCCAGCCTACATTTTATATCCTCTCTACTTCGACCATCATCAGTTATTTTGCTCCCCAAATAGCAAAACTCATTTACTACTTTAAGCGTCTCATTTCCTAATCTAATTCCCTAAGCATCACCCGATTTAATTCGACTACATTCCATTATCCTCGTTTTGCTTTTGTTGATGTTCATCTTATATCCTCCTTTCAAGACACAGTCCATTCTGTTTAGCTGCTCTGCCAGGTCCTTTGCTGTCTCTGACTGAATTACAATGTCATCGGCGAACCTCAAAGTTTTTATTTCTTCTCCATGGATTTTAATACCTACTCGGAATTTTTCTTTTGCTTCCTTCACTGCTTGCTCAACATACAGATTGAATAACATCGGGGAGAGGCTACAACCCTGTCTCACTCCCTTCCCAACCACTGCTTCCCTTTCCTGTCCCTCGACTCTTATAACTGCCATCTGGTAAAAATTGTAAATAGCCTTTCGCTCCCTGTATTTTACCCCTGCCACCTTCAGAATTTGATAGATAGTATTCTAGTCAACATTGTCAAAAGCTTTCTCTATGTCTACAGATGCTAGACACGTAGGTTTTCCTTTTCTTAATCTAGCTTCTAAGGTAAGTCGTAGGGGCACTATTGCCTCACGTGTTCCAATATTTCCGCGGAATCCAAACTGATCTTCCCCAAGGTCGGCTTCCACTAATTTTTCCATTCGTCTGTAAAGAATTCGCGTTAGTATTTTGCAGCCGTGACTTATTAAACTGATAGTTCGGTAATTTTCGTATCTGTCAACACCTGCTTTCTTTGGGATTGGAAGTATTATATTCTTCTTGAAGTCTGAGGGTATTTCGCCTGTCTCATATATCTTGCTCATCAGATGGTAGAGTTTTGTCAGGACTGGCTCTCCCAAGACTGTAAGTAGTTCTAATGGACTGTTGTCTACTCCGGGGACCTTGTTTCGACTCAGGTCTTACAGCGCTCTATCAAACTCTTCACGCAGTATCGTATCTCCCATTTCATCTTCATCTACATCGTCTTCCATTTCCATAATATTGTCCTCAAGAACATCGCCCTTGTATAGACCCTCTATATACTCCTTCCACCTTTCTGCTTTCCCTTCTTTGCTTAGAACTGGGTTTCCATCTGAGCTCTTGATATTCATGAGTGGTTCTCTTTTCTCCAAAGGTCTCTTTAATTTTCCTGTAGGCAGTATCTATCTTACCCCTAGTGAGATAAGCCTCTACATCCTTACATTAGTCCTCTAGCCATCCCTGCTTAGCCATTTTGCATTTCCTGTCGATCTCATTTTTGAGACGTTTGTACTCCTCTTTATATATTCTCCTTTCAACAATTAAATTCAATATTTCTTCTGTTACCCAAGGATTTATAGTAGCCCTTGTCTTTTTACCTACTTTATTTTCTGCTGCCTTCACTACTTCATCCCTCAAAGCTACCCATTCTTCTTCTACTGTATTTCTTTCCCCCATTCCTGTCAATTGCTCCCTTATGCTCTCCCTGAAACTCTGTACAACATCTATTTTAGTCAGTTTATCCAGGTCCCATCTCTTTAAATTCCCACCTTTTTTCGCTTTCTTCAGTTTTAATCTACGGTTAATAACCAATAGATTGTGGTCAGAGTCGACATCTGCCCCTGGGAATGATTTACAATTTAGAACCTGGTTCCTAAATCTCTGTCTTACCATTATATAATCTATCTGAAACCTGTCAGTAACTCCAGGCTTCTTCCATGTATACAATCTTCTTTTATGATTCTTGAACCAAGTGTTAGCTATGATTAAGTTGTGCTCTGTGCAAAAGTCTACCAGGCGGCTTCCTCTTTCATTTCTTACCCCCAATCCATATTCACCTACTACGTTTCTTTCTCTCCCTTTTCCTACTACCGAATTCCAGTCACCAATGACTATTAAATTTTCGTCTCCCTTCACTATCTGAATAATTTCTTTTATTTCATCATACATTTCTTCAATTTCTTCATCATCTACAGAGCTAGTTGGCATATAAACTTGTACTACTGTAGTAGGCGTGGGCTTCGTGTCTGTCGTGGCCACAATAATGCGTTCACTATGCTGTTTGCAGCAGTTTAACCGCACTCCTATTTTTGTATTCATTATATTTTGTATTTATAACCCTGTATTCGCCTGACCAAAAGTCTTGTTCCTCCTGCCACCGAACTTCAATAAGTCCCACTATATCTAACTTTAACCCATGTATTTCCCTTTTTAAATATTCTAACCTACCTGCCCGATTAAAGGATCTGACATTTCACGCTCCGACTCGTAGAACGCCAGATTTCTTTCTCTTGATAACGACGTCCTTTTGAGTAGTCCCCGACCGGAGATCCGAATGGGTGACTATTTTACCTTCGGAATATTTTACCCAAGAGGACGCCATCATCATTTAACCGTACAGTAAAGCTGCATGCCCTCGGGTATAATTACGGCTGTAGTTTCCCCTTGCTTTAGCCGTTCGCAGTACCAGCACAGCAAGGCCGTTTTGGTTAATGTTACAAGGCCAGATCAGTCAATCATCCAGACTGTTGTCTCTGCAAAAGTTGAAAAGGCTGCTGCCCCTCTTCGGGAACCACCCGTTTGTCTGGCCTCTCAACAGATACCCCTTCGTTGTGGTTGCACCTACGGTACGGCTATCTGTATCGCTGAGGCACGCAAGCCTCCCCACCAACGGCAAGGTCCATGGTTCATGTTTCATGAATGTATCTGCAAAATTATTACACTTTGCAACATATTATTCAGGAGATATTATCTCATAGCGGTTGAGCTGCTAGAAAGCGAAACTGCAGGACGAAGTCCGCTGCAGATACAAGCGACATATGAGTACAAATATGTGTGAAACGTGTTAAATATATGTGAAAAACGCGCACTTAGGCAAAGTCTACATCTACATCTACATTTATACTCCGGAAGCCATCCAACGGTGTGTGGCGGAGGGCACTTTACGTGCCACTGTCGTTACCTCCCTTTTCTGTTCCAGTCGCGTATGGTTCACGGGAAGAACGACTGTCGGAAAGCCCCCGTGCGTGCTCGAATCTCTCTAATTTTACATTCGTGATCTCCTCGGGAGGTATATGTAGGGGGAAGCAATAAATTCGATGCCTTATCCAGAAACGCACCCGCTCGAAACCTGGCGAGCAAGCTACACCGCGATGCAGAGCGCCTCTCTTGCAGAGTCTGCCACTTGAGTTTGCTGAACATCTCCGTAACGCTATCACGGTTACCAAATAACCCTGTGACGAAACGCGCCGCTCTTCTTTGGATCTTCTCTGTCTCCTCCGTCAACCCGATCTGGTACTGATCCCACACTGATGAGCAATACTCAAGTATAGGTCGAATGAGTGTTTTGTAAGCCACCTCCTTTGTTGATGGACCACATTTTCTAAGGACTCTCCCAATGAATCTCAACCTGGTACCCGCCTTACCAACAATTAATTTTATATGATCATTCCACTTCAAATCGTTCCGTACGCATACTCCCAGATATTTTACAGAAGTAACTGCTACCAGTGTTTGTTCCGCTATCATATAATCATACAATAAAGTAGCCTTCTTTCTATGTATTCGCAATACATTACATTTGTCTATGTTAAGGGTCAGTTGCCACTCACTGCACCAAGTGCCTATCTTCTGCAGATCTTCCTGCATTTCGCTACAATTTTCTAATGCTGCAACTCGTGCAAGTCGTGGCTATGAAGCTCCTCCTAAACCCTGGATCGATATCAAGTGGACGTGGCGCCCCTACTTTATTCCTACCTGGAAAGAAATATTGTGGGAGTAAGAATTAGCAACCTCGAAACCTCCCGATGGCCTGAGGGTGATAACATGAGGAGGGAGAGAGAGAGAGAGAGAGAGAATGGGGAAGTAATAGATGAACAGTCAGAGAGGGAGCATGAAGGACGCCATGTGTACAGATAAGAGGGATGAGGAAACGGTCAGAGTGTAGGGGAGGGTGGGAGAGGACAGAGAAAGGGAAGCGGACGAGATGGGCGGAGAGAGAGGGGGGGAGGAGCAAATGGATAGAGAAGAGGGTGGAGGAGATGCAATAATAGAATTGGAAAAAGATAATTACCTGGTCAATGCTGGGTACTCAGGTAGTATGCAAATACATGAAACGAAGTCAATGTTATCACATCATTCTCGCTTTTGGCTGCTGAAGTACCTCAGCACTTCCAACTTGAGTTGATAGACGTGTAGTGTAGCATCGAGCTCAACGACCTGTTCGTCCAACACAGGAATTTACAAGATTTTTATGAAATGTTACACCAAGAGCATTATCTTCGACTCCTCAGGGAAGCCACAAAGCTATTTCAGTTTTTGGTTCAACAAAACAGAGGGAACATTTTTTTCAATTATGAAATCGGTGAAGTCCGGTCAACGTTGAAGTGTAACAGATTTAATTATGTGTATATACATGTGTTTGACTAGATCATAAACTGTAGTTACAGATATATTACGTATTCTAAAATGGAATTATTCATAAACATCACAACTTAATATTAAATGGCTGTATGTAAAAGTTTTTGTAGATATTCTCAACGTATTAGCACTATCGGAAATAAACTATGTGATCAAAACTATCCGGACACGTGGCTGAAGGTGCTTACAAGTTCGTGGCGCCCTCCATCGGTACTGCTGGAATTCAATATGGTGTTGGCGCACCCTTAACCTTGACGACAGCTACCACTCTCGCAGGCAGACGTTCAGTCAGGTGCTGGAAGGTTTCTTGGCCAATGGCAGCCCATTCTTCACGGAGTGCTGCGTTGAGGAGAGGTATCTAGGTCGGTCGGTGAGGCCTGGCACGAAGTCGGCGTTCCAAAACACCCCAAAGGTGTTCAATATGACTCAGGTCAGGATTCTGTGCAGGCTAGTCCATTACGGGGATGTTATTGTCGTGTAACCACTCCGCCACAGGCGGTGCATCATGAACAGGTGCACGATCGTGTTGAAAGATGCAATTGACATCCCCGCATTGCTCTTCAACAGTGGGTAGCAAGACGCTTAAAACGTTAATGTAGGTCTGTGCTGTGACAGAGCCACGAAAATCAACAACACGACCACACCATAACACCACCGCCTCCGAATTTTGCTGTTAGCACTACAGATGCTGGCAGATGACGTTCATCGGGCATACGCCATACCGACAACCTACCATCGGATCGCCACATTATGTACCGTGATTCGTTACACCACACAACGTTTTTCAACTGTTCAATCATCCAACGTTTACGCTCCTTACACCAAGCAAGACGTCGTTTGGAATTTACCGGCGTGATGTGTGGCTTCTGAGCAGCCGCTCGACCATCAAATCCAAGTTTGCCCACCTCCCGCCTAACTGTCATAATACTTGATCAGTGGATCCTGATGCAGTTTGGAATTCCTGTGTGATAGTCTGGATAGATGTCTGCCTATCACGCATTACGCCAGTCAACAGACGAGATCGGCGTGTACCTTTTTGTGCTGTAAGTGTTGCTTCACGTTTCCACTTCACTACCACATCGGAAGCAGTGGACCCATGGATGTTTAGGAGTGTGGAAATCTCGCGTGGAGACGTATGACACAAGTGACACCCAATCACCTGGCCACGTTCGAAGTCCGTGAGTTCCGCGGAGCGCCCCAATGTGTTCTCTCACGATGTCCAATGACTACTGAGGTCGCTGATATGCAGTTCCTTGCAGTAGATGGCAGCAAAATGCACCTAATATGATAAACGTATATTTTTGATCACTTAGTGTGCGTATTTAATCAAGGACTAAAAGATATTGCTTGGGCAGAAAAGTGAGGAGTTGGTAGTAAACACACCTGATAAACTCCTGCCCATAAAAGTGTGCTTTAATATGCACCTCGTAGAATTGGGTTTCAGACATGTCTACCTAAGTTTCCCAGGTTTGCAACCTTCGGCATAATAACTCACACAGCTGCTCGAGTTAGTCCAGTGGGGAGGGAAGCAGGATTGGTGAGCGGACTCGCAGAGGCGAGGGACGTCCGGGAGCAGAGTCTTAGCCAGTGCTGGTTTAGAACGTGCTGCCTTAGTGCAAATATTTGAGCTGTAGGGGGTGCAGTGACTGACGAAAATCACGCTGCACACTTACAACTGAACTGCGTCTGTTGAAATAAGGAATGTAAGGTGTCTTGTTGCTGTGTCATCGCTAGCTCTACTCAGAGCGTATTGGGTGATGTAACAGCGAGCAGTAGGGGAGGGGGGGGGGGGGGAGGGGCCCTACGAGGAATCAAACTTTTAGTTTCCGTTCTTAGCCGGACGCTGTGGGCGAGCTTTTCTAGGCGCTTCAGTCCGGAACCGCGTTGCTGCTACGGTCACAGGTTCGAATCCTGCCTCGGGCATGGATGTGTGTCATGTCCTTACCTTAGTTAGGTTTAAATAGTTCTAAGTCTAGGGGACTGATGACCTCAGATGTAAACTCCCATAGTAATCAGAGCCAGTTTCCGTGCTTAACTTAAAAATTCACTCCAAGTCCCTATCTTGAATCGTGTAAATGATACAGTGGCGTGAAATTTGATGAAGCTTTTAGAGATTTCCTGTGCTTTGTCGCGTGTCATTATTTCATAAGAGTAGATAAGGTGATCATTTTAGATGTTACAGTATAGTGTCCTAGAGAGTTTTGCTGAGATTAGTTCTCAGTCTTTATGCTTTTGAAGTTTGCCAGAAGTTCACGTATGGTACTCACTTATTACTGTCATTCGTTAAATCGATGATCCATTGGAGCATGATCTAAACCTTTGACACTGACGCAACACAGGAAGAAAAAGGAACATTGCGGTACATAGCCCAAAAGAATGCTTAGAAAACCTGCAATAGTATGCAGACTAGACGATGAACGCACACAATGAAAATAAAAACATAAATACAGAAATAACCCTGAAAAGTGATGTGTTGGCAGAAGAGCCAACACCGTTTTGCTAGAGGAGGCCGAAATGCACGTGTTAAAGCTCACACAGGCTGGCGTGAGGTCTGGAACTGTTAAGGGAATTATAGTAGCAAATAAAGTACGTAGTTGATGTAATACTTAACTTTAATCCATAATTGGAGAACATCGCTCTTGTTGATACATTAAGTACAATCTCAATATAAACTGGTAATGGCGCCTTACTAGGTCGTAGCAAATGACGTAGCTGAAGGCTATGCTAACTATCGTCTCGGCAATTGAGAGCGTATTTGTCAGTGTAGCTTCGCTAGCAAAGTCGGCTGTACAACTGGGGCGACTGCTAGGACGTCTCTCTAGACCTGCCGTGTGGCGGCGCTCGGTCTGCAGTCACTGACAGTGGCGACACGCGGGTCCGACGTATACTAATGGACCGCGGCCGATTTAAAGGCTACCACCTAGCAAGTGTGGTGTCTGGCGGTGACACCACAAAAAGTAAATTAATAGCGACAGAAAAACCCACTGACTTCACCTCGCCATATGTTGGACAAATTTCAGGGAAACTCAATAATCTATGTAAAAAGATGGAAGTAAAAATAACGTTTCATACCGATAACACTTTCTAAAACAGACTTACGACCTGGAAAAACTAAAATTGCAAATTTCTCAAATCAAGGAATATACTGGGTGTTTCCGTAAGTCAGTGCAAAGATGTAACAGAAGATAGGGGATGCTCCACAGAAAAAATTGAGGTGGGAAACATGGGATCAGAGAAGCCATATGTAGGAGGTAATAGGAATAAAATCACATTACAGTCTACATTTTTTGTTTACATTAGTTACAGTTAACTGCTACTACCGTCAGTGACGCACTGAACGTAGCGTTTGTACTGTATCTTACAAAACGTGCCGAAACCGACGGCTGTCAATCTCAGTGCAAGCATGACACCGGCGAACAAGATTCTGACGCACCCAGACAAATACCGCTGTCGTGTTTCGAATCACTTCACAGGCAGCTACAATTCTGGAAACTAATTGCATCTCAGCATCCACTGGCGCCTCATACGCAAGTGACCTTAGATACCTCCATGGGAAATAATCAAGGGGGCTGAGACCAGGCGACCTCGCAGGCCATGGAACATGACCCTCCCTTCAAATCAAGCAACCAGGAAATACTGTACCGATACTGCTCCATCGTATTGTACTGTACGTCTCTGAATAGAGCTGAGTAACGCATGGGTCTGTCGTTCATTGATAGCACGTTCTGTTATGGGACGATGTAAACAACAGAGCCACCTTAAGGGGCTCCGGAAAAGCTCAAAATCATGAAAAGTTCAATTTTTACTTTTTTGCGTTTTCTGAATCTGCAGACTATTACCTTTTAATAGATATATAATTTATTCAATTCCGAAGACTACAACTATTTTAAAATTTTTTTTGAAATGTGTTCTACATGGGCGTGACCCACTGTGGCGCTGTTCAACTGCTGTCAAATGGTGTTATTATTAACGTCCGTGTTCATCAGGTACATTTTAGTGATGTGAGATAAAGTATGTGTTGTGGCTAACCTGTGATGGTTCAATATATATCGCTGGTGTGATTGTCGATTGTTTCATGTTTATTTACTCTGTCGTTATCTCGAAAATATTCGTAATTAATTCTGTTTCTTGGGTCTCTGTTTTGTTGAAGTATAATAATGAGTATGATGCTGTTGCGACTTTCAATGATGGCAACATTGTAAGGTGCAAGGTATTTAGAAATATGGGAATGAAGATAGGTTCTAACATGGTACGAGCGATGCTTGCTTTAGACAAGGAACGCCTTCGGGCTGCAGACAGGGCTGTAAAGAGTCTAGAAATACAAGCAAGAGTAAACAGGAGGAGGAACAAGAGGAAGCTGGAGTAGGAGTTTGCAGAGGATGAAGATAATTCATCCTACGGACATGGAATGCACAAAAAGTTAATCCAATCTTTGTCGCTCGATTCCCAAAACTTTTATTTGCTCATACTAATTACATGTTTTCTAAGGATCTTCCAAACATATTTGTTTCAAACTTTCAGTAAATGTTACACAGTACCTTCTGCATAATTTAACACAGCCTTTTTCCAAAAAACTGTATATTTTTGAATATACTATAAATAAAAAATTGCAAAAAAATGTTGTGAATTTTCATTACAATTGAAAAAAAAATCATCTTTAATAACTGAACTAAAATCCCTGTGTTAAGTTGTAGCCCATATTCCAATAAATAATCTGGAAAAGAGTTCAACTTCCTACCTCAAATACTTTGTGAGGAAAGATGTAATTTATAAGCGTTATTTTAACATTGCAAGTATAGGGCGTTCCGGAGCCCCTTAAGGACAAGGAAAGTAAACAAAACCTGCATCATGACATTCCTGCTAAACTGGCTCGTCCTTCCTGTTCCCTTGCAGGAAATAGAGAATGTACATGTAAATAAACAGTACAGTAAGTGTAAACTTGTACACATGTTAGTTGTAAATAAGTTGGAAAACTGCAGTGCTAGAGAAAGCAGCAGACAAGTTCACTTCCATATCCTCCTTAAGCTGTCTTTAACTACCCCAGGTTCCCTACGACAGATTATTCCGTGGAGCATTCTGTATGTCCCGTTACATTACTGATCGTTCTTGCGGAAATATCCTGTGTAAGATCTCATGCAAAGATTGTGAACAATTTTACACTGGACAAAGTGGAAGCAACACGGCAGTTACACTGAAAAGGCGCACTCCAAATTGGGAAATAAATCAGTCCAAATTTTTCAGGCACTTTTGCAGCCATAAACGTACAGAATAACGAATAGAGAATTTAATGAAAATTCTACATGGTGTACCCCAAGCATGTAGAATGAATGGAAGAACTCGGATTTATAAGCACAGAAACACGTATCCTCTCGAAATTATTAGTGAACAGACGGAACTAAAGCACAAATAATATTTAGAAATCATAATGGACCTCTAAAAGAAAAGTAAAGGGTAAATTTTGGTTCCTCATGAAACCAAGAAATAAATTCAAAACCGCAGAAGTCATAACGGAGATAAATATCTTCGTGCGATATATATGATTACCGAAAACACATAGCAGTACAAATCTTGCTAATGTAGCAATTACTATTGAAAAGAAAAGAAAAAAGGAGGACTAACCTCTCCTGTCAAACAAACATTGGTGCTAATAAAAAGTAAACACCACACGTAAATTTCTGACAAAGACCACAAAAACTGAGAAATAATCTCGGAAAAGCACACCGGAATGCTGTGCTGTAAAATCAAAAACGATCACTTCAAAAGGGCGTAATAACGGAAACAGTACTCGTCGTATGTAAATAAGAAGATACTTAAATCATTGTGCAGCAGGAACTGGAACAATACGAACTGAGTTATTCACTGTTTTAATGCATGCCTCGGAAGCATCTGAGAACTTAACTTTTACAATTACTGTTCAGTTATCATTTAATAAGATGCTAGCTTATCAACAGTAGTTTTGTCACCTAAACGATTCCAAGTGCAAATGCGCGACAAGACGTGTCTGACGCAGTTGTTAGATCGGTTGTTGCTGCTACAATGGCAGGTTGTCAAGATTTAAGTGAGTTTGAACGCGGTTTTACAGTCAGCGCACGAGCGACAGTTCAAAAATGGTTCAAATGGCTCTGAGCACTATGGGACTCAACATCTTAGGTCATAAGTCCCCTAGAACTTAGAACTACTTAAACCTAACTAACCTAAGGACATCACACACAGCCATGCCCGAGGCAGGATTCGAACCTGCGACCATAGCAGTCCCGCGGTTCCGGACTGCAGCGCCAGAACCGCTAGACCACCGCGGCCGGCGAGCGACAGTACACAGCATCTCCGAGATAGTGATGAAGTGGGAATTTCCCTGTTCGGCCATGTCACGAGTGTACCGTGAATATCAGGAATCCGGTAACACAGCAAATATCCGACGTCGCTGCGGCTGGAAAAAGATGCTGGAACAACAGGACCAACGACGACCCAATGCTGGGCCGTCAGCAAGTGTCAGCGTGCGAATTATTCGACAGAGTACCATCGATATGGGCTTTCGGAGCCGAAGGCCCACTGGTGTACCCTTGGTGACTGGACGACACAAAACTTTACACCTCGCCTAGGCCCGTCAACGCCGACATTGGACTGTTGATGACTGGAAACATGTTGCCTGTTCGGACGAGTCTCGTTTCAAATTGTATCGAGAGAATGGACGTGTACGGGTATGGAGACAACCTCATGAATCCATGGACCCTGACTGTCAGCAGGGGACTGTTCAAGCTCGTGGAGGCTCTTTATTGGTGCGGGGCGTGTTCAGTTGGAGTGATACGGGACCCCTGATACGTCTAGATACGACTCTGACAGGTCAGACGTACGTAAGCATCCTGTCTGATCACCTGGATCCACCCACGTCCATTGTGCATTCCAACGGAGTCGATTCCTCCAGGTGTCTTCAATCCTCAGAGCAGCCAGATCCTTCACCAAGTCGTCCACCCAGCGCTGGTGGTTTGGTCGTCCTATGGGACATGTGGTGTTTGGTTGCCCCCAGACGCTTTTTTCGCCTGTCTTTCTTCTGGAATACGGGCTAGGTGGCCCGCCCATCGCATTCTTTTGCTGTTCAGCTTCCTTAGGATTGCTGGTTGTTGCATCAAGAGGTAGATTCCGTCCGTCTTCCTCCAGCTCAGTTCTCGTTGATCTAAGGTCGGTCCCCATATCATCCTCGCTACTTTTCTCTCGTTTAGTCATGCGCCAGGTTTTCGAACCGTACATGACTGCTGGGCAAGTCTCCGTGTTATAGATTCTCATCTTAGAGTTAGCTGAAACTGATATTGAGCTGAGCCTCTCGCTCACGGAATACATTCACGTCATCCCCACTCCGTTTCTGCGATGCTGTCACTGGCAAACAAAGACACCCAAGGATCTGAACTGGTGAAATCTCTTGCAATTTTTGTCATTTAGCTCAAGAAATTCTCCCTGCCCTTGCCTTCTTCCTCACTGAATGAACTCTGTTTCACCTTCATTCACCTTTCACTTTCAGCGCAACCTTCTACGCGCAGTTTTCCATTCTCTGTTACATTACTTTCATTAAATTTTAACAGATTTAATTAAAACTGAAATACGCAGAAACAGCCACTGTTTTATACGATATTAGTACAGAGTCGATAAAGATTTAAACAAAGGGAGAATATATGCTGCGCAATGCAATTTCAATCTGGAACGCCCGACTGAACCCGCACGGGAGATATTTTCGGTGTTTTGGAGGACAGCGTACGTTAATTACGATCGCGATGCGAGGGAACGTGCAACCTGTCCGTTGTCCTGGTAACAGCCGGCTGGCGAGCAGAATTTCCGGTCGCTGCGGGCGTTTGTGCCTTACTGCACCACCCCTCTGCAGCTGCTAATTACAGACCCTCCGGTAGACGGTGCGAAGCAAGCAGCGCGGAACAATGTGCTCGCCGCCGGCAGACCGACTTCACAGTTGATCAGCTGGTACAATGTGTCGCCGTTGCAGTCGTGGTAACCTGTCCAGTGTCTGCGCAGTTCCTACCTAGCGCTCGGGCGGATAAGCCTAGGAGTAACTTATCATCGTCCCAAACTTCATTCACTCACGAATAAAATAATCGAAAATAAAGATTACGTCACTAGTCGCTTCTCTGCACTGGTGAAGCATCCAGAGGACGTGGTTGACTGTGAATGACACATTGTACTTTGTGGACGTACACGCAGTCCGCGAGCATGTCAGTGGTTAGTGTCACAATACTCTGAGACAGGTAAAATAGCCACCAGTGTGGATTAGTATTGTTCATGTTTCGTTTTGCGACTTCCCTTTTTTTTATTTGTTATCATTTCATTCGCCTCGCCCCGTATGTGCGGGACTTAGGCTGTCATCGGATTCAATTCGCCCCTCTTCAGCCATATTAGAATATAAAATATGTTATAAATTGTTTGGTATAATAAAAAGATAGTTGCGTAACTCGAAATACAAAAGTCTGACCTGTTTATTAATCTAAATATTGACACAGACCAAATGGCAAATGATAATTTCACATAATACAAAGCAGATGGGCAATTGCGTGAGTTAAAAGGTAAAAAGCCAATGTGTGTTCTGGTTAAGATAAAGGCACAGACGGATGTAATAGACTGCCAGAGAGAGGGGTATCATGGGATTAAGATGGGAAGGGGGGGGGGAGGAGTGGACAGGAAAAGAGCCCTCGCTGGGGGGGAGGTGAAGTGGATTCCTTTAGGTACAGTAGGATGGGTATTTATCAGCGTGGATTTCATGGTTCTGCAAGGGAATGTGATTAAGCTTTAGTTGCCAGATAACGTGGAGAGTGTGGGAGTGTAGTGTTGGGGGAAAGTGTTAGTACAGGCGCGGCAAATTACTGAGAAACTAGGGGGCGGTGGGGGAGTGGGGATGCCGGCCGAAGTGGCCGTGCGGTTAAAGGCGCTGCAGTCTGGAACCGCAAGACCGCTACGGTCGCAGGTTCAAATCCTGCCTCGGGCATGGATGTTTGTGATGTCCTTAGGTTAGTTAGGTTTAACTAGTTCTAAGTTCTAAGGAACTAATGACCTCAGCAGTTGAGTCCCATAGTGCTCAGAGCCATTTGAACCATTTTTTGAGTGCGGATAGTGTCGAGTCTATGGGTAACGTAGGATATTCGGAGGTTTTCCAAATGGAAGGGTAGGATGGGGAATTTTATAAATTTGTAGAGTATGGGGTTGGGGGATGGTAAGCTGATCCAAAAGGCAGAGTGCATAGCGGTCGAGGATCCGTAGGGTGTGATAAAAGGAACAAGAAGGGGAAGTTATTTGTATACCAGAGGATGAGTCAGATGAGGGGGTTATGCGTAATGAGAGCTGTGGAACGATCCCCATGTTCGGCCGGTTAGTGGTTTAATTATTTTTAGTCTCAGCTCGTGGTCTTGGGGTAGCGTTCTCGCTTCCCGAGCACGGGGTCCCGGGTTCGATTCCCGGCGGGTTCAGGGATTTTCTCTGCCTCGAGATGAGTGGGTGTTGTGTGTCTTTCATCATCATTTCATCCTCATTCACTCGCAAGTTGCCGTAGTGGCGTTAAAGGTCTTGTGGAGCGGCGGCCGAACCGTCTCGCGAGAGGTCTCCCGACCACTAATGCCATACGCTCATCATTATTATTTTTTTAGTCTGTTGAATGGTTAGTAGATGGGGCTTCCATGTTAGTGTGCGATCAAAGTATTAGTTCGAGGTATTTTACTATGTTAGGTAACTTGACAGGGAAGCTGTAAATGGCAAGATAAGTGTCATGGGGGTGGAAGGTGCGGGTGCTTGGGCCTATAATTATTGCCTGAGTTTTGGCAGGTTTGAGTTTGAGAAGCCGCTCGTTGCACCAGGAGGTGAACTGATTGACATAGAGCTGGAAGGTAGGGAGAGGAAGACGGTGTTGTCGGCATGCTGGAGGAGATGGACCGGAGAAGGGGGTTTTGGTAACTCAACAGGTGAGGAGAGAGAACGGAAGTTTCGGGCATACCTGCAGTGGGATTGAAGATACAGCACATAATACAGGCGGTTGGAGAGAAAAGGTTCAATGAGGTCAACATAATTTAAGGGAAAGGAGGCTGGAATGCCACATATGGTCACACGCTATTTCGAGATCAAGAGAGACAATACTGGCTAATTTAAGGTTGTTAATTTGGTGGAAAAGGATATGAGAAGGTACAGGAGTTGGTCATTGGTGGAGAAATTGGGACATAAGCCACATTGATGAAGAGGAATGCTTAGGTTTTGTCGTAGATATTTATGGGTATCTCGGGTTAGGGGGTGGAGTCAAAGATCTTGTTAAACACAGAGGTGAGTCTGATGGGACGGTAGGAGGACGCATCGCGGTCACGTTTATTAAGTCTGTTGAAGCCGAATTACATAAAGAGAGACGATCGACATAATAAAATAAGGGAAATCAGAGCTCGCACGGAAAGATAGAGATGTTAATTTTTCCGCCCAATGTTCGAAGTGATGTAATTGAGAATTATTATGAAGGTGGTCCCATGAACCCTCTGCTAGACACTGAAGTGTGATTTTCAGAGTACCGATGTAGATGAGGAAGAGGAGGATTCTAGAGGTTTTCGGTGGTTCAGGATAGAAACGCACGTGTAGGATTATACAATAAAGAGAAAATGATACTGGTACACCTGCCTAATATCGAGCAGGATCCCCGCGCGAACACGCAGAAGTGCCGCAACACGATGTAGCGTGGACTCGAATAATATCTGAAGTAGTGCTGGAGGGAACTGACATCATGATTCCTGCAGGACTGTCCATAAATCCGTAAGAGTACAACGGGGTGGAGATCTTTTCTGAACAGCATGTTGTAAGGAATCTCAGATATGCAGAATGAGATTTTCACTCTGCAGCGGAGTGAGCGCTGATATGAAACTTCCTGGCAGATTAAAACTGTGTGTCCGACCGAGACTCGAACTCGGGACCTTTGCCTTTCGCGGGCAGGTGCTCTACCAACACAGTTTTAATCTGCCAATCTCAGATATGCTCATGTCTGGGGAGTTTGCTTCAGCTCAGAAGAGCGTTCCTGGAGCCACTCTGTAGCATTCCTGGACGTGTGGGGTGTCGCATTGTGCTGCTAGAATTGCGTAAGTCCGTCGGAATGCACAATGAACAACAATGGATGTTCGTATCTAGACGTGTCAGGGGTCCCATATCATTCAAACTGTACACGCCCCACAAAATTACAGAGCCTCCACCAGCTTGAACAGTCCTCTGCTGACATGCAGGGCCCATGGATTCATGAGGTTGTCTGAATACCCGTACACGTTTGTAACCTCCCCCTCACTTATCGACCTTAATGACAGTGAAAAATTAAACCGCGTGTACCTAATGGAAATTTGGGAAAAGCAATCGTCACCGAAGTTAATTTGTCGGTAAAGCGGGAGGAAACTGGTGAAAATCAATTTTGAGAAAAGGGTAAAGTTAATAAAGAAAGTAAATGTGCGGCCATTACGTTAACAATTAACTAGCGGTAATTAGATATTTGAGATTTTGGGGAAATTACAGTCGCCAGTCCTAAGGACAGTTACTACAGTAACTGTAAAAGAAAGGTTATTACACATATAATTAGCACTAGAAGCGTGGCAACTGAAGGTTGACACGTGTAGTGTGAAAACTGAAAGTTTGTCAGAAGTAATAAATTTCGCTACACTCTGACTTAATTTAGCAAAAGAATTAATAAAACCGGAAAATCGAAAGTTAATTTAGTGACTGAAGTTAATAGTGAGCTTTCTTTCTGAAGCACATCGAAATTCAGTAAAATACGGTTAGTCTTGGAATACCTCAACAATCATTCCAAAAGCTACTTGCATCTACGCAATTTAGAAATAAGAGATTTAACTTTGAACTTGAATTAAATGATTCTGAACAATTAACAATAGTGAAATTTAGTACGTACCAAGCTGAGCTGCAGTCACAGGTAAGCTAAAATACCGTAACAAAACTAGCACTCTTAATTTGTGCTTGTGTAATTTAAATATTGTAGCCAGCTATGAATACCTTAACTGAACTTTGAAATTAAAGCAGTGAAATCGAATGATGCTGGCGCTTGAATTTCAACGACACTCGGGTTCATTCCGGAAAAGGAAGGGACCCTGCTTGGTAATGCAATTGGGACAATGAGCAACAAAGGTTCATGCCACGTTGCTGTAATTTAGTTATGAAAATGGAACAATTTGAAAAGCTGAGGTCTGCCATACAGTTCTAAAACTTTACGTGCTTCCTGTCTTCCTTGTTGGTTGATTGAAGGTTTGAAGCCGTCGATCGAGGGGGTGGCGACAGTCACTCATTGTCGGCCGTCGCTGTTGCAGAAGCTGGATGTTGGCGCGCCTTCTTCTCGACACGGTCACCAGGCGAAACGGGCTCTTGATGTGCGCCAGCTAATGCTTCCCGTCCGCGACACCGTGTCAGAAACTATCATAGCAAGTCGAGCGCAATTACATGCTGCCCAACCCCGAAAGCGCGGCAACTCGCGGGAGCGTCACACAACACACCTGCTCCACTGCACCACCCCAGCCAGATTCTCCCTCTGCCCGCGCTCCACGCGACAGAGTTAACACTACCAAAGATCCTAAACACTTTGGTTCTTCACACGACCTATCGATGTATTCGTTCGATAGCGTAGTTTTCCCTAGGCCAGACCCAGCGTATAAATACAAATAATATTCACAAAACAAACCAATTATACATCGACATAAATGCATATATATACAAATAGTAAAACAATTACAATATACAAATACACAGAAATGTTATATCTTCAGGTCACAAAATAAGGAAAAAAATTTATAGTACAATGGATGGAAATAGGAGGATATGCATTTCCGGCGTTACACGTTCATCCGCTCGATACAATTTGAAACGTGACTCGTTCGACCAGGCAACGTTTTTCCGGTACCAACTGTCCAATGTCGGTGTAGAAGGGCCCAGGCGATGAGTAAAGCTCTAAGTCACTCAGTTGTTGCCAGTAGGGTGTTAAAATGTTTTCCATTATTTGGAAGAGTTGATGGCGGTGTGGCGTTGAGGTTTGCGGTTACCCCAAACACGGCGTTTCTTTCGTTCAGCAGATTTCGGATGTATCGTTTTATTTGTCGGTGGTGTGTAAGTGTGTCTGTCACAGTTCTCCAGGAAGGACTGGTAATGACGGCAGGGTTCACACAGGGGTAGGAGAACACGTGGGAGGGGTGCTGTCAGCGGGGGCATACTCGCGCGTTTTCGGTTACTACAATCAGTTGCCCAAGTACGCCAGCAAGTATGGATGTGATTATTGTCTTCGCCCTACGCTCTGAACGAGCATAAAATGGACAAGTTTCTTTTCTCCTGCGACCTCGACCCACAGGTTGAAAAACACTGCTCTATGTGGATGAGGAAGTCATAAGGGATGGGATGACGCAGTGTGATGTAGATAGTGACACAGGTAACAACTGTGGTTTTGTAGAGGAGAGTAAGAAAGAGTTGTACAGTAGGAGTGTTGTAGAGGCTATGGCTGAACCCAATAGCAACTCCGATTCTGGCTATAGGGAGTGGGTTATCTGTTTGGTGGAGAAAGTGTGGCAGAATGAAAATCGTATGATGGGGCTGGAGGAAGGTTTCACTCAAAATGAAAGTGTAAGTCTGGTGTTGGGATAGGCTGCGCATGAAGAGGTGCTTGTAGCCTAATAAGGGGCTGATATTGTGGAACAGAATATTATACTGTTGTGGTTCCTTGATTTAGGGAGAAAAGGGTTGGTGTGGTTGGACTGCTGGGGTGAGTTTAAACTACGTTATCAAGTTGGGTGGAAAGGAAGTTCACCTAGCTGTGGGAATAGGTGGGTTATGTATTGAGGTGGAAGACAGAGTGTGAAGCAAAGGAGATTTGGTGTAAAGTGTGTAGTCTCTGGAAAGGGTGGATGTTTTGAAGAACTATGGTCAAAATTGATTATGTTTTCAGCTGTGAGAGGCGTGCAGAGGGTGTTGTCAGCATGGAGAAGGTTTGCCATATGTTTCATGGGAAATGTCATATCAGGTTTGGATGATGGAGGTTGAGCCTTGCAATGGCAAGACTAGGTCAGATGTGACAGGGAGCAGATGTTACATGAAGGAGGGAAAGTGTGGTTAGGACATTCCTTGACGAAACTGTGGGATTTGCTATAAGGACAGGTGGGAGCGTCTTAGCAGTCAGTGGTTAAGTGGTCTTTATACATTAGGCATCTTCAGCATCGTCAGATCTGAGGACAGAATTTGGAAGGTTCAATGGTGTGTTGTCGTTATAGATCAGGACCCATGGCGTAGAAGGTGGTCGAGTGTGGGTGGGGATTCAGTGAAGATGCAGACTTTGAAGGTTGATCCAGAGTAGTCAAAAATGCGTATTGCTTTCTGTTCTTACAGGCAGGATGGAAGTTGAGCTCTGATCCCATCTACTCCATCGTGGTCTCAGGGTTGATCCCTTTGATCACAGTAGTGAGGATGGTTAATAGTGTGAAGGCTATCGTCGTTTGTTCTGGGTGGTTGTGGTAAACGCTGCTAGGTTTGCAGAGGGACTGGAAGTGACACAGGGGGATCATCTGGAGGATTTTCGTATGGACTACTGCATGATGGGATTTGATCTGGATGGAGTTTTTTCTATTGATGATCTGAGTGGTGGATAAGGAAGGGAGATATTTTATGATTTCAAAAAGAAGGGTTTTGTATTTGAGAACGTTGGAGTCAGTACGGGAGAAGAGGGAGGTATGGAGTTATGTAGACGTAGTTTGGGATGGGAAGGCCTGGCACTCCACAAAATATTGGCTTTCAGTTTGTTTGGGATTTTTCCATCTTGTTGAGTCGATGGTGATGGCGCAGGTGGATCGACATATGGTGGTGACAATTCGGGTGTTTGGTACTGTTCTTGATATCGGTCCTTGTGCAGGGGATGCTGGATCTAAGAAGAGTGCTACTGAGGGTGGCATGTATAGAGCGGAGAGGTTGGAAGAGGAGATAGGCCTGATGGAAGGTGGATGAGCTTCATGTGATGGTTCTAAGGGATAGGAAGAAGCAACTGTGAACAGGCGGTGGTGACGGTGAAGTTAATCGTTTAGTTACCAGCCTATTAATGTTTTATAAAGACCCTGAACAGTGTCAAACATTGAGTGATCACTCCGAAGAACACAGTGTTTGTAACGACGCCGTTTTGCTGAGACAGTAACATATATGAATGGCAGATGTAGGGCAAAATAGGGAAAAATATGAAGAATTTGTTAGATTGTTTCTTTAAGGAAGATACCTCAAAGTTGCGTAATCGAAATCTGCCACAAATGTTTAAAACAAATTTATTTTGCCCTTTGCACATGACACGTCCCCTCTTTCCGTGCTGTGAGCCACATCTTCTCTATGCTAGACATTGTTTTGCATTAATTTTTCGATTAGACAATCGATGCGAACTGCAAATTTACCTTGTAGGCTACGAAAGGCATGAATAAATTATGAGATGGAAAACACTGGTTTTAACAGATAGGAAAGAATTTCACACACTACACATATGTTATAGGAAATGGTAATAGTGTGAAAACAGCGAAACAGGCAGTGTGGGCGACATTCTTCCAAAACTTTGCAGTAATGAGAATTCTCAGATTTTCCTCTATGACATATCATGGTGCAAATATCTGCAGAAGGAAGCCAGTGGAAAGCCATATATCCATGAGAATGGTTTGCCACTTGTTCTTTCAGATGTTATAAAACCAACTCTCAGATACCTAGTCGATCCTAAACTGCTGAAAAAATGTGTACGTGGGAAAACACAAAACATGAATGAGAGCTACAATCTCCTTATATGGATGTGTTGTCCACAAATGCTGTGAAGATAGCTGGATGTGATGCCTGTCCAGTGTTTAATAGTGTAGTTGTGGGTAGAACTAAGAGAGTAGACTTTCATGCAGTTGTATTCGCACTGAAGAAACGCACAAGCCTCGATGAAGCACGACTTGACAAAGTACAGGGAAGAGAAAACAATATGTAAAAGTTGACTAGGAAAACGAGGCAGGGAAAGAAAATACTCCAGGAAGAAAAGAAAGAGAATGAATAGTATGGACATTGAGAGCATTAGTAACTAAAGATGTGGGAGTACTGTTAAAAATTGAAATAACAACTTTATAGATTGGCGAAGGTGTGGTAGTATTGAGATATAATCTACATTTTCTCAGAAACTATAAATACTAACAGCCCGAAATTTTGCGAAATTCTTATAAATCACATAGTGAACAATCCTGTGCCTCACTTTTTATCGTGTGTCTAAGGAAGGATATCTTTTACTGTGCGAGAAAAATACAGCAATCTTGGTGAACAAAACAGTGAAAAATTAATTTGAAAGTGACTGTGAGCTTGAAAAAAGAATCTGTAGCACACGTTTTACACGCCTTTTATGCAGATGTAATCTGTAAAGCTTAATCTTTAATGCTTAATTAGTTTATGAGAATAGGTATATTACATGTACATTGGCAATTAAAAATTCAAACCCTTATAAAATCAATGTCCATGAAGATTATCAAACAAAAACTGAACAGAATATCGTGCACTATGTTCGACATAATAGTCCCAGGTTTTAAAACTTTAACTTTGTAGGAGACATCGATGTTTAAATGACAGAATGCATATTCGCCTACGTCTGCCGTTAAAGACATTCACTTGCGAAACGTAAAACCACAGCATATGCCATCTATTAATGCTATGAGGAACTGCCTGTGTAAAACTGTCTTTTCTGTCTAGCCTCTTTACTATTATCCGATAATGCGATTTCTGTAATCAGCTTTTTCAAAAGTTAAACTGCGACGAAAAGTAGAATGTGTTTTAAAAAGAAACAAAGTACGTAAAACTTTTATTGTACTTGTACGTGAGCTGCATTGGTTAGGCACAGACTCTCTTTATTTTGAAAACATTGAGAGTAGAAGCCTGCAACAGACGGTACGTCTTGGGAATGGCATGTGCACCGTGTACAACAGTGGGCGTTCTGTGATGCCCGATGAAATAGATTTGGAAGTATATTTGTAGGTGGCTGTATGTGGAGATACTGCAAGGAGAGGTGTTGCACTGTGTAATAAATTAACGTAACATGGCAGCAAAAGAAACGATGGAGGATACGGAAATCATTTATCTGCCTCGACGTCACATATCAGCAGTGCAGCTAAGCGATACCTACTTGTAAGGTGTAGTAATTCACTAACGGTTTGCGATCGCTTTCTGAAACTCAAGAACTGAAGACAGAGTAGATAAACGATTTCTTTTATTAAATGTTTTCACGAGCCTACAAAAAGTCCCACTACAGTTGTGCTGTCTCCACCGTGGAAGCAAATGACTGTGTTTAACAACTACTCTGTTTTATAAGTTTAAACCGTCATGTTGATGAGACAAGAATAGTATTGTAAAATGAGTGCATGGTAGTGTGAAAGATTATTGTAACTGTTACTTTACTAAATTATGTGATTCAGTGATGCAAAATAACTCGTCTTTTCCAATCCATGTCGACCGTCCATTTGTCGTAGCTGTTCCGTTTCATTTTAATTACAAATTGTCAGTATGTGGACACAAAAGTAGAATATTATCGCCACACGTATCGAAATTTCATTATAAAGCGCGGTTGATAGCTACGATATCTTCACGGCCATATTTCCAATAAATTTACATTTTTTAATAATAAACTGCGACGGATGATTTTTCAGATGCAGTGCGCTGGCGTGAGACAGCGTTATCAGCATCCAACAGGGTTTGAAAGGAGCCTCGTCGTGGGTGTCCATTACGCCAGCTGGTGCAGTCGTGCAGCATTAGGATTTTTCGTGCATTCGGATGGGACAGTGGCCAGATATTGTAGTCCATGGGACCGTAAGGGCGACGATATTCGTCGTTAAGTTTCCGGTCGACCACAACGAAGGAAAGCCCAGTTGTGCTTCTTGCAGGACGTAACCCCTTCACAGATGCGTCTGCCATCCGAGAAGAAGCGATGGGCTCCACGCAATTGCCTGCGTCATCCCACACCATCGGTCGGACACAGGCAACAGTCGAACTAGAGCGCTACCATCCCTTCCATTGGCTGCTGTTAACACTACGCCGTTTGGAATGGCGTTCTGTCCGGGAAGCACTGACTCCTGGTGAACGGCGTCGCGTCATCTTCAGCCATGAATAGCGGTTCTGCACTACTCTGGACGACCATCGTCGGTCAAGTATGGCGGCGATCTGGGGAGAGGTCTCATTGTTTCAATGTTTTGGAGAGGCAGAGCGGTGTTACTCCACGGGCTGTGCTGCGCAAAGCCTTTCGGTGTGACTTCATGTCTCGCGTGTCATTGATAGAGGGAACTGCGACGTCACAACGACACGTCGTGGACTTCCTATGTACCATGTGGTAGATCATATGTGACAGTATCGGTCGGTGTGGCTGAGTGGTTCTAGGCGCTTTAGTCTGGAACCACGAGACCACTACGGTCGCAGGTTCGAATCCTGCCTCGGGCATGGATGTCTGTGTGATGTTTTTAGGTTAGTTAGGTTTAAGTAGTTCTAAGTTCTAGGGGACTGATGACCTCAGAAGTTTAATTCCCATAATGCTCAGAGCCATTTGAATCATTTTTGAACCATTTTGAACAGTATCGTGTTGTCAATTTTCAGCAGGACAATGGATGTCCACACTTGGCCCGTGACTCTATGAGCTGTGTGGGTGAAGCTGAGGTACTTACATGGCCAGCAACATCCAAAGGTCTGTCCCCGATGGAACATGTGTGGGGCGTCTTTGGGCGCCAACTCCATCCCAGCATATTATGGACCATTCAAACAGTTAGTATCTGGTAGATCTGTCAACCATTACGTTCTTAATTGCTGAAGAACGACTTCGTGAAACGAACACTTTGAGAAAGCGCGGCAGCAGGAGTTACACCAGCAACTTCAGACTTCTTCCGCAGGTTGCGTTGAGTTGTACTCCTAAGTTGTCAGACACACCCCGTGACAGGGTGTCCAATTATGTTGACCACGCTAAACAACGTTTTGCCCAGAAGCAAAAAGGAAAAAAAAAAACGTGTGAAGGAAATGTAGTTTAGCAGCCAGTGTGACATGAACTGGCATGACTACCTTCCTTGTAACTTTCTTCTTCACAAAGATACGAATAGAATGTCACCTCCTGTTGTCTAGATTTCCAATTTTGTTATATTTTTTCTGCAAGATTCGGGATTACGCTACTTCTTCAGACCCTATGTGTAAAGACACCAAAAATAACAGTGTAAACTACATAACAATAGAGGTGGTGTAAAATTTAAGAAATGAAATTATATACAGTGGCAATATGTAGTAAACATATAACAAACACCATACTGCAAAAGGAGTCACATCAAATTAAGAAATAAAACAAGATAGCAGCTGCACACTTTATGAATGTAAACTAGCGTGAAACGACCCCTTAGAGAAATTTATACACGACTGTGCTTAACCTGACACACAATATTTTTAGCGCAACGCAATCTGACTTTCAATAATCCCTACAAAACAATGGCCCTGACTAACATTAAACTATACCTTTCACAAATAACTTACCTCACAAAAATCTTCGTTACTGGAACTACTGCAATACAGCGAGCGCCACTGCTGCCAGCTTAATAATCATAATATATATAGCAGTTCAATTTCAAAACTTCCGCCATCTCTCTCCCCACATCCACCACTGCTGGCGGCTCACCTCCAACTGCGCAACGCTACGCGCTGTTCACATCCAGCTGCCGCTGCCCAACACTACAATGGCAGACAACAATGCAAACTAGCCACAGACTGCACACAGCACAGCCAGTGATTTTCATATAGAGCGCTACGTAACGTTGCCAATAAGAAAACATAAACAGCCTACTTACATAAAGAAAGCATAAACAGCCTACTTACATAAAGAAAACATAAACAGCCTACTTACATAGCCCCCATGCTCCCCACAAAAAATTTTAAAAAATATTTTTGGGCAGTGGCCAATAATGATTTGAAAAAATTTTTCATAATTACAATAACAAAGATATCAAATGCACACACTTATTAACACAATGTTGGTCAAAAGCTAAAATTTTCTCACAGTCCATAAAGATAGTCCTGATCATTCATCATAATAGTAATTGCAGTTTTTTTTCACAAAGTCTCATTAGCAAAAGAAATTGCACACAGAAGTAGTGGATTTCCGTGCAGTCTTGAAGAAGTAGTGTTGTCCTTCCAACGGAAAGACAGTGCTGACACTTGACATGCTGACAGGTAATGGGCCACAACAGAGCAAACCCACAGCAGAGTCATTCGACATTTTGAAGAAGATTGGTAGGTAGGTCATCTCAGAGTAGACCCACTGTAGTCCTGGTAGAGATTGTGGTATTGGTGGGCCACCAGAGGTGCAGACCCACTGCAGTCCTTGTAGAAATTGTGGACAGGCCCACTATAGTCCTGGTAGAGATTGTGGTATTGGTTGGCCATCAAAGATGCAAACCGACTGTAGTCCTTGTAGAGACGGCCAGCAGCCATCTGTTGCGACTGTGCAGGTGCACAATCACCATCGAAGAGTCTTGCAGAGAAAATAGCAAGTCCATAAACCACCACTCGTGCACTCACAAAGTTTTTTGAATTGTCCTTAGAACCAGCAGTGCTGTTATCCAGTCCCTTGCTGAATTATTAACACACGTGCAAACACTATCAGTCCCTACTTCTCACATATTGTCTACATACTATGACCAACAGAAATGTGTGCAGTGAAATGGAACTTACAAGTTACTTAATTTGATGAACTGCTGTCAATTACAATTTTATAACATAAGAATACAATGACAAAGGTACAAAATACATCATTAAAAACATAACAATACAGATAACATTTGTAGTAATATGGGCTTTACAAAAGAATTGAACTAACATATACATCAGTGTTACAGGAATTATGACATAAGTAAATACATAAAAGATCAGAAGAACGTTTGAAACATCACCTTCACATGTGAGCAACCAAACAGTATAAATAATGTCTAAACATCTTTACAAAGTAAATAACAGAGTATTAGAAAATGTCTACAACATAGCTCTCATCAGCTAAACACATAAAGACAGGAAAAACACAATACACAAGGGTACACAAACATATAGAGGGATGACACAAAAGGAAAGGACAGGGTTTGTTTTACTACGGTATTTTGCATGGAGATCTCCCTTTGTTCATCATTATTCCCAAAAGGTGGTGATGAAGTTTTCCAAGGCGACTTTCTGAATGTATAGAATACTGAAATTTTTCTCGAGGTTGCCTTCTGTGCTACTTTTCTCAAGCCCAGCTGGTGCGCGTGACAGCGCGTCCGCAACAATGTTCTCCTTGCCGGGAATGTAGACTATTGTGAAGCGGAAGTCTTGCAGAAACAATGCCCAACGTTTTAACCTATCATGATTTAATTTTGAAGACATAAGAAATTGTAATGCATGATGATCACTGTATACTTTTACGTGCTTACCAGAAAGAAAGAAACGGAATTTGTTAAATGCCCAAACGATAGCTAAAGCTTCTAATTCAGTAACGGAATAATTTTTTTCAGATTTTGTTAGCACTCGGCTAGCAAAAGCAATGGTTTTCTGAACAGTAATGTCATCTTCTATGGCTTCTTGAAATAAATGGGCATTAAGACCAATTTTGGAAGAATCCGTGCTAAGGCAGAAATCTTGTGACAGATCTGGATGAGCTAGTATTGGCGCGTGAAGTAACGCTTCTTTCAAAGAATTGAATCCAACTGTGCTTGTTCGTCCTAGTTCCAAATAGTATTTTTTCCAGTGAGAGAACAAAGTTTTGGTGTAACTAGAATTTGCATATTCAGAAAACGACGGTAAATATTTACGAGACCAAGAAAACTGCGGACTTGTTTTTTTGTGGATGGAACTGGAATGGCTCTGATTGCTTCTAACTTTTCAGGATCCGGCTGAATGCCTTCAGAAGAAATAATATGTCCCAAAAACTTCACCTTTGTCCTACCGAATTCAGACTTTTCCATGTTAAGTGTAATTCCAGATTCTGCAAAAATACGTAACAAACTGTTGAGGATGCGATTGTGTTGTTCCCATGAAGCTTCTGCTATCAGAATATCGTCCACATATAAGGTGATGTGACGTTTTAAGAATTCAGGTAATATGGAATTTAGCCTGCGAATGAATGCTGCTGAAGAAATGTTCAAACCAAAAGGAAGTTTCCGAAACTGATAACAAACGCCGAAACAAAGGAAAGCTGTGTATTTTCTACATTCTGGATGAAGTTCGATCTGATAAAAGCTGGATCTGAGATCAATGGAAGACAACACTTTTACACCATTAAAATTTTGAAGAAGTTCTTCCATCGCCTGCGGCCTGTCTGTTTCAGGAATAATGATAGTATTGATTTGTCTCGAATCTAAGACAAGCCTGATCGATCCATTTTTCTTCTCAACAACATGTAACGGATTGTTGTATGAGCTTACTGCAGGCTCAATAATGCCCTCGTCAAGCATAGATTGTATTTCTGTTCTAATACGGTCCCTATAATGTGCTGGAATTACGTATGGTCTAACACAAAATTTAGTATGCTCACGAACACGAAATTGGTATTGAAATCCCTTGATTGTTCCTGTTTTGTGAGTAAAAACTGTGGAATGTGCTTGTAAAATCTCAAAAAGGTCCTTCCTATCAGTGTCATTACAATTCTCAATTGTTTGAATTTTATTCTGAATTTCAAATATGCCGTCGATATCATCCCTGTCAGTACTTGCAGAGTGATTGTTAGTGTCTAGTTCCGTAGAAAATTCCGAACTGTTGTCTAACAGAAGGAAAAGCCGATTAATTTCCTCGTCATAGTTTGAGAGCCAATCTTCAAATTTCCAAGCTATTGACTTACCTTCTTTCTCTAAACTTATTTCAGCATCGTGAAAGCTTAAGATTGCTTTGTATTCATTCAAAAAGTCTACTCCCAGTATAATTTCCGTCGACACTAATGGAACAATAAGAAGTTCATAGAGAAGCTGTGGCTTTGGCAAAAGAATTCTAAATGGGTTTGTTGGCGTACATCTACACTTTTTCCAAAGATTGCACCTTGTAATTTAATCTTACGTAACGGAAGTGTGGGGCAATCGTTCGATTTGTTGCATTTGCTAAAAGCTGTTTCACTAATTACTGAAATGGGACTGCCAGAGTCAAGTACTGCCGTAAATTTTACGTCATTTACAGTAATGTGAATCACAGGATATGCAATGTCGTTACGTGTTACGTCGTGTTCCTGGAGTAAGATGTCCCTAATGTCTTCAATTTTTACGTAATTACTAGCTACGGCAGCTGCGTCGTCAGTTTGTGGCTGCCAGCAGTATGAGTCATTGCCTCTTGTCTCTTTGTTGGCGCGCGTTGTTATTGGGATTTGGAGACCTAACTTCTACAAATTCACCGTGACGAGAATCCCGCCAGTTCTGATGCAGTTCAGGTCTGTCGTTACGATCATATCGTCTGTCGACATGTCGGTAGATTCCATAGTTTCTTTCTTGCCGGTCACGTGGTGGAGAATTTCTCCCTGAGTCGTAACTGCGCGCTGGACCGTTGTGTCTAAAGTTATTCTGTCTCCCTTGATAATAATTGTTTTGGTTCCCATATTGTCTGTTTCTCTGATTGTCTCTGTGATAGTCATTACCACGGAGAGGTGATCTTTCCCTGTAATTATTACTACTCCGCCAACGGTTGTCATACGGGTGGTGTCTGTTTTGATCACGATTTACGTTATAAGAATAGCCTTGTCGTGTCCAGTTATCGTTTCTGTCGTCACGGAATTGTGACGGATGTGACCTGTAGTGATTGTTTTCCTGTTTTCGCATCCCGCGACTGTCTGTGTCAATTTCTAATTCTTGTAATAGTCCCCGAAAAGCTTCAATGTCGTCTTTGCAACGTCCTGCTAAAATAATATGCCGTAAATGTTCAGGTAATTTGATTAAGCAAATGCGGATGAGTTCTGAGGGGCTGTATGGGTTTGACAGGTACTGATTCTTGTGCAACATGTCTTCAAAATATTTCACAAGACTGGAAAATTCAGATTGTTCGAAATGTTTCATCATTATGATGCCATGTTTTATTCGGTCTTGTGTGGCTTGAGACCAATATGCTGAGAGGAAGGCATGGTAAAATTCTCCTTCACTGTGGCAATCGTGAATGACCGATCGCATTCTTACAGCTGGTTAATTCTCTAAGTAGCCACACATAAATTCTAACCTGTGCTCCAATGACCAGTTGGGAGGAAAACAATGAGAGAATTGATGGAGCCATGCTTGTGGATGAATGTCGTTGCCAGAATTCTTAAATGTTTTGAATTTACGTGTAGTAATGAACAGCTTATAGTCAAAATTATCATGTCGGCGAGTCACATATCGGTCATTGTTACGTCGTGTCGGCGGTTCCATCTCAAAATTCGTTGCACCTTGCCAATTCCTTTCATAATTACCGAAATGCCCTGTGTTATTATTTTGTAGCTTTTCCATATTTCTAAGTTCCTCTTCCCGTATTGTGGCGCGAGTGTCCTCTGAAATACGTAATTCTTGTATTACCTGTGTCAGCTGATCTTGTACTTCCCAGATTTCTCTTTTGTACTGTGTACTGATTTGATTTTGATTTTGTTTGAATTTTCTTATTTGTTCATACTCTTCTGTGTCAGTTAAGGCTACGGGTCTTGTGTCATTCAGATCATCGTCTACCTTTGTAGATAAGTTAGTGACCTGATCCGAAAGTTCGGCTACTTTCTCCGATAGTGAACACATTTCCTCAGTGTGTTTGTGAACCAAGTTTCAGAGTGTCCATTTGTGTTGAAATCGAATCTACTGTGTTCTTTAAGTTTTCCTGAGTTTTTGCCAGTTGCGTAACCGAATCGGTAGATGCAACTGAGTCAATTTTAGCCCACAAAGTCTCATGATTTTCATGAACAATGGTTTGCAGTTCTTTTATGGCTGCTTCGTGATTCTGTAATGCATTTTCATGCCGCGAAAAACTAGGCTGAAAATGCTCACAAATCTGTGTTTTTACGTCATTACAGACTTTTTGACATTTCGATTCAATGTTATGTAACTCAGTAGTTAAATCTTCACGTGTTTGTTCAAGTGTGGTGTCTAACTTCCGAAGATTTTGTTCCATTGGGTCTAACTTTTGAAGATTCTGTTCCATTGTGTCTAACTTTTGAAGATTTTGTCCGATTTGTTGCATTAATTGTAATAACAATGCATTAGTGTCTGTAAACTGTTCCTCTACGCTTTTCGGCACTGCATTTGCACCAGCAACATTCACATTTTGACAAGCAGAAAATGTGTCTTGACTTATTTGCGAAAAGGGTGAGGACGCTAAACCTGAATCTACAGTAGTTGCAAAATTGTGTCCTATCATTTCGGATTCCTGAGGCGAGCTGTTGCCGACCGATCGATCGATAATGCTTCCCTGCTCACTACCTGTTTGACTGTCTACACCATTATTTGCCGCTCGCTCCACATCCCTATGCACAATTACCAAATTACTACTTCGAATGTCTGTTAATTCACTACCCAGTGGTGCTGATAAGCTACGCTCGTCGTCACTATTATTTCTCAGTTTACTTTGGAGCCGAGTGTTACGTTTTTCACACGCCATTATTGTCACAATATTTCACATGATAACACAGAAAAGCACAATTTGAATAGCAAAATAAGAGAACACATTAACATAGCACTGAAAATAATATCTAGTTAATTGCAGCTGCCAAATACTTGGTGCAAATCTACATGCATGCCCCAACTGTTTTACTGTACAACAATGAAAGACTGCAACTACAAAGGAGATTCTCTCTACAATTACGTGCTAGCAATAAACAAAAGCTACACTAAATACGCAAACTACAAGAAAAAAATCAGAAGATTCCAGAGAGGTATCCTGGAAGGGTCGCCATATGAAACGTCCCCTTAGAGAAATTTATACACGACTGTACTTAACCTGACACACAATATTTTTAGCGCAATGCAATCTGACTTTCAATAATCCCTACAAAACAATGGCCCTGACTAACATTAAACTATACCTTTCACAAATAACTTACCTCACAAAAATCTTCGTTACTGGAACTACTGCAATACAGCGAGCGCCACTACTGCCAGCTTAATAATCATAATATATATATATAGCAGTTCAATTTCAAAACTTCCGCCATCCCTCTCCCCACATCCACCACTGCTGGCGGCTCACCTCCAACTGCGCAACACTATGCGCTGTTCACATCCAGCTGCCGCTGCCCAACACTACAATGGCAGACAACAATGCAAACTAGCCACAGACTGCACACAGCACAGCCAGTGATTTTCATATAGAGCGCTACGTAACGTTGCCAATAAGAAAACATAAACAGATTACTTACATAAAGAAAACATAAACAGCCTACTTACATAAAGAAAACATAAACAGCCTACTTACAAGCGAACGAAATATACATGCCATATACTAGTAAAGAGAACCTACTAATCTGAGGTCAAAATTGCATGTTATGCATAGATAACGACGATGTCACGTATTGACAAACAGTCAGCATGCAGTGCTAATGCCAACACCCGTGAATCAAGTGAAGCAAAACTATCAAAGTCGTATACAAATGAGTAAATTGTGAAGGCAAAATATTTAGTTATATTTTGTCATACAAGATTAAAATGTAAAACCACTAATCGGAGGTAAATCAGTATAATCTATCAATCACATATTCATAAAGTGCTACCTATTCATTAAAAACATTTTTAATGAACCAAACTGCGAAACCAATGTATTACATGGTAATGAATTTCCCCTACGCAGGAAGTATTGAAGTATCATAACCAACACAATCACGAAAGTGGACGTCTACTTGCGGATCTGTGGCTAGGTGGTACCCCAAACCGTAAACTGTGATGTAAGTCTAAGGAAAATTATTGCAATACTTACACATTATATCAAAAAGACATTAATTGCAATCAGGGAAACCAGAAACACTACCTGAATAAGACATGTAGCCATTATATGAAGAAAACAGAGGATAGTGTGGCCTACGACTAGCAAAAAGAAACCAATAAAATGTTATTACAATAAAGAAGAAATCCACTTGTTGTGTGGTAAATACAGAATTATGTTGAGGATGATATGAATATGCTTATGAGGTCAGAAGTTACGACGTGAGTATCCATAGACGTCGTACAGAACCAGATATATGTGTTTATGTATGTTGTAATTTACCCACAAAATGCTACAAAATGTCGAAAGGCAATGTCAGTAAAAGATGTGTCATACAGGGAATAATATATTAAGCCCGTATAACTACTTTGTATGGAATGAAGAGTTATGTAGAAACATGTGTATGTCATGCAATAGACAGAATGCAATGGAACGTTCAAAGCGGTAACGAGGGCAACCTATGGACCATATGTGTCCCAAATATGTCAAGCATTCAACCCTAAAACAAAACAGTAACATGTCGGTCGGTACCTTCAGTTTTTCATTAAAAATTTTTTGTAAAATAAATGGCCCTTAATGATTCTGTGGTTGATTGATTATGTTGATGTTACTTTATACTCTTGCTGCATTAGCTATTATTAGTGCATGGTATATGGTGATACAGATTGTTAACGTGCGGTTGACCTCCAATAAGTGGTTTTACATTTTATCATTTTACCTTCAGATTCTTCTCATCAGTATTACATACTGCTTGTTTGTCAATATGTGACACCGTAATTATGTGCGTAACATGTACTTTTGACCTTCGATTAATAGCTTCATTCTACTATTATATGGTGTATGTGTATTTTGTTCCCTGCTTTGTATTCATGCAGTGTGCAATTGTTCTGCGTTTTACTCCTTGATTTGTCTTTAACTTTGATATCACTCCCTGTACAGTTTGGTTTTTATTGTATGCTTACTTCACATTGCCGCTGTATATAATTTGATTCCTTAAATTTTACACCGCCCCTGTTGTGTAGTTTTCACTGTTATTATTCCCGTCTTTATACAAGGGCCTGAAGATGGAGTAGTGTAAGGCCGAAACTGGTAGCAAAAATAAAAAAATATTGGAAATATAGATGTCTGAAGGTGTTCGTGATTTGACATTTTGTATTCAACAGCCAAGACCCCGCGACCACCCTGTATGAAGATGGACCTATGTTTTTTAAATAGCACCTTGTACTTTTTTATCCACTGACTCTCTTTAAGACCTGTCCAAAAAGTTTCACAGTGTAGCGTTCACGTAAACATAGCGTTCTTAAAATATGACAAAATTGACCCTTCTACACTAGCACGCCGTGCTTTTACCCGGGGAAGTGTAACTCGTATTCTCTTGCAACATTAACAGAAGGATAAGACCCACCGTTCATTCAGTCACCCGTCTTCAGTTGGAGGTTTGTGTTAGAACTGTGTTTACCAACGATGAGACCTTGGAAACGCTAACCACCTACGTCATGTTTTACTAAAGCGACCTCTGAACCACGAGAGAGGTATTTTCTAGTATCAGTGTTGATCCCATGAGAAAAGCTTGTGTAACTTCCAGGAACGTAGTATTGTTTGACCTTTCGATATGCTCTGCGACCCTGCAACACCGATGTTTCTTCAGTAACACTGTGCAAACACCAAGATCAAAATGCTGCCTCTCTGCCAATTTAAAAAAAATAAATTTAACATCTCAATAAACAGTCTAAAACAATAATAAAATCAATATTAAAAATAATGGACTAAACCATATTCTGAAAGAAAGCTGCTTTGAAGCCTAGTATTATATTCAAAATCTACTGAATCATAGATTATGATCTTCAGAGCTTATCCCCTAAAAATAAATATTAATATTTTTACCTACAAAATTAGATAATTACTAAGTTAGCTATAATTTTTATCTTAAGAAATTAAATGTCCTACAGTGCGTACATAGAGAGAGCAGCTCTGACAGTTGACACGGCCTTGGCGCACGTGCTTTGCGCAACCACGGCGGCCGGTCAGGTCGTGAGCTTTTGTTTGCGTTACCGTGGCAACGCCCCAGTGTTACCGTAGTGCTGGGCGACCTCCGCTGGATCGCTACCCCACCGTGTCCAATACTGGCAACTGTGCTGCCATCTGTCAGAGCTGTTCTCTCGACGTACGAAGTATAGGACACGATCAGCATAGCACCAAACTGAGTTGACAAAAGTCGTGGAATTCCTCCTAATATCGTGTTGGACCTCCTGTTGCCCACCGTAGTAAAGCAGCTCGACTTACTAAGTCGTTGGAAACCCTCTGCAGAAATAATGTGTCATGCTCCTACTATAGCCGTTCGTAAATGCGAAAGTGTTGCTGGTGCAGTACTTTGTCCACGAATTGATGTCTCTATTATGGGTAATTTCCAAGAATAATTGCCTATCGAAATCGCGGGGTACAAACGATACATATCGAACGTGCCATTGCAAATCGATCATGCGACTCTTGTGGCGGACGTTATGATCAATTATTTGTGTTTGTCATTTTTATCTGTTTTCCGTTGTTCCCTTAGTTGATCTAAATTACATACGTCCGCGAATTATTTGTGAGACGCTATAGAAACCCAGACGATTTATGTCGGCTATGAGTGGGATGTCTGGTATTAATGAGGTTTCTTCGGCGGATTCTCTCACATGGAAAAATCTAATTCCATGCTGGTCCAGTGTATAAAATTGTTTCACTTTTTGTCGCAAATATGGAGTACTACCGGACGAGGAAAGGAGGGACTGTGTAGATTGTGGTGGTGGCTCGAAGTGTGTAAAACTTCGTGACAAGAGTTTCAGTGCTGAAATACCGTTAGAATTTCATTCTGGACAGTGCGGAAAACGAACGAGTATCAGGAAGAATACATGATTCGACTCTTCCGAACTATCCATCCAGACCAGCGTAATTCTTCTATCTTGGTGGATTTGAGATAAACCTTGTAAGCAACAGCATCTGAAACTAACTTATCATTTAATACCGTGTGCGACTATTTCGGGTTTTGCAGAGAAGTGTGTTATGTGGTAGCGATGAAAGACAGTGTACCCTAATGGTGGAGCGAGTAAAGTTGTTGAAGTGGACGAATCTCACATAGCAAGAAGGGAGAACCAGAGAGGACGACCTTCGAAGAGCGAAATCGATAATATTTGGGTATTCGGTGGAATAGAACGAGAGTCCCGGAGGTACTTCGTTGTTACAGTATTGTCCAGAGGCAAGGTCATTTTAGTGCGTCTGATAAAGCTTTTCATACTGCCTGGTAGCAAAGTCATTACAGACGGATTTCAGCCCTGCAAGACACTCAAAGCAGAAGGATTCGACCACGAGTTCGTCAACCACTCTGTAGAGTTCGTGTCTTCAGATGATCCCAGTGCGTACACGCACAACATGGAGCGGGTATGGAAATCTGTGAAGTCTTCCGTTAAAAGAGAAGAGTGTCCAGAAGAAAGAGACGAACTATACTCGTTTAAGTACCTCTATTTCTACAACTTGTGTTTGCAAGGAAAAGTTAACGTATGTGACACTCCATCCATATTTTTGCGTGTTGTTGGCAGAGTTTACCCAGGCTATGGCAAAAAGGGAATTGTTCCTGTGGCGTACACATCACATGGACTTTCACATGACAACACCGACGACAAGTATGGTAAGTCGTCTCCTTTGTAATTACATGTATTTTTGTAACGCTCTTCTTTTGTCGCTACTGTAGTGACCACCGTAAACATACTCATAACGCCCGCCACCAGAGTCGCATGATCAATTTACAGTCGCACGATCCATGTATATCGTTTGGCCCCTCGACTTCGATAGCCACTCATTCTTGGAAATTACCCAATTATGACTCATGAACGTGTGATCGGATTCTTGTCAGGCGATTTGCATGGCAAAATCATTTGCTCGAATTGTCCAGAATTTTGTATGCTTGGTAGAGAAGTATTTCGGGATTGGTCCAGAGCCGCGACCAGAATGGAATGCTACAACTTTGGAATGAATCAAAACGTCGACTTCCTCCGAAACCGAAAGTCCGACACCATTACTTCCCCTGGTTCCGGCTCTTCAGGAAGGATGGGCTGTCATTACTCCACAGATATTCAGAAACTTGACTAGAGTGTCTCCAGAAAAGCTGAAGCTGCCGGAACGTGAAGGTTGCATACACCCCATATTAGTGTGCTTTAATAAGTGTTGTGGCACTTTTGATCAGATAATATATATTGTCGAAAGTCCACCCCGACGGGAAACATAACAAATGTGTCAAGTATTCTATTTCTGTGTTGTTGTTTTTTTTTTCTAGAAATCGTGTATAAGGCGCGAAGTTATTTGTAAAGTGCTTTTCCATTCATTCTTCTGTCAACGCAATGGAAAAAAATTCTATAGCACGTACAACATCGCTCTGTTTTACAGAGTGTTTCAAACGGGACTTTCCAACTTCAAAGACGCATATAAATTTATTGAAAGAAAATATAAAGGTGGGTTTAATGTTATTTTTTAGGAAACCATATCAAGTTTAATTACCTTAAACTAAAAGTGTATGTGGCTTCCGTTGGGTATCCTGCACACATCCCATCGGAAGTCAATTTCTTCCCTAACTCGCTGTAGATTTGCAGGTGTAACTTGCTCTGTGGCGGCGTAAATTCTTACTCTAAGTTCAGGTAGAGAAGTCGGCACAGAGGGTACAAACACGATATCCCTGATGAGTCTCCATAAAAGAAATCGAAAGGTATCAGATCTGGGGGACTCGGGGACTATGCAAATGGCGCATCGCGGCCCATCGAATGTCCTGGAAAGCGGTCACAGAGAAAATCACGGATGTCAGCAAGGTATAGGGGTGATGTACCATATTGCATTAAGAAAAAATTTCGTTCTAGGTTATCCTCTTCGATATGTGGTATCAAAAATTGTTGAAACATTTGCAGGTACACTATGCGCTCGGACGACCTGATGATTTTCCTTGTCTTACCGAGCAACCTGTTTCTACAAAACGTTTATGCCACTCGTAAATTGTAGGCCTACTAGGAGGATCTTTAACGTATTTGGTACGGAAATTACACTGAACTATTGTCGCCGACTTCTACTCTTCAAACGAAAACACACGGCTAGCACTCTCGGATCCAATGAAGGCAGCCATCTTTAACGCAACTGCTGCTGGCGCTCCGTACCGTGCGATTCGGTACTAGTGAACTACGCAAGACAAAACTTGATGTATTTTCCTACAAATTGACACTACAGTTACCTTTGTGGGTACTATTAATTAATTTATATGAATTTTCAAAATTGTAAAGCCCTTTTTGAAACACCTTGTAGTATTGTTTGTCGTAGCTGTCACTTTGTTTAAGAATCGAAAGAAAACGTTTGTTCTACAGCTTTTACTAATACATCTACAAATATACGTAGATCTAGAAATAATGTAAGAGATCGTGCTGGAAAGTAATGCTTCCTAATTTTTATGTGGGAACCCTTAATGTTTGTTTTGTTTAAAAAGCTTTATTATCAGTCTAAATTTTTATTATTCATGCCCACATATTATTATTATTATTATTATTATGTGCGATTGGACCCATACGGATCACGCAAAGCTTTTCCGATTCAATTTTTTAATTCTCCAAACTTCTCTCATTCTTTCCCCATGAATTCTCTTTCTTTCCTCTGTCCATTTTGTCCCCTGTCTCTTGCAAACTTCATTCTCGGGTTGTACTTTCCAACTATTGATTTTTTGCCTGTATACATTTCTGTTTATAACTTCTGAAGAATTTATTTGTGCATTTGCTAGATCTGTTTTGGTTTCTTTTATCCAGGGTATGGTTTTCAATTTTTCAATGTATATTAAAATTTTGTGGGAGAGTCTGGGTGTTGGGAGTCTGTGGATATGACCGTAGAATTTTAGTCTTCTTTTCCGGATGTCTACGGCGAGGTTAGATAATTTTTCTGTAGTTTTCCGAGACTGTAACCTGTTTCCATCTTCAGTTCTTTTTGGGCCAAGAATCTTTCTGATGCCCACATATTTATACCTCATCATAAATACCATGGCGGCAAACACATCCATTCCAGCGAGAGACCACTTTCTTGACACCATCGCTGTAGAATGATCGATTTTGATGACGGAACCACAACCTCGCCTCTTCATGCACCGCTTGATCACTATCAAAGTGAAGTCCTCGAAGGTGTTCTTTGGGTTTTGGAAACAGATGAAATTCCGGTGCGGCCAAGTCGGGACTTTGAGGAGGATGATCTGTGGCAGCGAATCCAAGGCGTCGGACTGCTACGGATGTCGCAGCGCTCGTCTGTGGTGAGGCATTGTCATGCTGAAAGAGGGGGTGCTCCATGTGTGGACGAACTCGTCAACACCGCAAAACACGATTACAGCACGCTGTTTCTCATCCATCAACACAGTTCTTTTACACAACACCACCTTACACGCTACAATTGGAAGCCCTCTAGCAACATAGGGCAAATATGACGATATGGAGAATAAAGATGTAGTATGTTAATATCGTTTATTTTATTTATAACTCTTTCTCAGCTTTGGTTAATGATACCAGTGTCTATGAGTTTAATTTGTACACCACAGCACTGAAGATGATCACTATGTGATTGATTTTGCCACCAAATAAAACATCAATATTACGGCCAACGCTGACATTCCTTTTAATTTCAATCTTTCTATGAATTTTCACATAAAAATTAGGAGGCACTACTTTTCAGCACGTCCTTGTGCATAAGACATCTGATGGTACGTGGTGCGGGATAACTGTGTATTCCTATTATTTCTCCACTATCTTGTTCCCTTCAAGAACGGGTTGAGAGAAGAGCGACAGTCGGCGAGTGTCTGTGTGACTTCTGAAGTATCGTATTTTACCATGTTGGTAACGAATGTGAGATTCACTGGTGAGCTGAAACATGGCCGACTGCCAAGTTGCGTCTCTCTCCACCTTTGGAACGCAATTCAAATGACGTTTTGTGTGCAGTTAATACGACAAACAGTTGTTAGGATTTCAGAGATAAGAGGCGTGTTTCCAAGTAAGTACCGTTTTGAAATTTAAAAAAGATGTGCTAAGATAGCTCAATAATTTTATTTTTACATGAAATCCTGTACCTTAATCTACTTTTCTACATAATTTCCGTCAATATTGAGGCACTTGTCATAACGTTGTACCAGGTTTTGAATGCCCTCCTCATAGAAGTCTGCCGCCTGACTTGTTAACCACTGCATCACCACTGCTTTGACTTCGTCGTCGTCTTGAAGACGCTGACCGCCCAGGTGTTTCTTCAAGTGCAGGAACAGATGGTAGTCACTGGGCGCAAGATCGGGGCTGTACCGAGGATGATCTACAGTTTCCCATTGAAAAGATGTGATGAGATCTTTGGTCTGATTCGCCACATGCGGGCGGGCATTGTCTTGCAGCAGGACGATGTCCTTGCTCAAGTTCCATGGACTGTTGCTTTGATTCGGTTGTGATGTAGGCCACCCATGTTTCATCGCTCGTAACAATTTGGCTTAAGAAACCATCACCGTCGTTGTGGTACCGCTCAAGGCGAGTCAATTCACTGTCTAAACGTTTGGTTTTGTGCACATTCGTCAACATTTTCGGTAGCCAACTTGCGCACAATTTTCGGTAATTCAAGTACTCGGTCACAATGCCATACAAAACACTACAAGAAACATTAGGAAAGTCATCCCGCAAGGAGGAAATCGTAAACCGTCTGTTTCCTCTCACCGTATTGTCCACTTCCTGCACCAAACTTTCATTAACAACCGAAGGACGCCCAATCCGTTGTTCAATATGCACATTTGTGCGGCCATCTTTAGATGCTCTTCCCACTTTCTTACCAATCCATCACTCATAATGTTTTCTCCGTAAACAGCATAGTTCTCACGATGAATATCGATCACTTTTAGGCCATTAGCACTAAGAAATCTTATAACAGCCCGTACTTCACAGTCGGCGGGGCTCACGATTATCGGAGGCATCTTAAACACTCAGTACACAACGTAAACAAGGAAGAACAGACTGCTATTGGCGTCAGTGCGTAGATTATGGCACAGGATTTCATGTAAAAGTAAAATTATTGAGTTATCTTAGCACTTTTTTTTTAGTTTCAAAACGGTACTTACTTAAAAAAACACGCCTCGTACGTGACAACGAATATCCACGCAGAGGTCACGGAATCAGCGCAAATGACTCGCCGATGGTATAAAGACGCGAAGATGCCTCCCGATGGAGTCGCACAGATGTAGCGTAGCGGTTAAGATAAGGCGAATTTGGTGCCCAAGACATCAGCGTCAGTTCACTGTGGACTTCTGGCCTTCCGACATAGACAGTTATCGTGCTTCATGATGCCACCGCTCTCCGGAAGGCAACAAGCATGAAGGATGCGAGTGGTCCCAAGTAATGTTCACGTAGTCCATGGCTGTGATGACTATCTCAAGTGCCGTGGGAGCCACAGAGAATGCACAGCTGTACTACCACGCTGGCCAGAATCTATGACGCTGTGCGTGTTTCAGGCAGCCATTCGACTAGATGACGGCGTATCCGGACAAGTCCGATCAGGCGACGTATTTCCATCGATCCCCGGTCCAGTGCAGACGATCTCAAGCCCACTGCATTCGCGACTGATGATGTCGAAGGGTCACCCTGGGAATACGTAACGGTTGTCTGCTGCGGAGCATCATGTTCACCAGGGTGTTCTCGATGGTGTGCTTCGAAACACTTGGGACTACACCAGAAGCGTGCTCTGTCGCCGGATCATCCACCTACAGCCCCCTATCCTGCTTTTCAGAGCGAACAAGCCTACAACATCCACAACAACCGAGTTAAAAAACTGCTGCGGAAGCAAAGGGAATTTCACAGCAAACATAAACATAGCCAAAGCCTTGCAGACAAACAAAAATTACGCGAAGCGAAATGTAGTGTGAGGAGGGCTATGCGAGAGGCGTTCAATGAATTCGAAAGTAAAGTTCTATGTACTGAGTTGGCAGAAAATCCTAAGAAATTTTGGTCTTATGTCAAAGCGGTAGGTGGGTCAAAACAAAATGTCCAGACACTCTGTGACCAAAATGGTACTGAAACAGAGGATGACAGACTAAAGGCCGAAATACTAAATGTCTTTTTCCAAAGTTGTTTCACAGAGGAAGATTGCACTGTAGTTCCTTCTCTAGATTGTCGCACAGATGACAGAATGGTAAATATCGAAATAGACGACAGAGGGATAGAGAAACAATTAAAATCGCTCAAAAGAGGAAAGGCCTCTGGACCTGATGGGATACCAGTTCAATTTTACACAGAGTACGCGAAGGAACTTGCCCCCCTTCTTGCAGCGGTGTACCGTAAGTCTCTAGAAGAGCGTAGCGTTCCAAAGGATTGGAAAAGGGCACAGGTCATCCCCGTTTTCAAGAAGGGACGTCGAACAGATGTGCAGAACTATAGACCTATATCTCTAACGTCGATCAGTTGTAGAATTTTGGAACACGTATTGTGTTCGAGTATAATGACCTTTCTGGAGACTAGAAATCTACTCTGTAGGAATCAGCATGGGTTTCGAAAAAGACGGTCATGTGAAACCCAGCTCGCGCTATTCGTCCACGAGACTCAGAGGGCCATAGACACGGGTTCACAGGTAGATGCCGTGTTTCTTGACTTCCGCAAGGCGTTCGATACAGTTCCCCACAGTCGTTTAATGAACAAAGTAAGAGCATATGGACTATCAGACCAAATGTGTGATTGGATTGAGGAGTTCCTAGATAACAGGACGCAGCATGTTATTCTCAATGGAGAGAAGTCTTCCGAAGTAAGAGTGATTTCAGGTGTGCCGCAGGGGAGTGTCATAGGACCGTTGCTATTCACAATATACATAAATGACCTGTTGGATGACATTGGAAGTTCACTGAGACTTTTTTCAGATGATGCTGTGGTGTATCGAGAGGTTGTAACTATGGAAAATTGTACTGAAATGCAGGAGGATCTGTAGCGAATTGACGCATTGTGCAGGGAATGGCAATTGAATCTCAATGTAGACAAGTGTAATGTGCTGCGAATACACAGAAAGATAGATCCTTTATCATTTAGCTACAAAATAGCAGGTCAGCAACTGGAAGCAGTTAATACCATAAATTATCTGGGAGTACGCATTAGGAGTGATTTAAAATGGAATGATCATATAATGTTGATCGTCGGTAAAGCAGATGCCAGACTGAGATTCATTGGAAGAATCCTAAGGAAATGCAATCCGAAAACAAAGGAAGTAGGGTACAGTACGCTTGTTCGCCCACTGCTTGAATACTGCTCAGCAGTGTGGGATCCGTACCACACAGCGTTGATACAAGATATAGAGAAGATCCAACGGAGAGCAGCGCGCTTCGTTACAGGATCATTTAGTAATCGCGAAAGCGTTACGGAGATGATAGATAAACTCCAGTGGCAGACTCCGCAGGAGAGACGCTCAGTAGCTCGGTACGGGCTTTTGTCAAAGTTTCGAGAACATACCTTCACCGAAGAGTCAAGCAGTATATTGCTCCCTCCAACGTATATCTCGCGAAGAGACCATGAGGATAAAATCAGAGAGATTAGAGCCCACACAGAGGCATACCGACAATCCTTCTTTCCACGAACAATACGAGACTGGAATAGAAGGGAGAACCGATAGAGGTACTGAAGGTACCCTCCGCCACACACCGTCAGGTGGCTTGCGGAGTATGGATCTAGACGTAGATGTAGATGTAGATTCCCTGATGAGATGTGGACATCCATCACCTTGTGGCCTCCTTCAAAAATTTCCATAGAGGCTCACGACAGTGGCAACGTTTCCAGTTCCGAGGCAGTGGGTCATAACATTCGGCACTTTGTCAACGTTGCTTATGTCAGTGGATTTTCCCATTCGTCTGTGCTCCACTTAGTAACTTTCCTTACCGCGTCACATGCCTGAAACCCCACCAACATCCAACCTTGTGGGGGGCTCATCAATGTGTCTTCAGATGATATTCACCCCGTCCCCCCACCCCCGCTCTGAGAAGGTGCTAACGTCGAACTGCTCTCTCTCCAGCAAGACAAAAAAATGGCTCTGAGCACCATGGGACTTCACAGCTGTGGTCATCAGTCCCCTAGAAGTTAAAACTACTTAAACCTAACTAAGGACATCACACACATCCATGCCCGAGGCAGGATTCGAACCTGCGACCTTAGCGGTCACGCGGTTCCAGACTGAAGCGCCTAGAACCGCACGGTCCAGCAAGACAGTTTGAATAAATTTCCTATCTCCACTTCAGGCCTTTTCACAATCCCAGAACTCATTGATCTTTTGCGTGGTTTCACTATTTAACAGTCAGTCTTCATCACTTTTGTATCATTCTCCTAAGACTCCACTAACCACTCCAATGGTTTGTAACTTTTTCCTCAACAGATCCATTACCTTCGTGTTAACAACTATTGTCCTATGTACTGAATTCCTCACTTACAACTTTACCTTGACCATCTCTTCTGTACATACTACTAACGACTAAATATAATAGCCCATCTCTCTCTCACTCCATTAACATTCCAAGCTCACAGTCAAGTTCGACGCTGCTTATTATAGTATAGGCGACCACAACGACTTCTGTTAATAAGCGTTCTGACAGCCACTTGCGTGAAAATTTTCACTCGTCTCCTCAGTTATTTGCATTTGAAAGTTACCAGTTCCCTGTATCAGCTCTCCCAAAAACACCCCCGCGGCCAGCCTCTGAAAGTTGCACCCGATATCTTGAGGTCTGCTAAACTTCGGTAGACGCCCCGAGCGCTGTATTTCCGAGCTTTTGAAAACATGTTTCTGCACTTCTTGCAGCTTTCAGAGGCGTTAAGAACTTCTAGGCTGGAAACAATTTCTGTTCTCTTATTTTATTTCTGTATCCACTCAGCTGCGTTTATTGTTTCCAGGTTGAATGCTATCGATTTTGAAACCATATTGTTCCATCTGCAGGTTCAAGGATGAGGGAGTCGATACACATCCGCAGTACACAGTCTGATCACAAGTATTAGGACTCTACATGTCTTGATAGGAGGACCCGTCGGTAGGAAACGAGGCGACGATTATTCTGTTTTCAGTAGAGAACCAGTAACAGGAGAATGGGTTGGGCAGCAGACCCCTGTGACTTCAGCGTGGACTAGTTATTGGATGTCACGTGAGTAAAAACTCCATTAGAGATATTTCAGCTTTTTTAAAGCTGAACGTGTCGACAGTTCGTGATGTATTTCGGAAGTGGAAACACGTAGGAACAACCAGGGCTAAACAGTGACCATGTCGACCCCATGTACTGGTGGATATGGAAAGTGAAATATTGCGGAGAGGATTGTAAAATAAGTACATGAAATTAAAGGAATCAACCTGTAGAGATTGTTGTTTGATTTGATTGTCAGAGAATATGCCAACCTTGGTTTCCACAGATATTTGGTAGAGGGTCTCTGTCATTCGTTCATTCCCACTGGTAGGAAGAAGGTATAGACTACACCTGTCTGCAAGAATGGTAACAGAAGCAACGCGCAAAACAACCACCTATACCATAGACATCCCTCTCTAGTAAAATCCTAGACAATGTTGTGATAATCGATCTCCACCTTAATGAGGTGCCCCATGCCAACCCCTCAAGGCTTATGAAAACACAACTCAGGCGAAGCACAACTCCATCTTTTGGAGCATGATATCTCGATAGCCATGGATCGAGGCAATTTGGTGTATGCTATATTTCTTCGCTTCTGATAAAAAAGAATTTTTTTGAGTCAAACCAACGTTCATCAACAAAGTACGATTATATGGGAGTACAAAATTAAATTTGTTACTGGAGTGGAGTATTTTTGGTAGGAAGGACACTCCACTTTATTTTAGATTCTGGGTCTTCAAAAAATGGAAATGTAACCTAAGCAGTCTCACATGGGGGGTATTCGGACCATTTTGTTCACGGCGCGTAAAATGACGTGGTAGAAAATAGTAAGCGCAGTCTGTTTGCTTAATAAGAATTCAGGGTAATGAGAGGGTTTGACACTTGCTTTAGATGATCATAAATGTGAAATACAGGAACTGACAACACCTATGAATAACATATCAATGAGTCACTACTGGAATCAGTCATTTCAGTCAAATACCAGGATGTAACAGCCTATAGGAAAGAGAAACGTTGTAATCACGAAACATTGATTTTAGTTAAAGCAGGTATTAGACTTTGCTTCCACTTTGTGGGACGTGTACCAAATAGGACTAACATTGACGCTGAACATACAAAAAAGGCTGTGCGAATAGTCGTTGTCTCATATGACTCACCGGATAAACGCTTGAGCTTGTAGGTCTGCTGCCTCATGAAAGCGTTCTTACGAAGTATTAAGAAGGAGAAAGAGGTGGCGAATTTACGTGTTGTGTATGGGCCTCTCACTTGACAAACCTGTAGTCTCTCTCACACATCTAGTATGCGACAAGCCTAACCACCAAGGGGCTAAATCATCAGACGACAATGCTATCATCAAGCACACCTTCCAGGTCAGCAGGCCGAGGCGTGAGTAGCACTAGAGGTCACTGGCCTCACGTACCTGTTCGCTTCTTAGGACTACGTGATCGCAAACACACGTTGTTGTTGTTGTTGTGGTCTTCAGTCCTGAGACTGGTTTGATGCAGCTCTCCTTGCCAGTAAAGTTGCATGCCCTCGGGAAAAATTACGGCTGTAGTTTCCCCTTGCTTTCAGCCGTCCGCAGTACCAGCACAGCAAGGCCGTTTTGGTTAGTGTTACAAGGCCAGATCAGTCAATCATCCAGACTGTGGCCCCTGCAACTACTGAAAAGGCTGCTGCCCCTCTTCAGGAAACACACGTTTGTCTGGCCTCTCAACAGATACCCCTTCGTTGTGGTTTTGTGGTTGCACCTACGGTACGGCTATCTGTATCGCTGAGGCACGCAAACCTCCCCACCAACGGCAAGGTCCATGGTTCTTGGGGGGGGGGGGGGGGGACGAAAATACATAGCGCAATAAAAATGAAGGATGACTTCTGAAACTCCGCAATTGCCTACCACTGCGATGCGTGTTTGAAATTCAGCTCAAAAGTTCCTACAATATTCCTCTGCAATTGTGCAAAAGAGTGGCGCTCTCGAACTCGGCAACCCTTTAAACAGCAAGGTGTTGGCAAAAAAAGAAAAGAAAGAAAGGAGAAAGCCACGGTTCAGAAGCAGAAGTTTATGTGAGCTGTAAGGTTGGTTAATGATGTGATATTGGCACCAAATCTCGCCACAGGCGCCAACACCACTGTGGACGTGTCGTGCGACGGGAATATCGTCACAGCACCTCCTACTCACATTTCGACCTTGCTTTTGACGTCTCTGTGGTGCAGGTCAGAGTTATGGGTGGCCGCGGAAAACATTTCAGACACTTTGCCGCTCAGAATCAACATGAAACCGCCTCAGCTCCCATAAAGGCGTCAGCGAAACCACCTCTTTCCCTGAGGCGTTGTTTCCCGAAGTTCGGGGTTGCGATGACCATCAGGAACATGTTCTCGACAACCTTTCACATCGACACCCTCGGATGTCCCAGTCCTTCTCGAAGGACGTTGTAGGCCAGCATCCCCACTGCACTTGATCGCATCCCTTTAGAGTTTAGCGCGATGGCAATTTTTGCTCTTGTGTACAGGTTGAGACTATTAGGGACAATACAGAACCATTCGACGAAATTTGATTGTAATCCGGAGCAACAAAGTGGTACTATTGCTTTTTCGAACCTCCTCTTTTCCGCCCTACTGTGGCGTAATCAGCCAGGTGCCGAACATTGACCTGAGCGCGAATAAAACGTCACGGGGCCTCTCGAGGAGTCAGCTGTTCGGCGACACTCTCGGTGAAACCTCATTGTAGCACCTGAGGATTAGGCAACACTTTCGACACCTCTAAGTTCGGGTTTCCGTACCTTCAGGCGATAGAGCACCCACCGGGCTAAATTGACGTCGAGGTTTCTGAGTTTCCGACAGGACTGTCCCGACAGTGGAAACAAGATTATACAGTGTTTACATAAACTACGGCGTTGCCAACAACCGCCGATATTTCGACCGAGTACACTCTGTCATTTTCAAGGCAAAGCTGCAGCAAGTAAGTGCCGTGCAGGTTAATTTAAAACGTCGGTTTCCAGAGCAATTCCGGAAAGAGTAGCGGCAAGCACAGCCAAATATGACCGACATCAAAAATTATCGACAGTGGAAATTAATAACCAGTGAGTAAGTGCCCTATGGTTTTTGGCAAGGGACAGAACAGCAGTTCACTCAGGATTTCCTCCCAATCTATGAGTTGTTAGTTTATTTTCAATTATTTCCTTAATAACGCTATCTCAACAGCCGGAAATGCATGCCAGAATCTCCTTGTAGTTATATTCCATAGGATCCACATCCATACTCCGCAAGCCACCTGAAGGTGTGTGACGGAGGGTTCTTTGAGTACCTCTATCGGTTCTGCCTTCTATTCCAATCCCATCTACATCTACATACATACTCTGCAATCCACCATATGGTGGGTGGCGGAGGGTACCTCGTACCACAACTAGATCTTCTCTCCCTGTTCTATTCCCAAACAGAACGAGAGAAAAATGACTGCCTAATGCCTCTGTACGAGCCCTAATCTCTCTTATCTTATCTTTGTGGTCTTTCCGCGAAATATAAGTTGGCGGCAGGAAAACTGTACTGCAGTCAGCCCAAGATGCTGGTTCTCTAAATTTCCCCAGTAGCGATTCACGAAAAGAACGCCTCCTTTCCTCTAGAGACTCCCACCCGAGTTCCTGAAGCATTTCCGTAACACTCGCGTGATGATGAAACCTACCAGTAACAAATCTGGAAGCCCGCCTTTGAATGGCTTCTATGTCCTCCCTCAATCCGACCTGATAGGGATCCAAAACGCTCGAGCACTACTCAAGAATAGGTCGTATTAGTGTTTTATAAGCGGTCTCCTTTCCAGATGAACCACATCTTCGCAAAATTCTACCAATGAACCGAAGACGACTATCCGTCTTCCCCACAACTGCCATTACATGCTTGTCCCACTTCATATCGATCTGCAGTGTTACGCCCAAATATTTAATTGACGTGACTGTGTCAAGTGCTATACTACTAATGGAGTATTCAAACATTACGGGATTCTTTTTCCTATTCATCTTTATTAATTTACATTTATCTATATTTAGAGTTAGCTGCCATTCTTTACACCAATCACAAATTCTGTCCAAGTCATCTTGTATCCTCCTATTGTCACTCAACGACGACACCTTTCCGTACACCACAGCATCATCAGCAAACAGCCGCACATTGCTATCCACCCCATCCAAAAGATCATTTATGTAGATAGAAAACAACAGCGGACCTACCACACTTTCCTGGGGCACTCCAGATTATACCCTCACCTCCGATGAACACTCACCATCGAGGACAACGTACTGGGTTGTATTACTTAAGAAGTCTTCGAGCCACTCACATATTTGGGAACCAATCCAATATGCTCGTACCTTAGTAAGGAGTCTGCAGTGGGGCATCGAGTCAAACGCTTTCCGGAAGTCAAGGAATATGGCATCCGTCTGATAACCTTCATCCATGGTTCGCAAGATATCATGTGAAAAAACGGCGAGTTGCGTTTCGCAGGAGCGATGCTTTCTAAAGCATGGACAGCAACTTCTCTGTCTCAAGGAAATTCACTATATTCGAACTGAGAATATGTTCGAGAATCCTGCAACAAACCGATGTTAAGGATATTGGTCTTTAATTTTGAGGATCCGTCCTTCTACCCTTCTTATATACAGGCGTCACCTGCGCTTTGTTCCAGTCGCTCGGGGCTTTACGTTGGGCAAGAGATTCGCGATAAATGCAAGCTAAGTAAGGAGCCAAGGCAGTGAGTTGTTAGTGTATTTTTAGTTATTTCCTTAATAACAGTATCCCAACAGCTGGAAGTACATGCCAGAATCTCTTTGTTGTTATATTCCATAGGATCTACATCTGCATCTACATCCATACTCCACAAGCCACCTGACGGTGTGTGGCGGAGGAAGATTGTCGGTATGCCTCTGTGTGGCCTCTAATCTCTCTGATTTTATCCTCATGGTCTCTTCGCGAGATATACGTGGGAGGGAGCAATATACTGCTTGACTCCTCGATGAAGGTATGTTCTCGAAACTTCAACAAAAGCCCGTACCGAGCTACTGAGCGTCTCTCCTGCAGAGTCTTCCACTGGAGTTTATCTATCATCTCCGTAACTCTTTCGCGATTACTAAAGGACCCTGTAACGAAGCGCGCTGCTCTCCGTTAGATCTTCTCTATATCTTCTATCAACGCTATCTGGTACGGATCGCACACTGGTGAGCAATATCCGATGCCAAGGCAATGTTATGGAAAAGAAATACTGGTCTCACAAGATTATACTAATTACAGCGTGTACAGAGGCAACCAACCTACTAGAATGGATGTTGAAGATATCCTAGTATACAGCAGAAAGGGGACAATGGGAAGTACCTTCCGACATTCACTTCACATTGGTTTGCGGACTATGGATGTAGATACCGATTCAGTTCAAATTGTTGGTGTGGACGACTCCTCAGTTCGTCCCCTTTCGCGTCTCGTAACATTAATATCTGGAGCTCATGCATACTCTAGTCTCTGTAGTAGCTACAGTCAGCTGCGAAATATTCATTCCCCTGAGGAGCTCGATGTGTACGTGTGTTTTTGTCCTTGAAAAACCGAGTCGGTACAAACTGCTCTTTTGGCAAGTCGCGGATGTCTTTGGAGAAACTCTAGTGCAAATCGTCGCTACCATCAATGTTCGTGCGAATCCTCATTCTCCGACACCACATGATGCCTTCCCACACCACGACGATCCACCGCCAAACTAATCTCTTTCCATGACCTCGCAGGGATTGCACTAGCCTCCACTTTCCATCAACTCATCTGCGGTCTGCGTGTCTTGAATCATTCTGAAAACGCAAGTGGGTTCTATTGGCGAATCCTCCATTTACGGTACTTGCGACTCTCCAATAACCACGCCATATCCATACTATTGCGAATGGAAATAATTCCGAAGGCGCGTCTGCATACCAACTTCTTTGAGTTTCCGATGTAGTTTTCGGCTGGCTGTAACCGCTGATGTAATATCTTGTTAATTTTTCCGTGGAGCTGAGATCAGATTTCTACGTCGCTGTCGACTACTTCGTCTGAGACGACTTCGCACTGGCAGTAAAACAAGTGTTGCTCACAGGTTTAAAATAATGACCCTTCATGGAACACGCAACGGAACTGGGTTGGCCACTGAGTCTAATCTTGTAGATTTCCGGTGATGCCAGTCTGCAGAACGAGATCGCAAGGTTCCTTTGGATCACGGCCTTTAAACATCACATATGTACTCCGGAAATCACTGTATAATAAACTGCGGAATGTACATCGTGCCAGTATTACGGATTTTCTTTCATTTGCTTCTGTGCATACCGTAACTGGCGTGTCGTGACTGTGTTCCGCCGCCAACACCGCTGAAACAGCACAGTGGGTGGCCTACCATTTAACTCCTGCAGCGGACCAGCAGCGGGCCAGCAGCTGCAGTCGAGCGTTGGGCAAGGTTCAACGGCGGACACCAGATGGCCGCTTCGGCGCGGAGGTCAACGCGCACCACTAACTTCATTGGCTGCACTACATTACGCTTGCGCAAACACACCGCGCTGCCAATGCGAATCCTGTATGCATCCGCCGCCAGCGTATTTAGGGCCGCACTGGCGGCTCCGCAGAGTGGCTTTCGTCCCAAATATTCCATAGAGGACCTACTTCGTTACCTTGCTCCACCTAATCTCTCATCAACTGATGAAACGAAAATCCACCATACTTGTCTCCCTTGATATACGTAAGGCCTTCGACAGGCTATGGCATTTTGGTCTCAGGCTACAAACCTATTCATGTCCAATTAACTGTGTCCAGCTTATAGCATCCTTCCTTCAACACCGACCTACATATGTCGCAATCAACCACACCTGCTCCCGCATCTTTTGATCCGATGCAGATGTGCCTGGAGGCTCTGTCCTTCCACCTGTCCTTAACATCCTGTACACTGCGGATATTCCCAAAGTGCCAACCCCATCACACCTGCTGCAATATTCTTATGACAGCGCCTGCGTAGCCGCTCATCACACCCTTCAACTCTCACATGGCATTTTACAACGCCACCTGGATTTCCTGCTTGGGTGGTGTAATTCGTGGAAACTTCAAGTAAATTCACAAAATCGCCAGGCCACCATCATTGGTGCAAACTGCTCTTTTGTAAGACGCGATGTCGTTGTACGACCTCTAGTGTAAATCGCTACACCTCGCTACACGGCGTTTCCATCGTCCAGGTTTCCATCTCTCCATCTACAACCAACCCATCCCTCTAACACAGTAAAGTATTAGGACTAACCATCGACAGAAAACTAACGTGAAGTGCACTTCTGCTTTCCACCTATCATAAAACCTGCAATTGACTGAAACTACCAGCTCGCACCTAAGGTCTACATCCTTCTACCATTATCCAAACCTACGAATCCATCCTCCCATCCTAACAAACTCCATCACTTCCTGGATCTGTTCCACGTCTTAGTTCCACAAGTCCCTTGAAGTGCTGGACAAACATGCGCTTCTTCTCGCTTCGGCCGCCATTTACGTTCCTGACCTCGCATCTTGTACCAACTCACGTACTTCCCACACCTTCACCTTTTCCTAGAGCACCTTCGGATCCGATACATTAATCGCAAAACTCAGTCCAAGCACCCAGTTTTCCACCCACTAATAACCTACTCAGGTACCCTGCTGCGCCGCTGCATCCATATTCCACCTTCGATGAACCTCTATGCCTCTACGGCTCCCAATCCCCTCATTGCAACCAAAACTACAACGCTACACCTCACAACATCGCCCCACTCTCTCCCTCCCCTTCATCCACTTTGCTGACTTCCAGTCACTACCTGCCCCACAATCATACCCATTATCGCATCTCCATAATGATAGTTCTTTCGTATGCCACTTAGCTTCGCCACTACACCATGGCATCAATCACGTTCAACAATGATTTATTTTAACTTTAATATAAAATCGTCAAACGACTTGTAAAAACCATCAGTATTTTTATTTATGTGTGTTTCAGAAAATCCTCGTTTATTATCACGTTTTTTTAATAAAAATCGTCAATATTGTCCACCTGTGTATTTCTTACAAATTCGTCTGTTGTTGTCACCTTTTACACATTTTAACCGTTTTTAAATATAGTTTTGTAACCTTTGGCTGATGACTGGTTTTATCCGCTGCCAGCCCGCCCCCACTATGGGGAATTTAAATATCAGTAAAGAAAAAGAAGAAAAGTCTCCGCAAGCATCTTCCTCGCAATGTGCTTCCTGATGACCGCCGACCACCTATCCATTCACCGCCAGACGCCGCGCGACTAACTGCGGTACCTCACCGGTGTTTAATTTTGGCCGAACTGATCGGCTGACTTGTCTCACTCTGTCGTAGCCAGCTTTAAGAATACAAAGGCCCTTTAAGCGCGGACTTCAGGTTTTGTCAGTGTAATTCAGACTTTACACATTGAAGAAGGCAAATTTCGTTGAACAGACCTAATTTTTTTCATTAGATGTCGTTACTAATAGACTACCCTCAGCACAGTGATTCGTAAACAGTGAAGTCATCCAAGAATTAATTAAATGCAGTAACTGGAAGAGACTATTTTATTTCGTTTACAAATTTCCGGAAGAGGAATGTCTCTCAACTCAGTTGTCAACTTGTTTGTTTTTGGTGCAGTGATACACCTTTATTTACCGATTTGTGCCCCAAACATTCAGAACTGAACTAATGAACAAAATGTGTTTCGTTTTGGATATTCTTGTGTGCTTGTTGCAGTGTCCCAGCTGAAGGACACTTAGCTGATGTCTTCGACCTTATTCTCATGATCACTACGCCAGACTTACTTACGATGGTGGCAGTATAAAGGTCGCCTAGTCTTCCTTGAATACAGCTTACACCTTCTCTGAATTTATCCAACAAGCTTTCGCGACTACAACGTGGGAAATGCTCGGACAGTACACTCGTGGACTGTTCGAGCAAGAAATACGCCGGGAGAAACTGAAGAATCACAACGTGGGAAATGTTTACGTTTACATCTACACCTACACCTGCATCTACATCTACATCTGCATGGATACTTTGCAAATCACACTTATGTGCCTGGCAGGGCCTTCACCTAACCGCCTTCACACTTTTTCTCAATTATTCCACTCCTGAAGAGCATGCTGAAAAATCGAAAGGCTATATCTTTCCGTGAGAACTGTGATTGCCTTAATTTTATATTATGATTACCATTTCTCTCAATATAGGCTGGCACCAACAAAATATTTTCGCATTCGGAAGAGGAAGCTGGTGATAGAAACTTCGTGAGAATATCTCGCTGCAATCAGAAACGTCTTTCTATTAATGTCCACTCCGAATGCTGAATCATTTCCGTGAGACACTCTTCCCTATTCATCAGTAATACAAAACCCGCTGCCCTTCTTTGAACTCTCTCGGTGTATTCCGTTAATCCTTTCTGGTAAGAATCCTACAGCGAGCAGCGGTACTCCAAAATAGGACGGACAAGTGTAGTGTAGGCAGTCTCCTTAATAATTCTCTTGCGCCTTCTAAGTGTTCTGCCAATAAATCTCAGTTTGGTTCGCCTTCCCCCACAAAGTTTTCTGTATGTTCTTTCCTGTTTAAGTTGTTTGAAATTGTAATTCCTAGGTATTTATTTGGATTTACGGCCTATAGATTTGACTGAACTATGGTGTAAGCGATGTTTAACGGTTTCCTTTTAACACTTATGTCCATGACGTCACGCTTTTCATCATTTAGGGTCAATTCCCAATTTTCGCACCATAGAGATACCTTTTCTAAATCGTTTTGCAATTGGTCTTGATCTTCTGATGACTTTCCTAGGCGATACATGTCAGCTTCATCTGCAAACAACCTAAGACGGCTGCTCAAATTGTCTCCTGAATCTTTAACAGAATGAGGAACAGCAGAGAACAGGGAGAGCGCCAGGAATAACTATTACGAACTTCGGCCTCTGTGACAGGAAATCATCGATCCAGTCACATGACTGAGAAGATATTACATAAGCAAACAATTATGTTAAAAGCCGCGTGTGAGGTACGGTGTCAAAAGCTTTCTTGAAATCTAGAAATACGGAATCAGTTTGAAATGCATTGCCGGCCGGGGTGGCCGAGCGGTTCTAGGAGCTTCAGTCGCAGGTTCGAATCCTGCCTCGGGCATGGATGTGTGTGTGATGTCCTTAGGTTAGTTTGGTTTAAGTAGTTCTAAGTTCCAGGGGACTGATGACGTCAGATGTTAAGTCCCATAGTGCTCAGAGCCATTTGAGCCACTTTCTTTGAAATGCCTTGGCGACAGAGGTCAACAGTTCCTGTGAGTAAAGTACTAGTGTTAAGTATGGAGCTATTGCATTAACGTACTATCAAAGCAACATGTACTGAAATGCCAAAGAAACTGGTATAGACATGCGTATTCAAATATACAAATATGTAAACAGTCAGAATAGGGTGGTGCGGTTGGCAACGCCTATATAAGACAACAAGTGTCTGGGGCTGTTGTTAGATCGGTTACTGCTGCTGCAATGGAAGGTTATCAAGATTTAAGTGAGTCTGAGCGTGGCGTTACAGTCGGCGCACGAGCGGTGGGACACAGCATCTCCGAGGTAGCGATGAAGGGGGGATTTTCCCGTACGATCATTTCACGAGTGTGCCGTGAATATAGGGAATCTGGTAAAACTTCAAATCTCCGGCCTCGCTGCTGCCGGCAAAAGATCCTACAAGAACGGGACCAACGACGACTGAAGAGAATCGTTCAACTTGACAGAAGTGACACGCTTCCGCAAATTGCTGCAGGTTTCAGAGTTGGGCCATCAACAAGTTTCAACGTGCGAACCATTGAAGGAAACATCATCGATATGTGCTTTCGGAGCCGGAGGCCCACTCGTGTACCCTTGATGACTGCACGACGCAAAGCTTTAGGTCTCGCCTGGGCCCGTCAACACCGACATGCGACTGTTGATGACTGAAAACATGTTGCCTGGTCGGACGAGTCTCGTTTCAAATTGTATTGAGCGCATGGACGTGTACAGGTATGGAGAAAACCTCTTGAATCCATGGACCCTGCATGTCAGCAGGGGACTATCCAAGCTGTTGGAGGCTCTGTGATTGTGGGAGTTGTGCAAATGGGATACGTCTAGGTACAACTGTGACAAATGATAAGTACGTAAGCATCCCGTCAGAGAACTTGAATCCACTCATGTCCATTGTGCATTCCGACGGACTTGGGCAATTCCAGCAGGACAATGCGACACCCCACACGTCCGCAACTGCTAGAGTGGCTCCAGGAACACTCTTCTGAGTTTGAGCGCATCTGGGATGCCTTGCAACTTGCTGTTCATAAGAGATCTGCGCTCCCTCGTCCTCTTACGGATTTATGGACAGCCCTGCAGGATTTGTGGTGTCGGTTCCCTCTAGCAGTACAGCAGTGCTTCAGACACTAGTCGAGTCCATGCCACGTCGTGTTGCGGCTCTGCTGCGTACTTGCTGGAGTCCTACACGGTATTAGGCAGTGTATCAGTTTCTTTGGCTCTTCAGTGTAAATGAAATGAATTAGTGGTTATTACATTTGCAGTGAGTGCCGTTTGTTTCAGTTCCATTTTGTGCTTTCATTCTGACGCATTGCCCTAACAGATACGTTCGTCGTACGTCTCACATCGATTTCTGCGTTTATTGCCCGCATCTCGTGGTCGTGAGGTAGCGTTCTCGCTTCCCACGCCCGGGTTCCCGAGTTCGATTCCCGGCGGGGTCAGGGATTTTCTCTGTCTCGTGATGACTGGGTGTTGTGTGCTGTCCTTAGGTTAGTTAGGTTTAAGTAGTTCTAAGTTCTAGGGGACTGATGACCATAGATGTTAAGTCCCATAGCACTCAGAGCCATTTGAACCATTTGAATCTGCGTTTATTTCACGCAGAGTCACTTGCCTCTTAGCACTGTCAACTCTACTTGAACGCTGCAGCTCTCGGTCGTTAAGTAAAGGCCGTTGGCCACTGCGTCGTCAGTGGTGAGAGATAGTGCCTGAAATTCGGTGTTCTCGTTACACTCTAGACACTGTCGATCTGGGAATATTGAATTGCTGAACGATTTACGAAATGGAATGTCCCATCCCTGTATCTCCAACTACCATTCCGCGTTCATAGTCTGTCAGTTCCCGTCGTACTGCCATTGTCACGCCGGAAACCTTTTCACATTAATCGAATGAGTACAAATGACAGCTACGACAATGTAATTTCGTTTTATACCTAGCGAGCGCTATACTACCGCCATCTATTTACGTGCGTATCACTTTACCATGCCTTTTGTCAACTTAGTGTAATTTTTCAAAACAAACGTATAAAGCTGGTGCAAAAAATAAATACGACGAACTTTGCAATACAAATTACAGGATGTTTGCGAAATGCGCACATTTCAGCTGTCTGGTGACAAAGTAACGCTGTACGAAGGCGGTCGCTGCCAATTACGCAGGAACAATGGGTGCCTACGAGCAATAAATCCAGTTAAAATCTCTTGTGACAGTGGCTTTACAGAGGCTATTGAAAATCTATGATGGATGACAGTAACATTGTCAATTAGGAGGTTAAACAATGAAGGATTACAGTGCCCCCTGGCGGGCATGATCGCCTGGCATGTCGCCTATCGAAAATGTCCGAATTTCGGTTTGACTGGTCGGGAGCTAGTTAATCACCGTAATCCTGTAACAAAGGGTACTGCTGTGCGTAATCGCATTCAGACTGCTCGCAAGGTGGTGGCCTAGGGAAATTTGTATGTTTTTAATTCCAGGCCACAGCACCCAGCGTCTGAATAAAGCGTGTACGGCCTTGTTGTCAAATTTGGTTCTCAAGATCCGATAGACGTAATCATTATGCTACTCCTATACACCTAAAATGTGACATGAGATTCATTTATCACTGTACCTTTCATGGTGTTGGTATTTACAGTGACGGAAGCCAAATTACATCTTTTATACAGAATATAAGTACATCGTACAAAGAATTAGCATCCCCAGCTGACAACTATGATACTGCTTAACGACATATGCATCTGCATCTACATCTATACTTTGCATACCACTTTGGATTGTGTGCAGAGGGTACTTCGAATTGCAAGAATTGTAAGCGCTCTTTCCCCTTCCATGCAGGGATTTATGACTCCTTAAACGCCTCTTTTCGTGATGAATTAGTGTGATCTTGTCTTCGCGACCCCAGTGACTCATAGGGGTTTGTTTGTGGTGTATTCTTAATCCAAGGATTAAACCTGATGCTGGACAGGTTGTAAGTAGGATTTCTAGGGTTAGTTTGACAGTTCAGTTTCTTTAGCATTTCCGTAACAGTCTGCCATGGGTCAGACAAACCTATGACTGTTCATGTTGTCCTCTTTATATGTTCAGAACCTCAATTAGTCCTGCGCTAATGTTTTATGAGAAAGTTTTATAGGCTGATATCATTTCCCTAACAATGGACCGGAGTCTGCTACCTGGTTTACCTACGACAGAACCTTTGTGGTCATTCCACCTCATATCCTTACAGACTGTTACAGTGAGGTACCTACATGAGTTGACCAATTCCACTTGTGGCTCATCAGTATTGTTGTCATAGGATGCTAGTGTTTGTGGTTTGTGAAGTGCTCAATCATACGTTTCAGAACGTTTGAAGGAAGTTTTTTCTGTGGGGAAACCGCAACTGTACACTTACGTTGTCACAAAACAGAAAAAAAACTGTACGTTTTCTTCCCTTCCCTTTACTGCTTGCTCAAAGTACAGACTGAATAACATGTGGGATAGCCGGCTACCCTGTTTCAACACGATCTCGACCACCGCTTGCCCTTCATGCCGCTCGACTCTTATAAGGGACCTTCGGTTTCTTTGCAGGTTATAAATAGCCTTTCGCCCCGGTATTTCACCCATGCTACTCTCATAATTTCAGAGACTATTCTAGCCAACATTGTTAAAAGCTTTCACTAAATCTACAAATGCTATGAACGCAGTTTTCCCTTTCCGTAGCGTATCTTCTAAGAGAAGTCAAAGTGTCAGTGTACTGTCTCGCGCGTTCCTTCATTTCTCCGAAAGCCAAACTGACCTTCTTAAATACATTAAATACAAGGCAGAGTGACAGGGTAGGACAAAGAATCCTTCGCCGCGCACCGTCAGGTAGGTTGCGAAGTACTGATGTAGATGTAGACGCGCATCACAGCATGCTGGACATAAGACTCATTCAGAATTCGGCATGTAGTTTTCAAGGGGGAGAAATCGTCGTGGAACTAGCTTTTCGTGTAGTAAAAGCTCCGGAGAATAGACATTTTGTGCAGGGTGTAGTAGATACACAAGACAAAAATGTAATAGCCCAATGTGACATGACGCAAATACCGTATAACTAAAACTCAAGCCCGTATAAATACGCGGAGTTCGGCGAGGAAGAGCACAAATATCTTAACCTGTGTTAGGTCCGGCTGAATCGTCTGTGATGATTGTTTCCCTTTCAGCTATCAAATTACTGGGACACTCGCAGCTACGTACTACCTGCTGTTCCGAATAATCGCAGACATTTTCTTTGGGATTAAGTTGGTATTGTTTAGACAGTCAGCCGACGTTCAATATGCTGCCTGAGTGTTCATGGACGCAGCCCTCAGAAGAATTATCCATGTTACGTTGTAAGACTGGACTGTCCACAATGAAGATGAGAACTTTTAACATTGCAGCGCGTCAGCAATCGTGATTAATTTATTGATTATAAAGAATCCGTCTCGATTGCAAATAGAAACCGGATGTGGACCAATATTTTTAGTCTGCTTCTAGCTGATGGTATTTTGTCTGTCCTGCGTGCATGCGTTTTGACCACCCGTGGTATTTGCTATCCCACAGATATAGTTTCAGCCTATCCACGTTCTATAGTTCTATAAAATCGTCCTCGAGCTAGGACATCATACATACACACGCATTAACTTCCTGCACCTTTGACCCGGCCACCGGATCACTTTCGTAACACATTTCATGCCAATCACATGGAAGAAAACGATTTCTCAATTCGCGCATGCGCGTTCCTTTCTGACATTCTCGCAGCCTAGCTGCCGGCGCAACCCAGTTTACCTGACAGCCCACGACTGAAAATGTGTGCCGTGCTAGAACTTGAACCCCGGATCTCGTGCTTAGTAGGCAGTTGCGTTACGCACTGCGCCACCCGGGACACTGGGTTTACCACAACCGCACGGACAGCCGGCCGCTCTGGCTGAGCGGTTCTAGGCGCTTCAGTCCCGAACCGCGCTGCTGCTACGATCGCACGTTCGAATCCTGCCTCTGGCATAGATGTGTGTGATGTCCTTAGGTTAGTTAGGTTTAAGAAGTTCTAAGTTCTAGGGGACTGATGACCTCAGATGTTAAGTCCCGTAGTGCTCAGAGCCATGTGAACGGCACGGACTATCTGGGCATTCCTCGCGGCCGACCCACATTCCGACCCAACGCCTCATATCTGCAGTCCCTGTCCATCTCCTTCATGCTCGCTTGTGTGAGGTTCTCGCAGGAGGTCGGACGTAGTTTTGCATTCGCAGTGAAGAAGGTGGATCCATTGTTCATCTAGGAAAATGAGTTCTATGAGTGTGTGGTGTATGTTCTTTCCGACTTGTCCTGATCCGCCTAGCTGAGCAGTGGATCCACTTTTTTTTTCAGTGCGGATGCATAAGTACGTGACACCTGTTGGAATCTTAGTGGCGAGCATGGAGGAAATAGACAGGGATTACGGATATGTGCCGCTGGGAGGGAATGTGGGTCGGCCGCAAGGAGAGCCGAGATTAAACCCAGTGTCCTGGGTGGCGCAGCGCTTAACGTCACTGCCTAGTAAGCACGAGATCCCGGTTTCGAATCCCGGTTGTGGCACACTTTTTCACTCGTCACCGCTGATTCTGCAAAATATCACGATACAACGGACATCAACTGTCCCTTCACTTTCGTTTCCTTTCTCCACCCTCCTCTTTAGTTGACGCATTATGTACCACACTGTAGTGTTCCCTCCTCCTTCGGGGTTCTGCCGTGAAAAATATAAAATATAAAATCTGATTGGGTTTGGAATTTTGGTGGTTTCAGTTACGGATAAGGCGGACTTCGTATTATTGATTGAGATCGTGCTGTAATTTGACCGTGCATGGCAGACCGGGTCGGCAACACTACAAAAAGCGACTGTACGGAAATAGCATCAGAAACTAATTGAAATTTACCTTATAATCTTGTTAGATACGCAGTACTAATTACAATATAGTCTTCATGGCTGTCTTCCTAATTTCTCTTGTAGGACGACCCGTCTTTCACTTTTCTCCGTCTGTTGAAAACTTCTTCAAGTTGTCACTGTCATGATCAATTTACAAATTTGATGATAACCACCTCGAATCACTATTGAAACAACCTCGCTTTGTAATGTAATTTTAATTTCCACCCAAAAGCACATTCAACACATCGCCGAAAATACACGTCTTTCATATGAAGACAAGAGAGAGAGAGAGAGAGAGAGACATCAATTAGTTGTTAAAAACAAAAACCTACGCAAAAGTAAAAAGACGAACAAAATTATTTATAAAAATCGGTCGCTGGCGCAGCGCTCTTCTGCGTGCGCGATCGTAAATTATATCTTTGTATTGGCGGAGGCGCGGAAGTCAAAGTACCATTACAACACGGATTCCGCGTGGTGCCTCTTCTTTCGGACATGTCCAGAAGAACAGACACCATGCATTCATATACGAAGGTAATCCCAAAAGTAAGGTCTCGTATTTTTTTTTAATTACAGAACTCTGTTTGTGTGGCAGTTGGTCACACTGTTGTTAACAGTGCTTTATGCGCTGTGTGTAAACATGCGCACTCCGCGCTGAGGCGCTCAGTCTTGGCTTGGTAGCCGTTGAGAACGGAGCTCCCGTCGGATGTTACCGCCAAGTGCGAATCGCGCGCAGTTATTCGGTTTTTGAACGCAAAGGGCACTGCGCCGATTGAAATCCATCGCCAATTGACGGAAGTGTATGGTGAGTCGTGCATGGATGTCAAAGATGTTCGTCAGTAGTGTAGAGAGTTTGCAGCTGGTCGGACCGAAATTCAGGACGAACAAAGGAGCGGAAGACCATCAGTTTCTGAGGAAGCAGTGTTGAAGGTTGAGCAAAGCATGCGTTAAGATCGGCGGATCACCCTGGATGATCTCTGCACGTCGGTTCCTGAGGTTTCCCGAAGCACCGCTCACAGAATTGTAATGGAAACATTGAACTACTGGAAGGTGTGCGCAAGATGAGTGCCACTCATGCTGAATGAGGACCCCATGTGGCAACGAGTTGATGCTTCCCCCGCATTTCTTCACCGCCTTGCAGCCGAACAGGACAACTTTCTGGTCTCAATTGTCACGGGTGACGAAACCTGGGCGTACCACTTTACACCTGAGACCAAGCAACAATCACGGCAGTGGCGGCATCCTTCTTCGCCAAAGCTACGGAAATACAAACATACAATCTGCTGGTAAAGTCATGGCAACCGTTTTTTGGGATTGGAAAGGGGTATTGTTCGTCGACTTCATGCCCACTGGTATCACAATTAACGCTGACAGGTGCTGTGAGACTCTGCAAAAACTCAAGCTGGCAATTCAGAAGAGTAGAAGAGGAATGTTGAGCAAGTCCGTACACATTCTCCATCACAACGCTCGACCACACATCGCTCGGCAAATCGTTGCTCTCCTACAACAGTTTCAGTTCTGACTTGGCGCCCAGTGACTATCACCTGTTCCCTAGGTTAAAGGAACATTTGGTCGGAAAGCGATTAAGCTCCGACGGCGAGGTGAAAGAAAAGGTTCATAACTTTCTGAACAGCATGGCGGCGAGCTGGTATGACATGGGCATACAAAAACTGCCACAGCGTCTACAAAAATGTATCGACAGAAATTGTGAATATGTCGACAGATAGCTAAACGTTCAATCTCTAAACAGATGTAAACCATTGTAGAAATAAACAGGTCTATGTACTTATAAAAAATAGGAGACCTTACATTTGGGACTAACCTCATAAATGGTGTACGCAATCGCAGCGCGCCGCAGCGGCAGTCGTGACCTGAATATGGCTCGAAAATCACGCTGTTTGCTTATGAAATAGACGTGTACAAAGTTTCATCTCAGCTGCATTAAACCACACATTCCTCCTTTGTCCATATGCTAGTCACGTTGTTGTGTTAGTAGTTCACACAAATAAAAACTTAAATACCCATCAACGTGTTATGAGGCAAAAGGAAAGCTCCGTATCAATAACTTAGGACATCAACTTACAAAAGTTCCATTACTGATAGTGCGATTAAAAAGTACAATAGTCTTTCTGTTAAAATAACACATTATTTCATCATACTCACTTTTTAACAAAACCGTAATGCCTTTCTTAAAGGATCGCTGTTTTTATTCGGTAGCAGGATCTTCAGCACGGCTAAAATATAATACTAAACAAGAAAGTGCCAAGCAGTGCTAGTTCTCTTTTAGATAAAGCCAATCGAACACACTCGCTTCTGTGAGAGAGCGCACGTAATATGTACGTAGCATCGATTATTGTAGAATATACAAGGGCTGCCCAGGAAGTAATGCACCGAAGCCGAAACCAACGCAACGAATGCGAGACGTCTCCCGAGTGAGCGCGCCAAGTTTCCGTCACTTCCGACAGATAGCCTAGCTGCAGGACCATTTCAAAGTTGCGTCTGTAGGTGATGCACGTTACAAGCAACGTGCCGTCATTGAATTTCTCCCTGCAGAGGAAGAAACTGTGGGGAATGTTCGCAAACGCTTGTGCAAAGTCTATGGAGCATCTGATGTCGACAGAATTACAGTTAGTCGCTGGGCACCAAGAGTGAGGTCATCAGAAGGCGGTTCGGCGGAGCTCCACAATTTGCAGCGGTCGGGGAGACCATCCACGGCTGTCACACCTGACAGCCCTGACCTAGCCACCTCGGACTTCCACTTGTTTCGGCCATTAAAGGACGCCGTTCGTGGAGACATTTTGAGGACGATGAGGAGGTGATTCACGCAGTGAAGCAGTGGCTGCTCCAGCAGGACAAGGATTGGTACCGACAAGGAATACACGCCCTTGTTTCACACTGAAGATAGGCCAGAGAACGGGATGGAGATTACGTGGAAAAATAGGGTGTGTAGATAAAACACCATTCTTTCGTGTGTGCAATTCTCGGTATGTTCAATAAGGAATTGTTCACGAAAAAGAAATACGGAGCATTACTTTCTGGTCCACCCTCGTACTTCAAGTCAATTTATAAAACAGTCTCAGAAGCTACGAGAAAACACGAAGTTGAATAAAAAAAAATTATATATAGGGAGGCATAAATCTTCAATACGTCACACATTATTTTCTAATTCTGCGTCTCTGGCCATTACGCTACAATAAGCTGCCATGACAGGCAGTATTGTATCGTACGTTAATTTCTCCTGAAGGCTTTAATCGCACATGCGGTATTAACTGACATTTATTTATAACAGATCACACAATGTAAAAGGTCTTTTTGACAGATCTACAATATCGCAAAATGAAGAACAAACCGCCTTCAGGCACAAGTTGCGTTTATTTACTGGACTATGCATTTCGAGCCCTGGAGGCTCATCTTCAGGTGCTTTTAGTGATTTACATCAGGTTTTTTAGTTGTTTGCTATCACTAAAAAGGACCCGAAGACGAGCCTCCAGGGCTCGAAATGCTTAGTGCCGTAAATAAACGCAACTTGTGACTGAAAGCGGTTTTTTCTTCATTTTACGAAAGTAAAACAGTCGCGGACGAAACACTGAAAAACAATGGATAAAATTAAGATCTACAATACGCCTTTGCCTTGAAATGGCATACTTTCATAACGCGCAACTTTCATTCGAAAATTATTTAACGGCGAATATGACATTTAACGTCATTTTATCACAACAAATCCTCTGAAACGGCATATATTCATAGGAAGTAAGTTCGAGTATAAAAACCCATTAAACATAAGCTGCAACTGAAAGCCAATGCGCCGTCTTAAGACTGCAGCGCTGGCGTGCATGTGTCGTCGGTGGTGCTATTCCATATCATCGGTCAACGTTTCAAACGCACGTTCAGAATATTTATCGGGCTTCATGTTGCTCTACGTGGTCCGAAAGTCTCCCCCAACGTGCTTTTTCGACGCTGTGACGTCAGAAACTCGGCTGCTCAGCGATGTCAGTCGAATTCATGGTCTCCGTTCTGACGGCCTTTGTCACACGTTGTTAGCAGAGTGTCTATCCGTGCTCTGACGTGTTCGCTCACGGGCTGCACCTTTGTCAGATGCAAAAATGTGGGAAACTCTCACCGCGAGTTGCTTCTCGTATAGAAATTTCCGTCCCTAAATGTGGGTCTTTGTTCACTTTCACATGAGGGTTGCATAGAACGTAATGCACCACATTTTTTCTTCTTCAACAATTCTATATTGAACAGAATGAGAATTACTCACACGAAAGAATTGTGTCTTAGGTACAAACCCTAATTTTCCACGTAATCTTCAACCCGTTCTATGGCATTCTTCCAGCGTGAAACAAGCATTTTATGCCCTGTCTGTACCAATCCTTGTCCTGGTGACGAAGCCAGAGCTTCACTGCGTGAATCACCTCATCATCCTCAAAATGTCTTCCACGAGTGGCATCCTTTAATGGTCCAAACAAGTGAACGGCCGAGGGGGCTACTAAGTGCTGTAGGGTGGATGGGGTAACACTGTCCAACACTGTTTTTGCGATGTGTTCAGCAGTTCTCAGAATTGTGTGGGGCCGAGTGTTATGGAGTTGCAGCGAAACATCTCTTGGGTTGCCGTGGCGCTAAAGTCGCCGGAAGCGCGTCTTGAGTTTCGTTAGTGTGTTGACATAAGCTTCTGAGTTAATGGCACCGCTCTTGGAGTCACATCAATGAGGATCATACCTTCACAGTGCAAGTAGGCTGTATAGGTTTTTTTATTGGTAACGCCACGTAGCGCTCTGTATGAAAATCACTGGCTGTGCTGTGTGCAGTCTGTGGCTGGTTTGCATTGTTGTTGGCTATTGTAGTGTTGGGCAGTTGGCTGTTAACAGCGCGTAGCGTTGCGCAGTTGGAGGTGAGCCGTCAGCAGTGGTGGATGTGGGCAGAGAGATGGCGGAGTTTTGAGAGCCGATGATCTGGACCTGTGTCCATCACAGACGGTAAATTTGTAAGACTGGATGTCATGAACTGATATGTATTACGACTTTTGAACACTATTAAGGTAAATAAATTGTTTGTTCTCTATCAAAATCTTTCATTTGCTAACTATGCCTATCAGTAGTTAGTGCCTTCAGTAGTTAGAATCTTTAATTTAGCTGGCAGTAGTGGCGCTCGCTGTATTGCAGTAGTTCGAGTAACGAAGATTTTTGTGAGGTAAGTGATTTGTGAAACGTATAGGTTAATGTTAGTCAGGGCCATTCTTTTGTAGAGATTATTAAAAGTAAGATTGCGTTGCGCTAAAAATGTTGTGTGTCAGTTTAAGCACAGTCATTTATAATTTTTCTAAGGGGACGCTACAACAGTATCAGTACACGGTGACCATGACCTTTCTGGCGGAAGCAATTGCTTTGATTTTTTTCTTCTGTGGCGAATGGGAATGGCGCCATTCCGTCGACTGTCGTTTTGTTTCAAGCTTAAAATAGTGAACCCAGGCTTCATCACCTGTCACAATACGGGACAAGAAGGCCCTCCCCTCCGCTTCAAAACGTTGCAACAAATCGAGACAATTTTTTTTTCTTTGCTATTTGTGATCCACCATTAGACGCCACGGGACTTATCTTGCACACACTTTTTAATATCCAAGAGTGCGGATAATTGCAGCCACAATTTCTTTGATGATTGACAGATGCAATGCCAACTGCTGAGTCGTAATGTGTCTGTCCTCGCGTGTGGCAACAGCAGCTCGCTGCAACATGTCAGGTGTGACAGCCATGGACGGTCTCCCCGACCGCTGCAAATCGTGGAGCTCCGCCAAACCGCCTTCTGATGACCTCACCCTCCGTGCTCAGTGACTAACTGTACTTCTGTTGACAGCAGATGCTCCGTAGACTTTGCACAAGCGTTTGTGAATACTGCTCACAGTATTTTGTTTTGTGTGTGAAATTCAATGACGGCACGTTGCCTGTAACGTACATCACCTACAGGCGCCATTTTGAAACTGACCTGCAGGCACGCTATCTGTCGGAAGTGACGAAAACTTGGCGCGCTCACTCAGGCAACTTCAAATAATACGTAACGTTTCGCATTCGTATCATTGTTTTCGACTGAGAGAAACAACTCCGTGCGTTACTTTCTGGGCATCCCTCGTATTTACTCTGTAAAACACGATGATTGGAATATATTTCAATGATAGGCGTCTGTTGCCTGGACTGGCTTACAGGCAGCTTTTACAGCTTTAAATGATTCTTTTTTTTTTTTTGGATGCATATTCACACTCAGCAGGACCGAATTCTAACTTCTTTGTCGATTCCGTGAGATTTCATCTTAATTTGTCTACGGAAATTCATTATCAATATAGCGGAGATGCTGAGTCGCGATAGGCACAACAAAAAGATTCAGACAATTAAAGCTTTCGGCCATTGAGGCCTTTGATACATTCCATCCTGGATTTTCCATTCTTTGAAATTCATTATCAGACACAACATTATTTAACTTACCAATTCTTCCACGTCTAACCGCGTCGACGCTGAATATTCACAACATTCTGCCATCGGACAATCTATCCATTCAATATGTGCTACATTTTGCTTAAGGATCACATTGCACATATGAGTTCCCTAGAATCTGATTTTTTGTGATTAGCAGCAGTTACGGTATGTTCGATGCTGATGTTGCACTGAGATCAACCGCCGAGGGACTTATTAAATTTGTAATTGAACACTTTCGTTCATATGCATTATGCTGACGATAAGGTATATTATTTGAGCGAAGTGAACGGTAAGGTGCACCTTGTCGCACTTGGAGTTCGTGCAGTGTGGAGCTTACAGTTAGCGCTACATGCTCATTGTTCAGAAGATAAGAGGGCATTGTGAACAGTAACTCCTCAATATTTTGTATGTGAAAGCTGTGGAAGGGTTTTAAATAAACGAACGTTATCAACATTATACATGCGTATTCTTTATGCCTACGTACTCGCAGCTCCCTGCCACTAGAGGGCGCCGAATTGTAGTCTGTAGCTTGTGCGTGACAAACGCCATGCTGTAATGGAGAATCGAACTAGAAGGGTCCGTTCACATATGGAGCACCCTCTCCTTGAGACTGACAATGGCAGACCACACACGAGCGCTTCCACGTCCGCAACGGTTCCCATGCCTTGTGTTCACTGGTACCCATTATCCTCCACACAGTTCTGATTTGTCTCTATCTGTAAAGACATTGCTTTCCCCGAAAGTCGATAACATTTTTTTTCTTTTGTGCATTACCTTGTCATAGTACGTATGTATCATTTATTTCAACTATTCGTTATTTGTTAATACGTCACATTGTTTCTTCATTCATTTTGCTACTGTTTTATATTTTATATTGTACGAATATGAATGTTCTGGTTTTATATGTTTTGTAAATCTTTGGAGGAATTTGTTAACGTCGAGTATAGATTTAAGTGTCAGGAAGTCGTTTCTGAAAGTAGTTGTATGGAGTGTAGCCATGTATGGAAGTGAAACATGGACGATAACTAGTTTGGACAAGAAGAGAATAGAAGCTTTCGAAATGTGGTGCTACAGAAGAATGCTGAAGATAAGGTGGGTAGATCACGTAACTAATGAGGAGGTATTGAATAGGATTGGGGAGAAGAGAAGTTTGTGGCACAGCTTGACTAGAAGAAGGGATCGGTTGGTAGGACATGTTTTGAGGCATCAAGGGATCACAAATTTGGCATTGGAGGGCAGTGTGGAGGGTAAAAATCGTAGAGGGAGACCAAGAGATGAGTACACTAAGCAGATTCAGAAGGATGTAGGTTGCAGTAGATACTGGGAGATGAAGAGGCTTGCACAGGATAGAGTAGCATGGAGGGCTGCATCAAACCAGTCTCAGGACTGAAGACCACAACAACAACAATAAATCTTTGGTTAGGCTAGGAGGAAGTAATGTGTCAGAGAGAGAGAGAGCGAACGACTATCGATAGAGAGCGTGCGAGTTGTTGTGGTTACGTGGCCGGTTCGCGGGTGGAGAAACGTTGCAAAGTTCGGCGTTAAAGACGGTGATACGCGGAGGAACAATCAATTACAGTGCGTCCGATGTGTTAATAGGAGATCGTGCATTATTAAGTGAACAGTAAAACCGAAGTATATCTAGTGTTTGCGGTGACGATTTTACATACTGTGTGAGCTTGTGACAATTAGCCGTGAACCAGACACCATTGTCGTCTGGAGACACTAACTATTAGAATTGCGTGAAAGTGGGATGAACCAAAATGTTAAGTAAAAGAACAGTGCTGTGATTTGATAAAGAAACATTTATTATACCATCCAGACTGTCTTAGAGACGACGACGTAAACTGAACTGATGTTTAACGGACTGTTATAGTGATAAACACACGTAACTGTTTTCCTGTGGCAACACTGTGAAAGAACTGTGCGAAGTACTGGCATTAACCGGCTATATATCGTAAATACTAAAGACATTGCATAATTCCGACTATCCGCTCCGCATAATTAATAAACTTTTAATAATAAAACTTCGCGCGCGTAACGACAACGCACACACTGGAACTACTGTTATCGCGCCAGTGCTGCCAGCTTATTCGACTAGAACGGAGACGTGGACCACCCGCGCAACTGGAATATTAAGGAAACAGGAGGACTGGAATATTAATGAAACAGGAGGATCCATCGTTATCTTCACGCCACGAACCAGGATTAACTTCACAAATTGTCCGCGCGGACCACCGCTGACGTCATCGCACTGCCTGCAGCAACAGTTAAGACAATAAAAGAAAATTATTGCGCTCTCTCTCATTTCAAAATTAAAGACAATTGCAGTTAAATTATCTAATTTAAAAATACTGTCACAATATCAAGGTTCAATTTTGTTTGGTTTCAATAAATATTCTTTGCATTATTTCGTCTTGTTGACAGTGTTGAAAACCCGCCACATTAAAGTTCAATTAATAATTTTCTTACAAAATTTTTCTCAGACATTTTGCTGCTCATCATAATTTTATTTTAATGTTTGTGTGTAACTTCTTTTGGAGGGAGTACATATTTTATTTTTTGTACAGTACATTTAGCTACCATAAAATTACGTATATGACCAGCTGATGCTGTCCGCCATTACTGCTTGAAAACTGACCAATAGTATTTTTGCACCTATTTTCTCATTGGCTTCAAAACAAAATTACGTATTTCGTGGGCATCTAGCAGATGCGCGATGTCTATGTAGGCCCCTACAATAATTTTTTTCTTACTTTTGCAGGTTTACTGCAATTTTATTGACTTTTATTGTTCATTTGGCCCCCGTTAAAGTGATTTATCGCATCTATATAATAACTGTATTGAATTACCTAATTTATTTTTTTATTACGTTAACATTGGCATACCATATTTAGTTTAAAATTGACGTCTTATTGGCTCCGCATAAGATTCTGCACTTTCTGACAAAGACTATGCCAATTTTTTTTTCTTTCGTCCATGACTAACAGGAGTAGTCAGATTCATTGTATAGGTCATGTTTTATTATTTAAAAGGTTTTTTTATCAGAAGAACCAGTTTCTTTACACATCCCAGTCGGATCTGTTTTCAGAACTACAAGAACACCTTCGAGGACTTCACTTTGATAAAGATGATGGGTGCAAGTCGAGGTGACACAGAGGCTCCGTCAACAAAGAATCCACAGTGACGGTGTCAATAAATTGGTTTCTGGTTCGCAGAAATGTATTCTTTGCCAGTGGTACTGTATTGAGAAAGAAATATGTAGACACGAAGTATTAGGATGTGAAATGTTATTAAAGGTTGTTTTATTCAAAAGCTTTGAAAAGTTTTGTGATAAAAAAATGAGAGGCATTACTTTTCCGCACGCCCTCGTATTGTGACAGGGAAGATCTATTCCTGTTTATATGTCATGGAATCAGGCGAAAGGTGGCAAGAAATGCCGGGACTTACGAGAAGGTCGTCACAGACTTGATGTGCATTCAGCCCGTGTATTACTTCGTCTCTGCTTAGATAGGTGCATCTGCTGCTATTTATAATGGAAATTAGTCAGAGATGAAATTGCCGCTAGAGGCTGTTGCCTGTCCGGAGCAGCTGACATATTTGCAGAGCAGTTTGTCATGCGGCGTGACGAGGTCGCGCCAAGGACGGCTAAAAATGTAGGGACCTTTTAACAGATGGAGGGCGCAGCACAAGGGGAGCTATGCGCATTCATTATAACCCTCCACCAGGTGTTTCGGTAAAGCTCGCGACAACATCCTGCACCACGCTGTTCGTTCTCTTCCTCACACGTGGTGCTGCGAGAACAAAGCTCCAACGTGCACCTATGTGCTGATATTATTATGTGTTTTACTGCTGCTGGTGCTCTCTTACTACGTTTGACTGTCCTTGGACCTTGTTCTCGTTTCTGCTATTGCTTTTAAACTGTTTTTATACTAGGTATATAGACTAAAGCGCCCTCCCCCCACTTCGTTTTTCCCCTCCTCCCCTCTTTTTTTCCCCTCATCTGTCCATCCCCCCCCCCCCCCCCATATGCCACTTGGACGTGGTGTGTCACCTTCGTGCCGACATTTTACTGCAGTGTCTCCAGTGAGTGTTAAGTGTTGTGCGTCTTTTCCGAACTGCTGCAAACGGAAATCATACTGTCGCTGGGTGTGATTTTTATGTCTCTTGCGAACAGGAACCAGACTGCCGCTGTGTTTTTTTAATTGTCTGTCTACTATTTTACCTGTCTGCTTCGTGTGTATTTTATTAGCATCGCCAACCCTTTGTTTTATGTTTTAACTTTCCACAATTTTCCGCCGTTTTACAACTTATGTCACCGTTTTATCGCCTGCTTTATTGTTTATTATCTTCTCCTTATGTTTTGAAAAGTCTGTAGGCTGAAGAGCGGCACACTAAGCTGCTGCCAGCCCACCCCCTTCTGGGGTAATCGAAAAGCAATCAAGGGAAAAAAAAGCTAAAACGACCAGTGAAAATTTGATGCAAGGCCAGGAATCAAACCCGAGCCTCGTGTTTAACAGACAGTTGCCTTAGCCACTGAGCCCCCTTGGCACAGCAGTTCACACAACTGCACGGATTATCCCCCCACACCTCCATCTTCGATCCAATTTCCCCCTTACGCAGAAACAAAAGTGCCAAGGCTCTCCATGTTCTGGAGTAGCACCTGATCATCGAACGTAAATGTGGGATCCACCCTGAAACCTAGTTGCAGGTACTTATACAAATGAAGTGACACAGTTTCAGAGACTTTACTGGTCTCGTACAGATATGATTTTGTGTATGTATACTGAAGCGACCTGTGAAAATTTGTACCGAGGCCGGGATTTGAACCCAAGTCTCCTGTATCCTAGACAGGTGAGCTAGCCGCTAAGACACCTTGACACAGCAGTTCACACAATTGCATGGACTATCCTGCCACGCGTCCACCCTCGATCCAATTTCCCCCTTAGGTGCAAACAGAAGTGTCGAGGCTCTCCATGTTCTGGAGTAGCACCTGGGCATCGAACGTAAATAGGGCATCCACCCTGAAACCCAGGTGTTGGTACTTATGCAAATGAACTGACGCAATTTCAGACGTTTTACTGGTCTCGTACAGATACGATTTAATGTATATATACTGAAGCGGCCAGTGACAATTTGTACCGAGGCCGGGAATTGAACCCACGTCTCGTGCTTGCTAAGCAGGTGCGTTAGCCACTAAGCCATCTTGGCACAGCGGTTCACACAACTATACGGATTACCCTCGCACGCCTCACTCCTCGAAGCGAATTTTCACTGCCGCCCCAGCCGGCTTTCAATTTTCCCTTACACACGAACAGAATCGACCAAGGTTCTCCATGTACTGGTATATTACCTCAGCAACGAACGTAAATGGCGGATCCAACCTGAAACCCAAGTGCAGTTATGTTTGTGTGTAAGGGGCAGTTTGAAGTAGACTGTGGTAGCAGTGAGAACTTGAATCAAGGAGGGAGACATGCCAGGGTACTCCGTGCAGTTGTGCGAACCACTACGCCAAGGCGGCTTAGTGGCTAACGCACCTGTCTAGTATCCAGGAGACTTGGGTACGATTCCCTGCCTTCGTACAAATTTTCACTCACTGCTTTAGTCTATACGCAAAAATCATATCTGTATGAGATCAGAAAAGTCTGTGCATTATGTCATTTTATTTGCTCGGAATACGCCGGACTGACATTTGACTGCCAACTGATCATTTATCAGAAAGCCGACTTTAGACTAAAGCTACTAAAACTGCTAATTGGCTGAGCATGGGGATTGGACCGCTGCACGATCTCCACCTCCACAGATCCTTGGTCCGACCCATCCTCTTCTACAAAAGTATTGTATTACAGTCTATGAGAAAAAAAAAAAACTGCGAAACGATTATGTATGTTATATAGTGAGTGCAGAAGCACGTTGGCGACGCAAATGAGGTCGTATTTCAGAGTTAACTGTTCCGCTATGAGTTGTAGCAACAGCAAAGAATACCATTACATTTTATGTAAATATCATACAATTATCTTCTTATAGTTTTAACATTGTTTTTACTTTTGCAACTTTAAATCTTGTAGTAACGCCTTTAATTACAGGGTTATTACAAATGATTGAAGCGATTTCACATCTCTACAATTACTTTATTATTTGAGATATTTTCAAAATGCTTTGCACACACATACAAAAACTCAAAAAGTTTTTTAGGCATTCACAAATGTTCGATATGTGCCCCTTTAGTGATTCGGCAGACATCAAACCGATAATCAAGTTCCTCCCACACTCGGCGCAGCGTGTCCCCATCAATGAGTTCGAAAGCATCGTTGATGCGAGCTCGCAGTTTTGGCACGTTTCTTGGTAGAGGAGGTTTAAACACTGAATTTTTCACATCACTATGCGTGAAACTTGCCCGCACGCGTTCAACCGTTTCTTCGCTCACTGCAGGCCGACCCGTTGATTTCCCCTTACAGAGGCACCCAGGAGCTTTAAACTGCGCATACCATCGCCGAATGGCGTTAGCAGTTGGTGGATCTTTGTTGAACTTCGTCCTGAAGTGTCGTTGCACTGTTATGACTGACTGATGTGAGTGCATTTCAAGCACGACATACGCTTTCTCGGCTCCTGTCGCCATTTTGTCTCACTGCGCTCTCGAGTGCTCTGACGGCAGAAACCTGAAGTGCGGCTTCAGCCGAACAAAACTTTATGAGTTTTTCTACGTATCTGCAGTGTGTCGTGACCATATGACAATGAATGGAGCTACAGTGAATTTATGAAATCGCTTCAATCATTTGTAATAGCCCTGTACATTGAAAATGATTTGGGCTGAGCAGCGGGTGCTGTACCGCTGGCCGCCCACACAACGTGGGGGAGGTTTGGGGTGGGGGAGATGAGGGCGGAGGGCAATAACAACAGAGAAAAAAAATTGACAACTTGTCATATGTTTTGTATCTGTCCGTCGTATGACTATGTCTGGACAGCGTGGTGCATGAGAACTGGCGCTTGACGGTGACATAATAGCCGAAATAGGTCTGATAGGTGTCATGTATAATTTTGGTATCTGAATCGATTGTGAGCGAGAAGCGCCGGAGTGACCGAGCGGTTCTAGGCGCTAAAGTCTGGAACCGCGCGACCGCTACGGTCGCAGGTTCGAATCCTGCCTCGGGCATAGATGTGTGTGATGCCCTTAGGTTAGTTAGGTTTCAGTAGTTCTAAGTTCTAGGGGACTGATGACCTCAGAAGTTGTTCTATAGTGCTCAGAGCCATTTGAACCACTTTTTCTTTTTTTTTTTTTTTTGGAGCGAGAAGCGATGTTGTACAGCTGTGTCGCAGAAGCTAAGTTAGTATCTCTGATGTGCGCGAGGCGCCAATGGAGCGATCAAAGGTTAGTTGTGTTAGAGTAACGCTGATAATGTTAGGCAGTGCTGGAGTGGGAAAGCACGAGCAGACAGAGTTAAACTTTGACAGAGTGAGGAAGCAATGTTTAGCTTTGCTAGACAGAGTATACAGTGTTAAACTGTGTTAAAACGAGGAAACAATGCCAATATTATATTTCAAAATTAAAGTCTCAATTTATCAATTTCTTCAATCAACAGGTAAAGGAGCAAGTCTACTGAAATGTGCAAGGAAAATATTACAATGACGTTACTTTTCTCACTATTGCTACGACATCGAACTAACTTGGTTATTGTATTGAAAGTTGCTAGATTTGAGAGATGGGAAAGTGTATTGTTTGGATGTTAAGGATTTCATTAAATTTAAAATCTCCCTTGAGCACTTTTGCACAGTATTTAAAAAAGCTTAGTGTTTTCATTTATGCACATTCTTCATTTTCTCCCCAACACTTCTCTTACAATTTTTGATGAATCATGCTGCCAATTGTGTTCGAAAAACAGTTCGATTTGCAATTAACAGACACCTCATTGCACCTCTGGAGTGTCTCTGTGTAGATACAATAATTTGCAGCTTTAGTATGGCGGCGCGCAAGACAGAGCAGTAGTGCAACGCGTTATCCAGATTTGAGCAGAGTAGAGATAAGGAGAAAATATTTTTTTTTTAATTTAATGAGGGCTATTTTATGTTATTCAGAGACAGTTTTGGTTATAAGTTTTTCAAAGCCCATTACTGTGGGTTTCATGTCCAAGTTCATTATTCATGCAGTTTACACTGTTCAAAATTCTTGCAGTCAGATTGCTAACTTTTACATGATGAAACACTTCCCTTTTCGTTACGACAGTTAATTATTATTTTAATGCCGCTTTGCCTTCATATTGTGACAGTACTAGTTTCATTACGACAGTTCAATTATTTTTACAGTTCGGAGCTTACAATGAGAAACAGAGTACTTCAGACATATTTTTAATAGTTATTTGGATAACTTTCACTATGTTGTTATTGATTTTAAAGATAACTTTCAGGCCAATACCGGAAAATAGTAGTAATTACAGTGTATGACGGAAACTTTCACATTTCAGAAATTTTGTACGGCTGTCGTGCCTCCCTGAAGGAAAGTAATGCTGTTCAGTTCTTTCAGTGGACATTGAACCTTCGCCAGTCTGTTGTTTTGACTGCCTTTATGTCAGCTGGGTGTAATACTGTACCAACGTTTCATCTGAAAGAGTACTAAGATTCAAAAAGTTGGATAACGCTTTCAACACTATTTTGAAATTACCACCTTCCGCCGGAGGTTCTTGTCCTCCCCCGAGCGTGGGTGTGTGTGTTGTTCTTAGCATATGTTAGTTTAAGTAGCGTGTAAGTCTAGGGACCGATGACCTAAGGAGTTTCGTCTCTTAAGACCGCACTCACATTTGAACTTTTTTTTTTTTTTTTTCGAAATTACCATCCGTAGGTGTTCTTGATGTTGACTCTTCAGGTAAGCGCACTCTTACTCTACAACGCTGAGCATCATTCAGGACACTACTGCGTGAGACCTAAAGCAAGCCTAAGACTGTAACAAACGAACGAATGAGAACGTGTATAGGACAAGCTAAATCAGATTACAGTTACTAATAATATATTCATGTCTATGTCTATTGGCAAAGGTGTAAAAATCTATTGTGCCATTCCACGTAATAGCGCGACTCGTCTCATTAACGCAGATTATGTTTTATTAGTCTACTGACTTGCCTGATGCGGTTCGCCACAACTTTCCTTCCTGTGCCAACCTCTTCATCTCAGAGTAGCACTCGCAGCCGAGGTCCTCAGTTATTTGCTCGGTTTATTCCAGCTTCTGTCTTCTCCCGCAGTTTTCACTCTCAACAGCTCCCTCTGCTACCGCGGATGTTATTTATCGATGTCTCAACACGTCCTACCATCGACCGTCTCATTCTAGTCAGTGTTTTCTCCATATTCCTTTCCTCGCCGATTCAGCAGAGAACTACCTCACTTCCTATCAGTCCACCGAAATGTCTATAGCATCACTTCTCAGATACTCGAATTCTCTTCTTTTCCGGTTTTCTCACAGACCGAGAATCGTTTCTAAACAATGCTGTGCTCCAGACATACATTCTCAGAAATTTATTCGTGAAATTAAGGACTATGTTTGATGCCACTCAACATTTAGCAGGGAATTCCCAACCTGCTTGTGCTACACTGCTAGTTATACTCAAGTTGTGCTACACTTCTACTTACATCCCCCTTGTTTCATGCATCGTAGTCTCTTCAAAATTAGGAAACAAGGCTTATAAATGTGTCCATATCAATTGCTATTGCTGAGACGGAGTGCTGCTACGTCCATCGACGGTAAACGTTACAGACAATGCCCTCTGGTGAGATGCGTGTTATTTTAAGAAATCAAGGATGGTGACCCTCAGTTTACTTCTCTATGTCGCGCCAGAAGCAACACATTTTACAAAATGCAAGACACAGCTGCCCTTAATCAAGCATATCATAAACTTTTATGTTTACAGACATTGATGTAATTGTAACAAGCTTTTTTTTTTTTTTACAATCGTACTCGTACACTGCTGGGAGTGTTACTGTCTAGACCTTCGCGACCTGAGGTCGTAAAATCTCGATAAACAATAAAGTGTCTTCAGTTTAACAGAACGTCAAACTGTAGACTCACAAACATTCAGACATGTTGAAAACAGCTCAATGTTTTTCATAATAAAAATTCTACTAGTGTTTCTACATTATCCGTTACAAAAGTAGGCCCATAATGCCGGACTGCAGCGGATATTGATAGCATGTTATAATAAGCGCCATAGCTGGAGTATTTCCACACTCACATAGGCGATCCAAATCTTACAATATACCACCTAGGTCTCTTTCGTTTGATTATTTTTCCTTTTATGGATGGGGTGAAGACTTCCTGGGGGTCGGAGACTCTTATAAATAGTCTGGAACACGAACTCTAGTTAATGAAATGGTACCGTAAAAATGTTATCTTGATATATTCGTCGTTTTTAGCAAGACTGAGGACGCGGCGCTCGGGCTACAAGAAATTTTTAACTCTTTACACCATAATTTAAATTCCTCTATGGAGTTTGAAGTTTTACATCTGCATCTACATCCATACTACGCAAGCCACCTGACGGTGTGTGGCGCAGGGTACCTTGAGTACCTCTATCGGTTCTCCCTTCTATTCCAGTCTCGTATTGTTCGTGGAAAGAAGGATTGTCGGTATGCCTCTGTGTGGGCTCTAATCTCTCTGATTTTATCCTCATGGTCTCTTCGCGAGATATACGTAGGAGGAAGCAATATACTGCTTGACTCTTCGGTGAAGGTATGTTCTCGAAACTTTAACAAAAGCCCGTACCGAGCTACTGAGCGTGTCTCCTGCAGAGTCTTCCACTGGAGTTTATCTATCATCTCCGTAACGCTTTCGCGATTACTAAATGATCCTGTAATGAAGCGCGCTGCTCTCCGTTGGATCTTCTCTATATCTTCTATCAACCCTATCTGGTACGGATCCCACACTGCTGAGCAGTATTCAAGCAGTGGGCGAACAAGCGTACTGTAACCTACTTCCTTTGTATTCGGATCGCATTTCCTTAGGATTCTTCCAATGAATCTCAGTCTGGCATCTGCTTTACCGACGATCAACATTATATGATCATTCCATTTTAAATCACTCCTAATGCCTACTCCCAGATAATTTATGGTATTAACTGCTTCCAGTTGCTGACCTGCTATGTTGTAGCTAAATGATAAAGGATCTATCTTTCCGTGTATTCGCAGCACATTACACTTGTCTACATTGAGATTCAATTGCCATTCCCTGCACCATGCGTCAATTCGCTGCAGATCCTCCTGCATTTCAGTACAATTTTCCATTGTTACAGCCTCTCCATACACTTCAGCATCATCTGCAAAAAGCCTCAGTGAACTTCCGATGTCATCCACCAGGTCATTTATGTATATTGTGAATAGCAGCGGTCCTACGAAACTCCCCTGCCGCACACCTGAAATAACTCTTACTTCGGAAGACTTCTCTCCATTGAGAATGACATGCTGCGTCCTGTTATCTAGGAACTCCTCAATCCAATCACACAATTGGTCTGATAGTCCATATGCTCTTAATTTCTTCATTGAACGACTGTGGGGAACTGTATCGAACGCCTTGCGGAAGTCAAGAAACACGGCATCTACCTGCGAACCCGTGCCTATGGCCCTCTGAGTCTCGTGGACGAATAGCGCGATCTGGGTTTCACATGACCGTCTTTTTCGAAACCCATGCTGATTCCTACAGAGTAGATTTCTAGTCTCCGGAAAAGTCATTATACTCGAACACAATACGTGTTCCAAAATTCTACAACTCATCGACGTTAGAGATATAGGTCTATAGTTCTGCACATCTGTTCGACGTTCCTTCTTGAAAACGGGGATGACCTGCGCCCTTTTCCAATCCTTTGGAACGCTACGCTCTTCTAGAGACCAACGGTACACCGCTGCAAGAAGGGGGGCGAGTTCCTTCGCGTACTCTGTGTAAAATGGAACTGGTATCCCATCATCTCCAGAGGCCTTTCCTCTTTTGAGCGATTTTAATTATTTCTCTATCCCTCTGTCGTCTATTTCGATATCTACCATTTTGTCATCTGTGCGACAATCTAGAGAAGGAACTACAGTGCAGTCTTCCTCTGTGAAACAACTTTGGAAAAAGACATTTAGTATTTCGGCCTTTAGTCTGTCATCCTCTGTTTCAGTACCATTTTGGTCACAGAGTGTCTGGACATTTTGTTTTGATCCACCTACCGCTTTGACATAAGACCAAAATTTCTTAGGATTTTCTACCAAGTCAGTACATAGAACTTTACTTTCGAATTCATTGAACGCCTCTCGCATAGCCCTCCTCACACTACATTTCGCTTCGCGTAATTTTTGTTTGTCGGCAAGACTTTGGCTATGTTTATGTTTGCTGTGAAGTTCCCTTTGCTTCCGCAGCAGTTTTCTAACTCGGTTGTTGTACCACGGTGGCTCTTTTCCATCTCTTACGATCTTGCTTGGCACATACTCATCTAACGCATAATTTACGATGGTTTTGAAGTTTGTCCACTGATCCTCAACAATATCTGTACTTGAGACAAAACTTTTGTGTTGAGCCAACAGGTACTCTGAAATATGCTTTTTGTCACTTTTTCTAAACAGAAAAATCTTCCTACCCTTTTTAATAATTCTATTTACGGCTGAAATCATCGATGCCGTAACCGCTTTATGATCGCTGATTCCCTGTTCTGCGTTAACTTTTTCAGATAGTTCGGGTCTGTTTGTCACCAGAAGATCTAATATGTTATCGCGAGTCGGTTCTCTGTTTAACTGCTCAAGGTAGTTTTCAGATAAAGCACTTAAAAAAATTTCACTGGATTCTTTGTCCCTGCCACCCGTTATGAACGTTTGAGTCTCCCAGTCTATATCCGGCAAATTAAAATATCCACCCAGAACTATAACATGGTGGGGAAATCTACTCGAAATATTTTCCAAATTATCCTTCTGGTGCTCAGCCACAACAGCTACTGAGCCAGGGGGCCTATAGAGACATCCAATTACCACGTCTGAGCCAGCTTTAACCGTGACCTTCACCTAAATTATTTCACATTTCGGATCTCCGTCAATTTCCTTCGATACTATTGCACTTCTTATCGCTATAAACACGCCTCCCCCTTCACTGTCCAGCCTGTCTCTGCGGTATACATTCCAATCTGAGTTTAGGATTTCATTGGTTTGGGGGTTATCTTAACTTTTTGGGCTTACAGATAAGAAAAAATGGCGACAGTTTACAATATGAGTTTTTTCGTAAGCCGACAACAACACATGTGGATATTGCTGCGAATTCTGATCATCCTTCATCAGAGAAAAAACCAGTTTTTCTTTCAAAGTTTGATAGGTTACAAAAAATTACACTTTAGTTGAAGGCCACCGATAGGGAAACAGCCACTGTTGTACAGATAGGGAATGGTTCAAATGGCTCTTAGCACTATGGGACTTAACACCGCAGGTCATCAGTCCCCGAGGACTTAGAACTACTTAAACCTAACTAACCTAAGGACATCACACACATCCATGCCCGAGGCAGGATTCGAACCTGCGACCGTAGCGGTCACGCGGTTCCAGACTGAAGCGCCTAGAAGTGCTCGGCCACCATCGGCCGGCGATAGGGAATACAGTTGGATTTAAGGAAAGTGATATTTTGAAAAAGGTTGATAAAATTCGATCACACAATCACGGAGGCACCGGAGTAAAGGACGAAAAAGTTATATACGCTGCTCTTACGACATTGGCCCACTATCTCTGAAGATTAGTAGTGAGATTAAAAAGCATAATGTGGCGGCAAGTTTTAATGCTGTTAACAAATTGCGAAAGCTCCTCCGACGTAGTATAGAGCCGGTTATTACTAAGTTGTGAAATGAGGGGGGGGGGGGGGGGGGACTGTCTATAAGATCGTGTAGCCCTTGTGACAAGTTTTACATCGGGCAGACCTGGAGGGCGTTCAGAAAGTCGTATAGGGAACACTGTATTCCTAGCTGTGGTAGTGCATTAGGAGCTAATTTACGTCAGTGGAATCGTCAGCAGCATTTTCATCGTGAGAATAAAGATGTTTTACATGGACATTTTCGAAGACGTAGAATTTTTCGTACATAAATGGCGCTTTAATGATCGATAACTTAATAAGTAGATCAGTGGAAGATGAGATCAGATTTTTCATATTTTTGATTATTTCTTCAATTGCCGTTGGGAGTAAAAGTCATGCGCACTTTGCAGTCACTGTTTATAACACCAAATGCTCAATGACATTTGCAGCAATTTCGAGTTCATTTTTTAATATGGTGGTATGTAATGGTTGCCGTCATATGTCACACTAGTTAATGTCTTTGTGCTTTGCTTTTGTCATTTGTTAGTAATCTTGATATACAACTTTTATTAAATTTCCTTTCTATGTTTGCGGTTCTGCTACAGGGGCACTGTGCTGGTCCAACATGCCCTCTGTCGGCGACGGCGCGCGATACCTGTCGCTCTGGCGCTGGTACAGGGTCACAATTATCGAACTATAGTAAAAAAACGTAGATTAGTCACAAACTACAACTTGAACACCCTTTACTCAATATGAAAACGTCACTACAGATATTCAGGTTTAGGTTCGATTTGCCTGCCACCATTGGCGATGATGTGGCGCACACGAATAGCGAAATTCTCCATGACCCCCGGAAGTGTTGGAACATCGATGCTGTTGATGACCTCCTGAATCACTGTTTCCAGCTTAGCAGTGGCTTTGGCGTTACTGCCGTACACCTTGTCTTTAATATAGCCCCACAAATAGGAGTCACATGTGTTCAGATCCAGAAATATGGCGGCCGATAGAGACCCTTGCCAGTGGCCTCTGGGTACCCCAGAGCCAGAATGCGGTCCCCAAGGTCCTCCTCCAGGACATCAGACACTCTCCTGCTTTGATGGGGTCGAGGTCCGTCTTGCATGAATCACATCTTGTAGAAATCTTTGGATAATGCATATGAAATCGTCTTCCAAAACCTTCATGTACCGTTCGGTAGTCACGGTGCCATCAAGGAATATCGCACCGATAATTCTGTGACTGGACATTGCATACCACACAGTTCCCCGTTGAGAATGAAGAGACTTCTCTATCGCGAAATGCGGATTCTTAGTCCTCCAAATGCGCCAATTTTACTTATTGTCGAACCCATCCAAATGAAAGTAGACTAAACCAATCCAGCATTCACATACTAATTCCCATCATGCCCCGCGACTAACCATTCAGAAATGGTTCAAATGGCTCTGAGCACTATGGGACTTAACATCTGAGGTCATCAGTCCCCTAGAACTTAGAACTACTTAAACCTAACTAACCTAAGGACATCACACACACCCATGCCCTAGGCAGGATTCGAACCTACGACCGTAGCAGTCACGCGGTTCCGGACTGAAGCGCCTAGAACCACACGGCCACCGCGGCCGGCCCAACCATTCAGTTTGAACGTGTAACGCAAACCGTTCGGAAGTTGTGACGATTTTATTTCATATAGTTAAATAATTGTCACCTTGTACATTTGTTTCCTATGTGCGATTGAAAGTTTATTGCACCTCGTATACCGTCCACATTTCTTGATGTAAGGTATTTACAACTGCCTCTTGAGCTTATGTAACTGCATATGGCATTTATATTTTTTGCCTGTTTTGACATCGTTGATTTTTATTCATTTCTCGGGCCCGGCCTATCGCCTGGCGACCTGCCAGTAATTGAAATTTAGGTTTACAGACTTTTCCCAAAATTACACAATTACAAGGTTCTGAAACGGGCGAAAATATTATTTTCTGTCGAAGGAGGGTGCAAACACTGCGGATGTTCGCAGGCCACTGTTGGCAGTGTGTGTGGGGGGGGGGGGGGGGTGCACCGTCGCGAAAAGTGTTCTTGCAACAGGAGAACGCGGGTCGCCGTACGGGACAGAAACCACGGCTGCCATCGCTGAAATAAGGTTCAAACGGTTCAAATGGCTCTGAGCACTATGAGACTTAACATCTATGGTCATCAGTCCCCTAGAACTTACAACTACTTAAACCTAACTAACCTAGGGACATCACACAACACCCAGTCATCACGAGGCAGTTAAAATCCCTGACCCCCGCTGAAATAAGGTTCCTGCTATTGCCACACCGAGTGTATTTTCCTGACTTGGCCCCTTTAACTTCTGTGGGCCCTCCTCGAACCACTTTTCTGGAGTTAAAACCGCAACAGGAAAAAAAATATCGTCAATAAAATTTTAAATAAATTCGTAGACGCTTATGTCACTCAGGAATCAAAGGCAGCAGTGTGCATCAATCTACGTCACGCTACAACACTCGCAGCCGAAATGATGAATCAGATACGAATAATGCGAAAAGTTAAATCTAAATCAACATGGCACCATGAAAAAGCAGTGCTTCCCACAGACTTGTAGACGAGATGACTTTTTATTTGTGTGGCGGTAGTAACACCTGCAAAAAGAAGTAGAAGGGCAGCTCATGGACTTTGTACTGCGTAGCTTAAATGTACACATTTAAGTAAGTCCGCGCAGCAACAGACTGCCACTTTCGACGCCCTACCGTAAATAAATTAGGAAAGAATATGCATAGTATGTTTAACGTTAGTTGCGCCTGTTGACAGTTCAGCACACGGCGGGTGCAGGGAAGTGTAGTTGCCAGCGTGTGCTGAGCGCGCCAGCGCGTGAGGATAATGCCAGGCCTATCGGGCAGCCTCGCTTGACTTCGCGAAAACCGTCTTGCAACCCGGCTGATCTGCAGTCCCTCACAACCGATTTCAAACAATCTATTCAGTAATAAACTCTGATTATCTTACATCTTATAACATAATTCATAAGCTTCAGGGTGGACTGCCTATCATTTCATTGTTGTTGTTGTGGTCTTCAGTCTTGAGACTGGTTTGATGCAGCTCTCCATGCTACTCTATCCTGTGCAAGCTTCTTCATCTCCCAGTACCTACTGCAACCTACATCCTTCTGAATCTGCTTAGTGTATTCATCTCTTGGTCTCCCACTACGATTTTTACCCTCCACTCTGCCCTCCAATACTAAATTGGTGATCCCTTGATGCCTCAGAACATGTCCAACCGATCCCTTCTTCTGGTCAAGTTGTGCCACAAACTTCTCTTCTCCCCAATCCTATTCAATACTTCCTCATTAGTTATGTGATCTACCCATCTAATCTCTTTCATTTCTTAGCCCCAATCCATATTCACCTACTACGTTTCCTTCTCTCCCTTTTCCTACACTCGAATTCCAGTCACCCATGACTATTAAATTTTCGTCTCCCTTCACTATCTGAATAATTCCTTTTATTTCATCATACATTTCTTCAATTTCTTCGTCATCTGCAGAGCTAGTTGGCATATAAACTTGTACTACTGTAGTAGGTGTGGGCTTCGTATCTATCTTGGCCACAATAATGCGTTCACTATGCTGTTTGTAGTAGCTTACCCGCATTCCTATTTTCCTATTCATTAAACCTACTCCTGCATTACTCCTATTTGACTTCGTGTTTATAACCCTGTAGTCACCTGACCAGAAGTCTTGTTCCTCCTGCCACCGAACTTCACTAATTCCCACTATATCTAACTTTAACCTATCCATTTCCCTTTTTAAATTTTCTAACCTACCTGCCCGATTAAGGGATCTGACATTCCACGCTCCGATCCGTAGAATGCCAGTTTTCTTTCTCCTGATAACGACGTCCTCTTGAGTAGTCCCCGCCCGGAGATCCGAATGGGGGACTATTTTACCTCCGGAATATTTTACCCAAGAGGACGCCATCATCATTTAATCATACAGTAAAGCTGTAGTTTCCCCTTGCTTTCAGCCGTTCGCAGTACCAGCACAGCAAGGCCGTTTTGGTTATTGTTACAAGGCCAGATCAGTCAATCAACCAGACTGTTGCCCTTGCAACTACTGGAAAGGCTGCTGCCCCTCTTCAGGAACCACACGTTTGTCTGGCCTCTCAGCAGATACCCATCCGTTGTGGTTGTACCTACGGTACGGCTATCTGTATCGCTGAGACACGCAAGCCTCCCCACCAACGGCAAGGTCCATGGTTCATTAATGTTCATAATTAGTAGACAACATTCCATTAGAACTACTGACAGCCTTAGGAGAGCCAGTCCTGACGAAACTCTACCATCTGGTGAGCAAGATGTATGGAACAGGCGAAATACCCTCAGACTTCAAGAAGAATATAATAATTCCAATCCCAAAGAAAGCAGGTGTTGACAGATGTGAAAAATACCTAACTATCAGTTTAATAAGCCACGGCTCTAAAATACTAACACGAATTCTTTACAGACGAATGGAAAAACTGATAGAAGCCGACCTCGGGGAAGATCAGATTGGATTCCGTAGAACTGTTGGCAGTATTGACCCTACGACTTATCTTAGAAGAAAGATTAAGGAAAGGCAAACCTACGTTTCTAGCATTTGTAGACTTAGAGAAAGCTTTTGACAATTTTGACTGGCATACTCTCTTTCAAATTCTGAAGGTGGCAGGGGTAAAATACAGGGAGCGAAAGGCTATTTACAATTTGTACAGAAACCAGATGGCAGTTATAAGAGTCGAGGGTCATGAAAGCGAAGCAGTGGTTGGGAAGGGAGTGAGACAGGGTTGTAGCCTATCCCCGATGTAATTCAATCTATATATTGAGCAAGCAATAAAGGAAACAAAAGAAAAGATCGGAGTAGGTATTAAAATCCATGGAGAAGAAATAAAAACTTTGAGGTTCGCCGATGACATTGTAATTCTGTCGGAGACAGCAAAGGACTTGGAAGAGCAGCCGAACGGAATGGACAGTGTCTTGAAAGGAGGGTATAAGATGAACATCAACAAAAGCAAAACGAGGATAATGGAGTGTAGTCGAATTACATCAGGTGATGCTGAGGGAATTACGTTAGGAAATGAGACTCTTTAAGTAGTAAAGGAGTTTTGCTATTTGGGGAGCAAAATAACTGACGATGGTCGAAGTAGAGAGAATATAAAATGTAGACTGGCGATGGCAAGGAAAGTGTTTCTGAAGAAGAAAAATTTGTTAACATCGAGTATAGATTTAAGTGTCAGGAAGTCGTTTCTGAAAGTATTTGTATGGAGTGTAGCCATGTATGGAAGTGAAACGTGGACGATAAATAGTTTAGACAAGAAGAGAATAGAAGCTTTTGAAATGTGGTGCTACAGAAGAATGCTGAAGATTAGATGGGTAGATCACATAACTAATGAGGAGGTACTGAATAGAATTGGGGAGAAGAGGAGCTGGTGGCACAACTTGACTAGAAGAAGGGATCGGTTGGTAGGACATGTTCTGAGACATCGAGGGATCACCAATGTAGTATTGGAGGGCAGCGTGGAGGGTAAAAATCGTAGAGGGAGACCAAGAGATGAATACGCTAAGCAGATTCAGAAGGATATAGGTTGCAGTAGGTACTGGGAGATGAAGAAGCTTGCCAGGGTAGAGTAGCATGGAGAGCTGCATCAAACCAGTCTCAGGACTGAAGACCGCAACAACAACATAATTATTGTGCTATTTCGATATTCGATAAACTACTGCAACAAATTCGTCACGTTTTGCAGTGAAAAATAGGGGGCGCTAAGATATGTGTTTGGTGGATGTTAGGTCATACGTTGCTGTGTATAAATAACGATAACATAGAGAATTATTCCTTAATCGTGGAAGGATATCGCTATCTGTTTCAAATGCCGAGAATCTGGAATGTATGTAAACCGCTCCATCACAAACGCATGCAGCAACAAAAAAGCTAGAATGAAGTACTCATACATTTCTCTTATCACTTTAAGTGGTTCGATATACCGAGACAAGGTTTGGTAAATGATAGCGCACAAATAGGAGAGTATTTTACCGAACAACTAATACGTGAAAATTACATATCCATCGCAATGTTCAAGCAACAACAGAATTTTTTTCAATGAAATAATGTTATTTTTAAAGACCATCGATAGCTGATGAAACAAGAATTGCTGTGGGTTTTGCAACAATATTGAATTTACACATTTATTTATATTCTGGAATGGACTTTTTGATGAACTTTTGACCTTTCTTGCTCTAAGTTACTGGTTTAATAATACAGTGTTTCAGGATCTTTGTCGTAGTACCAACTGCATTAGAATGATAGTCAGATGAATATTTATAAACTCTTCTGTGTTTTGGCGAAAGAAGCAAATTTTAACATGGCAACATGAGAAGTAATGTATTATTCAAAACTCGTCATATTTCTTCATGAATCCATGTCTCCTAAACTACTTTCTTCGTATGGATGGCAACTCGAGTCCTAGCTTATGATGCCACATTTGCAGTGGCTTCATTGTCAGCATTTCAACCTCACTGAGCACAAACTTGTTACTCTTGTTTTCCACCTTACTTTTAATCTACGCGCATATATTCTCAGTCGGCTTTAAATGAACCTAACACGGAGGAAGCCTGACTGATAGAACTAGAATGAAGAACCAAAGAACCTGGTATATCGTGTACGGCCCCGCGAGCACGCAGAAGGGCCGCAGTACGACGTGGCATGGACTCAACTGATGTCTGACCTAGAGTCTGAGTAGTTCTGGAGGGAATTGACACCATGAAAGATGCAGGGCTGTCCATAAATCCGTAAGAGTAAGAGAGGGTGGAGATCTCTTCTGAACAGCACATTGCAAGGCATCCCAGATATACTCAATAATGTTCATATCTGGGAAATTTGGTGAGCAGCGAAAGTGTTTAAACTCAGAAGAGTGTTCCTGAAGCCACTCTGTAGCAATACTGGACGTGTAGGGTGTCGCATTGTCCTGCTGGAATTGCACAAGTGCGTCGGAATGCACAATGGACATGAATGGATGCAGGCGACGAGACCGGATGCTTACGTACATTTCACCTGTCAGAGTCGTATCTAAACATATCAGGGCTCCCATATCGCTCCAACTGCACACGCCCTCACCATTACAGAGACTCCACTAGCGTGAACAGTCCCTTGCTGACATGCAGGGTCCGTGGACTCATGAGGTGGTCTCCATATTCGCACACGTCCATCCGCTCGGTACTATTTGAAAGGAGACTCGTCCGACCAGGCAACATGTTTACAGTCATCAACAGTCCGATGTCAGTGTTGACGGGCCCAGGCGAGGCGTAAAGCTTTGTGTCGTGCAGTCATCAAGGGCACACAAGTGGGTCTTCGGCTCCGAAAGCCCATATCGATGACGTTTCGTTAAATGGTTCGCACACTGACACTTGTTGCTGGCCAGGTATTGAAATCTACAGCAATTTGCGGAAAAGGTTGCACTTGTGTCACGTTGAACGATTCTCTTCAGTCGTCGTTGGTCCCGTTCTTGCAAGATCTTTTTCCGGCCGCAGCGATGTCAGAGATTTGATGATTTACAGGTTTCCTGATAATCACGGTACACTTGTGAAATGGTCGTACGAGAAAATCCCCACTTCATCGCTACCTCGGAGACGCTGTGTCCATCACTCGTGCGCCGACTATAACAGTTCATTCAAACTCACTTAAATCTTGATAGCCTGCCATTGTAGCAGCAGTAACCGATCTAACAACCCCGCCAGACACTTGTTGTCTTAAATAGGCGCTGCCGACAGCCGGGCCGTAATCTGCCTGTTTGCATATCTCAGTACTTGAAGACGCTTCAGTATATGCCCTTTAGCGTCAGCCAGTTTGTCGACCTGGTAGCGTTAAGTTTTTGGCTTGTAGAGCACTACATGTACCATAAACTTCGCCCTATTTATACACGTTAGGTTGACTCTTATCCAATGGAACATTTCTCAACATCCAGTGGAAAATATCAGCTTTCCTCCACTGCAATGTGGTAGCTTTATACACCACAACAGTAGGATTTGCGCTTTGTCCATTGTTGTCGTTGTTGTTGTTGTTGTTGTTGTTGTCTTCAGTCCAAAGACTAATTCGATGCAGCTCTCCACGTTACTCTAACCTGTGCTAGCCTCTTCATGTCCGAGTAACTACTGCATGCTACATCCTTCTGAAGCTTCTTAGTGTGTTCATGTCTTGGTCTCCCTCTACGACTTTCCACGCATCCCTCTAATACTAAATAGCTGATCCTTTGATCCCTCAGAACATGTCGTATCAACCGATTCCAGCTTCTAGTCAAGTTGTGGCACAAGTGCCTCTTCTCCCAAATTCTGTTCAGTACCTCCTCGCCGCGCGGAGTGGCTGCGTGATTAGAGGCACCATGTCACGGACTGCGCGGCCCCTGCCGCCGAAGATTCGAGTCCTCCCTCGGGCATGAGCGTGTGTGTTGTTCTTAGCATAAGTTAGTGTGAGTACTGTGTAAGTCTAGCGACCGATGACCTCATCAGTTAGGTCCCTTAGGAATTCACAAACATTTGAACATTTAGTACTTCCTCATAAGTTATGGGATCTACCCATCTAATCTTCAGCATTCTTCTGTAGCACCACATTTCAAAAACGTTTATTCTCTTCTCTAAACTGTTTATCATCAGTGTTTCACTTCCATACATGGCTACACTCCATACAAATACTTTCAGAAAAGATATCGTGACACTTAAATCTAAACTCGATGTTAACAAATTTCTTTTCTTCAGCAATGCTGTCCTTGCCATCGCCAGTCTAGATTTTATATCCTCTCTACTTCGACCATCATCAGTTATTTTGCTGCCCAAATAGGAAAACTCCTTTAGTACTTTAAGTGTCTCATTTCATAATCCAATTCCTTCGGCATCACCTGATTTAATTCGACTACATTCCATTATCTTATTTTCGCTTTTACTGATGTCCATCTTATATCCTCCATTCAAGACACTATCCTTTCGGTTCTGTCCATTCCGTTCAACTGCCCGTCTAAGTCCTCTGCTGTCCCTGACAGAATTACAAAGTCATCGGCAAACCTTAAGGTTTTCACTTCTTCTCGCTTGATTTCAATTCTTACTCCAATTTTTTTTTTCCTTCACTCCCTCTCAAAATACAGACAATAACGTCGGGGATGGTCTAGAACCCTGTCTCACTCCCTTCCACAGCACTGCTTCCCTTTCGTGCCCTTCGACTTTTATAACTGGCATCTGGTTTCTGTACAGATTATAAATAGCCTTTTGCTCCCTGTATTTTACCCCTACCACCTTCAGAATTTGAAAGAAAGTGTTCCAGTCAACATTATTAATAGCTTATTTTAAGTCTACAAATGCTACAAACCTAGGTTTATCTTTCCTTGACCTGTCTTCTGTGAGAAGTCCGCAGCTCGTGGTCTCGCGGTCGCGTTCTCGCTTCCGGAGCACGGGGTCCGGGATTCGATTCCCGGCGGGGTCAGGGATTTTCACGTCCCTCGAGATGACTGGGTGTTTGTGTTGTAGTCATCATTTCATCATCATTCATGAAAGTGGCGAGATTGGTCTGAGCAAAGGTTGGGAATTTGTACGGGCGCTGAAAACCGCGAAGTTGAGCGCCCCACAATGCAAACATCATCTTCTGTGAGAAGTTGCAGAGTCAGTACTGACCCGCGTGTTCCAACATTTCTACGGAATCCATGATGATCTTTCCCGAGGTCGGCTTCTACCAGCTTTTCCATTCGTATGTATATAATTCGTGTTAGTATTTCGCAACTGTGACTTATTAAAGTGATTGTTCGGTAATTCTCACACCTGTCAGTACCTGCTTTCCTCGGAATTGGAATTATGATATTCTTCTTGAAGCCTGAGGGTATTTCGCCTGTCTCATACATCTTGCTCACCAGATGGTAGAGTTTTGTCAGGACTGGCTCTCCCAAGGCTGTCAGTAGTTCCAATGGAATGTTGTCTACTAACGGGGCCTTGTTTCGACTTAGGTTTTTCAATGCTCTATCAAACTCTTCACGCAGTATCATATCTCCCATTTCATCTTCATCTACATACATCCTCTTCCATTTCTATAACATTGCTCTCAAGTACATCGCCCATGTATAGATCCTCTGTATACTCCTTCCACCTTTCTGTTTGCCCTTCTTTGCTTAGGACTGGCTTCCCGTCTGAGCTCTTGATATTCATACAGGTACCTCTCTTTTCTCCAAAGGTCTCACAATAGGCGGCATCTATCTTATCCCCTAGTGGTACGTGCTTCTACATCCTTACGTTTGTCCTTCAGCCATTTCTGCTTAGCCATTAGGCACTTCCTGTCTATCAGTTTTTTGGAGTTTTGTATTTCATTTCGCCTGCTTCATTTACTGCATTTTTATATTTTCTCCTTTCATTAATTAAATCCAATACCTCTTGTGAAATATTCATTTCGTTCGTTCTCGAAGATTCCTTGTCGTCGAGCGAAATCACATTGACGGGCGCGGTGAAAAGAAACGTACTGCTGCTGCGGTTCGGCGCGCGAAACAAATGACGCGACCTACTTCTCCGAGAATTTTCTAGGAAACGCTTATTGGCGAACTAGGATTAATTATCTGCATTGCTTCACTACCAAATCAACATAAATAAGGGTCGCTAGCCTCGCGAAGGAGAAAAAACTGTTCAACTCAAACGTCAATAATTGGAAGCCCTGTAGGCATCTACCTTTATGAAAGATTCCAAGATGCCACATCTCAACTGGAATATAGCCACCGCAAACAGTTCCAAAATCCCACCTTCTGTTAACTATTAGGAATTGCCGTTGATAATTACGAGCACAGCAGAATGTGAATACAGTTCACGGTCAGTGGGGAAAGAACCACACAGATTTGTGCTCAAACAAATATAGTATACTGGCATTACTTGACTCTAGTCAAGTCTGTCGCGTTTATCCAACATCATCTCCCACCAGCTAACGGCTTTACGCTATGCATTTCGGTTTCTCTCTCCACTTAGCAAGTCCACACTCACAAATCCTCAACTCTCAACACAAGGCGAGAAAAACACGAAGATGTGTAAGCAGAAACGCACAACCATGCCGGCCACCGGGCACGTACTTCGGATTCCCTCTGTAGCCCGTGCTGCACTAACAAGGAAACTTCGCCAAGTTGACCTCATATTCTAAGCAGGAAAAGGCACACGTGCGAGATATCAATCCTAGAAATCGATCCCGCGAGCACCACGGCTATAACTGTTATGGTACGCAACTACGAACTTGTCAAAGTACAACTTATAAACTTTCGCGGGCACTAGTTGTTTATCAGTTGTTTCACCCTACTTCTGCCCTCTAATGCAAGACGTACTGTGCATTGGAGCGACAAACATAGCTCTGCTGTTCGCGGGAGGTTGAAGAACAGGTATGAGGTGCGTGAAGGTGGGCACGGCAACCCAACATGTTTTCAAAATTTGATCAAAGCACGTTATCTTACGCAGAAAATAATAAGTAAAATGAATATGTAATATATCTAAGTCACACACATGAACGTTCAATATTATTTTAACAATATTATCGTACTGGCACTCCACAGCTATATTCTCGTACAAGATGGAACACGAGTTGTTGACACTTTTTAACCGCGAATAAAATTGCTAATTCGTATTTTTTGTTTCAGGGAAATGTTGCTAGAGGTCGTACTGCCGCAATATCGCCCGTCTCTTGTTTCGCGGTTAGCGTTTCACCATAGCCGAGGACGGACGTTCATCTGTTCAGCAACTTTTTAAGGCAGCTCTCCTTTATGCTGAACAACGCAAAGAAGATTTAGGGCAACATTCCACTCGCGTTCGGTTCCTTCAAGTAACACAGTTCTCCGATGAACGAGAACATTTGAAGATGGCAATTTTTTTGGAAGGGAAACGACATCGTTGTCCGGAAAACATCGCTGCGCTACTGGTCGCCGTTCAGTGAAGTCCAAACAAATCATTCCGGCAGGCAGCAGCGGAAATAGGGATATCTCGTCGTTCTGTGAAAAGATTTCTCAGAGTGATCTCAGGCTCCACCCTTGCGAAATGACTATTACAGAAGCTGACAGAGCAGAACAAATAGATAAGGCTGGGGTATTCATTATGGACAGATGTTTCACAAGCTGCGGCATGGTCGCGAATACAAACAGTCATCCAGGTACTGTAAAACGTTGTTTATTCCAGTCTTTGATCACAATATAAAGTCCTTTGACGAAGGACTTTATATTGTGATCAAAGACTGGAATAAACATCATTTGATGAACAGATGTAACAGGTGAAATAATGTTCAACAAATGGCTCTAATACGAAGCTTATTTTCACCTCAGTGGAACAGGTAGCAAAATAAATGTTCGATTTATGGGGGGTAGCGAAAAGCCGCAAAATGTTAATGTTCGTGAAGAAAAGACGCATGGAGAAAAGTGACTCTGTTCACTAGTGGCGTAATCGGACCAGTGCTTTTGAATGAAAACGTCAATGCTGAATGATGGAAGACAACGTTGGAAAATGATTTTGAGTCACATTTGCTTGCCACCGGCGTTACAATGAGCCTCATACGGCTAATGCTGTTATGGATTATCTAAAAGAAATATTCCGCCGTCGTGTGATGTCTCATCGTTAACCCGCTGCGCCATCATCGGACATTCTTTTGACCTCCTTCAGGTCCAGATTTAAACGCTTGTGTCTTTTTTATGGGGATATTTGAAAGAGAAACTGTTATCTTTGAGACCACAGAATTTTATGGACATGCGCGCCTAGATAGTGCAGTTGTAAAATACATTTCCTTGGACTATACTACTGAAATTTTCATTTCTGAATTGACAGTATTGAGACAATGTTAAATGTGTCCACTATTCTTCCTCCACCCTCTATATGCTTCAGAATCAAAATAAATAAACCTAAGCAGCCGAAGAATGATTATGAAACGAAGTTAATAATTTTCTGTTTGCAGTTTAACCACGCCAAATCACGTTGAAGAACAGCGTAGTTTCTGCACTACGTACTGCCCTTTAACAACGCCAACTTTAAAATACAAACATAATACGGCACAATAGCGATGTTAATAACTAAATAGCGCAATCGGGAGGACGACGGTTCAAAAAATGGTTCCAATGGCTCTGAGCACTATGGGACTCAACATCTGAGGTCATCAGTCCCCTAGAACTTAGAACTACTTAAACCTAACCAACCTAAGGACATCACACACATCCATGCCCGAGGCAGGATTCGAACCTGCGACCGTAGCAGTCACGCGGTTGCAAACTGAAGCGCCTAGAACCGCTCGGCCACCACGGCCTGCCTTTGACATCGGTTCAACACCGCGTCCGGCTATTCTGATTTAGGTTTTCCATGATTTCCCAAAATCGCTCCAGGCAAATGCCGGGATGGCTCCTTTGAAAGGGCAGGGCCGACATCCTACCTCGTCCTTCCCTAACCCGATGAGACGGGTGATCTCGCTGTCTGGTCTCTTCCCCCGAAAACAACCCAACCCAACCGAATTATGCTACGCTACTTTTTCATTGACACAGTCATTCGTTTTAGTTATTTACAATACAGTTGTGAATCACTACAGAAAAACATTCAAAGCAAAGAAATGTGTGTGTGCATCCACAGGTTAGAACCTGAGCACATTGACACAGTGAATAAAGCATGTTACCAGTGTTAAAATAGTGTTTGACATACCTCTCTCTCTTCGCGCTCGGCAAAAGCGACCGGAATGGGAATGAGTGTGTGACAGACTGCGCCGTGAAGATTAACGTCTGCGCTTTCAAAATGTCACAAATGCGTACTGTCAGAATTATGGTTAAAATTATCTGGCGCGATCGATTGCTGTGGCTGATATCTTGCGTGCGTGCTTTTTTTCTCTCCTTAAAATGTGGCGTCAAGTTGGTGATGTTTCCTTGTAAATATCCTGGTTGATCACCCAGGACCACTAACTGCCAGGTTCCGAAATAACCTCCGAAAGCCGCACCTGCGCCCCAGAGAGGTAAGACTTCCACACTCGATTTCGCTAGCTGTACGCGGCTTCACAACATTATTCAGCACCCAGGCATTTCAGCCAGTCTGAACCAGGAGCCGAGTGCAGGCATACTCATTTGCCATTTCCTGCTGCTTCTTAAAGCGTTCCAGTATGGTGCCATTTTGAGGCAGGACTTCAGAAACTATTTCTGCAACGGATGTAAAATAATGACCTGTATGGCGAAATCAACTGCTAAGAACTCATCCGACCCTGCACATTTAGCGGCATTCGGAAAAGGCCAGCCCGTAGCCTCCAGACTGGAGAAAACCTCCTTCCCTGCAGTACAGTACAACGAGGAAACCTCCTTCCCTGCAGTACTGTACAGCGACCGAAACGAGGAAACAGGCACGGTCAAGAAATGGTACGTTACAGTTGGTTTATAGTAATTATGTTTCGTTCTACACATTTTGTTACGTGACATGGAACCGTACGAGAGCCTTTATCGATGCCTGAAGTTGTAGCGCAGCGGTTCCACACCTTCTTGATACCCTTTACCTCTGACTGTAACCTGACATTAAGTACTACGCCAAGACCTCCTGCCCACCATCAACAACAAATGCTCCAAACTAAACTTTAGAATGAAGAAATATTTTATTTGAGCACTTTCGTTTGTACAGTGGTGAAAGATAAATGATGTTTTGTAGATGTTTTACTGAACCATCAATTATGTGTGAATGAGACAGTTGCAATGGTTATTTGCAAAAGAAAGCTGACTAACCACACTGAAGGCAAAGACTTGGTACAAGATGTGCTCCGTCTTATTGTACAGGCGCTAAAGCAATGTAGTAACCATTAGATAGTTACTGTAGTCAACAGCCTTGGCGCAGTGGTAACACCGGTTCCTGCCAGATGACCGACGTTAAGCGCTGTCGGGCTGGGCTAGCACTTGGATGGGTGACAATCCGGTCTGCCGTGCGCTGTTGGCAAGCGGGGTGCACTCAGCCCCTGTGAGGGAAACTGAGGAGCTGCTTGATTGAGCAGGTCAATGGTGCCAACCACCTACAACTCAGAGAAAACGTTTCATGAGATTGTAACCTCCCCCTCACGTATCGACCTCAGTGACAGTGAAAAATTAAACCTTGTGTACCTAATGGAAATTTGGGAAAACCAATCGTCACCGAAGTTAATCTGTCGGTAAAGAGGGAGGAAAGGGCTACATCTAAATAAAAGGAAAAATGCAAATGAAATTGGTGAAAATTAATTTTGAGAAAAGGGTAAAATTAATCAAGAAAGTAAATGTGCGGTCGTCACGTTAACCATTAATTCGAGTTAATTTGATATTTGAGATTTGGGGAAAATTACGGTCGCCAGTCCTATGGACAACTACCATAATAACTGAAAAAGAAAGGTTATTGCACATATAATTAGCACTAAAAGCGTGGCAAATGAAGGTTGACACGTGTTGTGTGAAAACTGAAAGTTTGTCAGAAGTAATAAATTTCGCTACACTCTGACTTAATTTAGCAAAAGAATTAATAAAACAGCAAAATTGAAAGTTAATTTAATGACAGAAATTAATAGTGACATTTGTATCTGAAGCACTACGAAATTCAGTAAAATAAGGTTAGTCTTGGGCTACCTCAACAATCATTTCAAAAGCTACTTGAATCTACGCAATTTAGAAATAAGAGATTTAACTTTGAACTTGAATTAAATGATTCTGGACAATTAACTATAGTAACATTTAGTACGTACCAAGCTGAGCTGCAGTCACAGGTAAGCTAAAATATGCAAATAAAACTCGCACTCTTAATTTGTGCTTGTGTAATCTAAATATTGTAGCCAGCTGTGAATACCTTAACTGAACTTTGAAACTGAACTGAAACAAAAGAAAAATTCGGAGTAGGTATTAAAATTCATGGAGAAGAAGTAAAAACTTTGAGGTTCGCCGATGACATTGTAATTCTGTCAGAGACAGCAAAGGACTTGGAAGAGCAGTTGAACGGAATGGACAGTGTCTTGAAAGGAGGATATAAGATGAACATCAACAAAAGTAAAACGAGGGTAATGGAATGTAGTCGAATTAAGTCGGGTGATGCTGAGGGAATTAGATTAGGAAATGAGACACTTAAAGTAGTAAAGGAGTTTTGCTATTTAGGGAGTAAAATAACCGATGATGGTCGAAGTAGAGAGGATATAAAATGTAGACTGGCAATGGCAAGGAAAGTGTTTCTCAAGAAGAGAAATTTGTTAACATCGAGTATAGATTTAAGTGTCAGGAAGTCGTTTCTGAAAGTATTTGTATGGAGTGTAGCCATGTATGGAAGTGAAACATGGACGATAACTAGTTTGGACAAGAAGAGAATAGAAGCTTTCGAAATGTGGTGCTACAGAAGAATGCTGAAGATAAGGTGGGTAGATCACGTAACTAATGAGGAGGTATTGAATAGGATTGGGGAGAAGAGAAGTTTGTGGCACAACTTGACTAGAAGGAGGGATCGGTTGGTAGGACATGTTTTGAGGCATCAAGGGATCACAAATTTAGCATTGGAGGGCAGTGTGGAGGGTAAAAATCGTAGAGGGAGACCAAGAGATGAATACACTAAGCCGATTCAGAAGGATGTAGGTTGCAGTAGATACTGGGAGATGAAGAAGCTTGCACAGGATAGAGTAGCATGGAGAGCTGCATCAAACCAGTCTCAGGACTGAAGACCACAACAACAACAACAACTTTGAAATTAAATCACTGAAGTGGAATGATTTTACTTTAATGCTGGCGTCTGAATTTCAACGACACTCAGGTTCATTTCGGAAAAGGAAGGGACCCTGCTTGGTAATGCAATTGGGACAATGAGCAACAAAGGTTCATGCTACGTTGCTGTAATTTAGCTATGAAAATGGAACAGTTTGAAAAGCTGAGGTCTGCCATACAGTTCTAAAACTTTACGTGCTTCCAGTCTTCCTTGTTGGTTGATTGAAGGTTTGAAGCCGTCGATCGAGGAGGTGGCGACAGTCACTCATTGTCGGCCGTCGCTGTTGCAGGAGTTGGATGTTGGCGCGCCTTCTTCTCGACACGGTCACCAGGCGAAACGGGCTCTTGATGTGCGCCAGCTAATGCTTCCCGTCCGCGACACCGTGTCGGAAACTATCATAGCAAGTCGAGCGCAATGACATGCTGCCAAATCCCGAAAGCGCGGCATCTCGCGGGAGCGTCACACAACACACCTGCTCCACTCGCTACTCCAGCCAGACTCTCTCTGCCCGCGCCCCACGCGGCAGAGTTAACACTACCAAAGATCCTAAACACTTTGGTTCTCCACACGACCTATCGATGTATTCGTTCGATAGCACAGTTTTCCCTAGGCCAGACCCAGCGTATAAATACAAACAATATTTACAAAACAAACCAATTATACATCGACATAGATGCATATATATATATATATATATATATATATATATATATATATATATATATATATATATATATACACAAATAGTAAAACAATTACAATATATAAAGGCACAGAAATGTCATATATTCAGGTAACAAAATAAGGAAAAATCTATAGTACAATAGATGGAAATAGAAGGATATGCATTTCCAGCTTTACAAGATACTTAAGAACGCGTGACTTACATTTCTCATTTTACTGTTGTAGATGTAAATTACAAAGTGCAAAGTATCTGTGTAGTGGGTGGACTTGAATGTTTTATTCATGCACTTGTTTCGCAGTCTGTCATGTCCACCACAATGTGTCGCACCTTAATGGGAGTTTTTGAAAAATAAAAGTAATTATTGATTACCTCTGTATTCTGTATTACTGTCATATGAAAGAGTAATACCGAAATAGTAATAACAGTAACTAGAGGAGGAATCTGGCGTTGCCCAGGTATTTTCTTATAGCTGTACGTCCGCGCCCGTACCAAGTAGCATCTGGGCTTGCACTTAATGTTTACGACATCATCACTCCTGAAGTATATGTCGTACAATGATATAAATTGGTAGGTACATTCAGCGGCATATGTGGATGGCTATTGTGTACAAAGTGTGTTGCGAATGGAGTTATGAGACACGAAGTAATAAATTGAAACGTCATGCGCATCTCACTGTGGATGACGCCATATTTCCTGAGCAAAAATGGTTCAAATGGCTCTGAGCACTATGGGACTTAACATCTGAGGTCATCAGTCCCCTAGAACTTAGAACTACTTAAACCTAACTAACCTAAGGACATCACACACATCCATGCCCGAGGCAGGATTCGAACCTGCGACCGTCGCGGTCGCGCGGTTCCAGACTGAAGTGCCTACAACCGCTCGGCCACGACGGCCGGCTTTCCTGAGCAGTGTGTGACTTATTTGAGTGGTGTACATGGATACCGTCTGTTGAATTTATTATAAGTAGAGTTTGTAGCAAAGTGGTAATAAATTTAAATATCGTGCATGATGCCGCAGCTTTCCTTGCAGATCACTGTTGAGGACGTCAAATTGGTTGAACAATATGCTACAAAATGATATAATTTTGCACTTAAACTCAGTGGTTTCTATGCATACTGCCAGTAAAATTTGTCACGAATAAAGTGACTAGTAAAGAAGCAGTAAGTTCAAACGTCATGGGTCACGCGGTACTTTTATTGTATGTATGGCGGAAAAACTGTAAGCGGTAACCATTTTTCCTTTCAGTATTTGGTGGAATTGTCAATGTTTCAAATTATGTGTAACGTTTGTTGGAAGTCGCTAAGTACATCCATTATCAAAAGCTGGATCAGCAAAGTCTGCAATTCACGTGTCGCTGGTTACGCTTCTTTTCCACCTCCTCCCCCACCCTTTTCCTAGACTGTTGCTTCTTACCTCCACAGAGATTGTCGCATAATAGTAGGGTATATATAGTGTACAACGCTTGATGCCAATCGGTCCATTCATTTAGGAGGATATGTGGAAGACGCACACACACACACACACACACACACACACACACACACACACACACACGAAGGTGTACCGGAATAACATTGCCGTGGGCAGAGCTTGTGTAGTACGTATTTGTGCCGACCGCTAGGCGTGTATAACTTACTGCCTGTTCAGCAACGCCTGTGTTGTCCACCTCGCTTGTTCTGTTCATCTGCAGTGATTGTTTTGACAGCGCTATTTTGTTCTTGTTTCGTTTTTTATGATGGTAAGTGTAAGTGAACAACCTGCAGCTGTGAAATTTGGTTTTCTACTCAGTGAAAATGCTGTAGAAACTGTTTTATTGTTGAAAACAGCTTTCCAAGATGACGCTATGGGAAAAACTCAAGTGTACGAGTGATTTGCCCCATTTAAAAACGGCGACTTGTCGACTGATAACAAACCTCGTTCTGGACGTCCATCAACTGCTCGAATCGAGGAAAATATTGAAAAAATTCCAGAGCTTGTGCTCACAGACTGTCGACAGACAATTGATCACCAGTCAGCGATTAGTGGGTTACGTTGGAGCTCGGTTCAGCCCGGTTTGTGGCAGACTGGTGACTGGTTCTTACACCACGACAACACACCTGTACACACAGCCATCTGTGTTAGACGGTTTTTGGCTAACAATGGCATTATTCCGCTGCCCAAATACCTTAGCCGCCTGACCTGTCTCCGGCGACTTTTTCCACGCATGAAAAGAGGCATGACAACATTGTAGAAGTCAAGCAAAAACGAAGGAGTAGCTATCAGCCATTTCTAAAAATGACTAGAAAAAATGCGTCGTTCCGGTTTTTTTAGGTACCCCCTCATATATACATAAAATTAGTTTTGCGACTGAAACGTAATCGAACGCTTTTCTTTTTACACCTCTCAACTCGGAAAATTTCATTTTGTTACCCCCCCCCCCCCGTCTTCCAGTGGATAATAATGCTCTATCGTAACCTCTTTGGCCCACTGGTGGCTGCGGCTTTGACGTCACGCTACGGGGCAGCGACATCGTGCTTCGAGAGGACGATGGCTCTCGCATCAGCTACGGCTAGGAAGTTGTTTGAGCGTCCGCTGCAATGCTGCTACAGGGTGTTTCAAAAATGACCGGTATATTTGAAACGACAATAAAAACTAAACGAGCAGCGATAGAACTACACCGTTTGTTGCAATATGCTTGGGACAACCGTACATTTTCAGGCGGACAAACCTTCGAAATTACAGTAGTTACAATTTTCAACAACAGATGGCGCTGCAAGTGATGTGAAAGATATAGAAGACAACGCAGTCTGTGGGTGCGCCATTCTGTACGTCGTCTTTCTGCTGTAAGCGTGTGCTGTTCACAACGTGCAAGTGTGCTGTAGACAACATGGTTTATTCCTTAGAACAGAGGATTTTTCTGGTGTTGGAATTCCACCGCCTAGAACACAGTGTTGTTGCAACAAGACGAAGTTTTCAACGGAGGTTTAATGTAACCAAAGGACCGAAAAGCGATACAATAAAAGATCTGTTTGAAAAATTTCAACGGACTGGGGACGTGACGGATGAACGTGCTGGAAAGGTAGGGCGACCGCGTACGGCAACCACAGAGGGCAACGCGCAGCTAGTGCAGCAGGAGATCCGACAGCAGCCTCGGGTTTCCGTTCGCCGTGTTGCAGCTGCGGACCAAATGACGCCAACGTCCACGTATCGTCTGATGCGCCAGAGTTTACACCTCTATCCATACAAAATTCAAACGCGGCAACCCCTCAGCGCCGCTATCATTGCTGCACGAGAGACATTCGCTAACGATATAGTGCACAGGATTGATGACGGCGATATGCATGTGGGCAGCATTTGGTTTACTGACGAAGCGTATTTTTACCTGGACGGCTTGGTCAATAAACAGAACTGTCGCATATGGGGAACCGAAAAGCCCCATGTTGCAGTCCCATCGTCCCTGCATCCTCAAAAAGTAATGGTCTGGGCCGCCATTTCTTCCAAAGGAATCATTGGCCCATTTTTCAGATCCAAAACGATTACTGCATCACGCTATCTGGACATTCTTCGTGAATTTGTGGCGGTACAAACTGCCTTAGACGACACTGCGAACACCTCGTGGTTTATGCAAGATCGTGCCCGGCCACATCGCACGGCCGACGTCTTTAATTTCCTGAATGAATATTTCGATGATCGTGTGATTGCTTTGGGCTATGCGAAACATACAGGAGGCGGCGTGGATTGGCCTCCCTATTCGCCAGACATGAACCCCTGTGACTTCTTTCTGTGGGGACACTTGAAAGACCAGGTGTACCGCCAGAATCAAGAAACAATTGAACAGCTGAAGCAGTACATTTCATCTGCATGTGAAGCCATTCCGCCAGACACGTTGTCAAAGGTTTCGGGTAATTTCATTCAGAGACTACGCCATATTATTGCTACGCATGGTGGATATGTGGAAAATATCGTACTATAGAGTTTCCCAGACCGCAGCGCCATCTGTTGTTGAAAATTGTAACTACTGTAATTTCGAAAGTTTGTCCGCCTGAAAATGTACTGTTGTCCCAAGCATATTGCAACAAACGGTGTATTTCTATCGCTGCTCGTTTAGTTTTTATTGCCGTTTCAAATATACCGGTCATTTTTGAAACACCCTGTACTTACGGGCTACGCTACCCTTTGCTGTCAGCTGCGTGTAACGGCCGAGGGACTGGTTTCGGCGGTCTGATCCGCTTGGAGTGTCGAGGCGAACGTGTTGACAATTAATAATGGGGCGGCCACACTGTTGGAAGTGGCTGTTTGCGTCGTGATTGGGCAGCGGTGAGTCGCGGGTGTGGTTGGAGAGCGCCAGCACGCTGCCTTGCCTGGTGGACAGGGGGACTGTGGGAGTTTCAGTCTCATCCAGGAAAAGCGTGGAGTGGAAATAAAGATGAGCATTTGCTTGCTTTGCAGTTATCGGGTATCGGGGAGGGCCGTTTTGGAAAATCTCTTGTTTCCTTTCGTAAGTTTGCACAATCCTGCGAGTCGAAAAGCATTGAGCTGTAGTATTGTAGGGTCCCGACCTCTGTGATCAGACTGCTTACGCTCCGTTCTAGTAATAAACATGTAGGCTACTTGGTGTTTTATGACGTTCTGCCTCGCATTTGGCGAGGGTCTGCCTTGTCAGTGTACATGCAAGAGTCTGGGCAGTGGTCATCCTCCATGTTTACACTGCACGCAAAATAGCGTGAGGTCGATGGCATTGACCGTAGTACTACTGACGTTTAGTTTCATTTGGCTTCCGAGTTGCTATGTGCCAGTTCGGTGTTAACTGCCATTTATGCTTTCAGTCTTGTGACCTCTCATACTGGTGGCCGTTCGATGAGTGTTCTTTGGTGTATTCTTTATTTTTGCCTTGCTGTATGAACACTAAATATTTATCCACTTTTTATATTTTAAGTTAGATATAATTCCCTGTGCTTGTCGAAGTAGTATTTCAAAGTGTATGTTCCAGACAGTCACTTACTGTTTATGGGCGTTGACTGTCTTAGGAATTTAAAATCTTAAAGAATAGCCCAGTAAAGGGTCTTACTTCTTAAACAATTACGTTTAGTAGCTGCTTTCTAAGTTCTGATTAATTATTTCAAAGTAGTTGACCACCTGAGGCGTATTGTTAAGTTGTCGTGTTCTTTGTTCTGGTACTTCAATCTTACTGCTGTCACGGCTTGTTGGTAAATGATATTTTTAAAAATTTTGATTATCTTGGTTGCCGAGTAAGGCGAGCAAGTAATCGAAACCATTTTACATTTTATTTTAACACATCGGTCACCGTGAAGGTGTTAAGTTGATTAATGTGTTTCGTTATTCTGTTGCCTTTTAAGGCAGCTAATTTTTGCAGTTTTTTCATGTTTTATTGCTTGTGCCGTCGTTATTCCAGGTGTTCACCAACTCTAATATGCTAATAGGATGTAAATTGAGTTTCTAAACTGTTTTCCTGAAATATTAACAGAGCAAAAACTTCTTTTTGTTTTTGATGTTTGTTCTTCTTGTTAAATAAACCAGCTGAAACTGTAATAATTTATTTCATCCAGAACTTAAGCACTCACCCGCCTAGCTCCCTACCGTTTCAGCCACGTGTTCTCTTGCTGAAGTTAATACAATGGCAGTAGGTTGAACAACGCTACAGCTTGAGGTATCTACAATGTGAATTTAAAACTATCTGCTATGGGGACTCAGTCAAATGTTGAAATGTGTGTGAAATCTTATGGGACTGAACAGCTAAGATCATCAGTCCCTAAGCTTACACCTAAATTATCCCAAGAACAAACACGCACACCCATGCCCGAGGGAGGACTCGAATCTCCGCCGAGACCAGCCGCACAGTCCATGACTGCAAGCACCAGACCGCTCGGCTAATCCCGCGCTGCTGGGACTCAGTCGACAAGTGAAAGCTGTATACCATATTTTTTGCAGTGTTGTGTTTTCAATATTATATCACATTAGACATTCTCCCATAGCAACATATGGTTTTTTCTGTTTACTGGTTCAGTTTTTGTAGTTGTAAATAACGTTGTCTATGTAAGTGGAAACGGCGGACGTGGCTATTGTAAATTTCCCTCCAACGGCTATTGCGACTTTAATTAAAGGCATAGTAATTAAAATATCCATCAAATTATGATCAGAATGCCAGATATAACGGGAGGAACAATGGAACATTTTATATTGCTACAGCTGGCCAAGGTAACCGCAAATATGGTACTTACAACGTTGCATAAGGGGCGATCAAAAAGTTTACGATCGACGCCTTGCGGTCCAGAATCTGTATACCAATCAGGCAGAGTCACCGTGAAGATCAAGGCACTCACCCCAACGACGCACCAGACTGAAGACACCCGTTTGGTAAAATTTCTTGCCATGCTTCGTGGAGATGTTCGTATTAGCCTCCTGCTCATTGTCGTCGGACAGGAATTGAGGGCCATTCCAGGTCTTTTTCGAGGGACCGAAGGCGAGATAATCGTATGGGGAGTGACAGGGACCATAGGACACGTGCTCGAGCGCCTCCCACTGCAGTTGGCGTAACTCCTGCGTGACGACATTTGCGATACTCGGATGCGCGTGTCGAACCAAGGACAGTAGAGAATTTGATGCATCATTCCACAGCGGCGGTTTCCGACATGTATGGTGCTCCATAAAATTTCTTGATCCTCCGAGCGATATCTTCCTGTGTGTTAACTTGGGCAGCCAGATGTTTTTACTTCGGCAGCCAAATAAAGAATAACAGCAATTTGCTCCTATTTGAACTCATTTTGTGATAACGTCGCCATAGTTGGCGTTTCCTTATTTACTCCACGCACGTTGGAATGACAGGAATGTCACACGAATAGTCCCTTTCCCACATGTCGGTGCTTGTTCACCCACATTACGTAGCGTATACGCTGCAACAACGCCCTCAACCGAATTTTATTTATCGCCCCTTATATGTCAATATAACCTAGAAATTTTACACTAGATTACATTGTTTGGTCTGACCGTTCTGTTGGGAAAAACAATTGGACAACGATACTTTTGTTCAACAACTGCTGGCCGGGGTGGCCGAGCGTTTCTAGGCGCTACAGTCTCGAACCGCGCGACCGCTACGGCACAGGTTCGAATCCTGCCTCGGGCATGAATATGTGTGATGTCTTTAGGTTAGTTAGGTTTAAGTAGTTCTAAGTTCTAGGGGACTGTTGACCTCAGCAGTTCACCCCCATACTGCTCAGAGCCATTTGAACCATTTGTTCAACAACTTGGTTTTGACGGGATATTTTACAACAGTAGTGCAAACAGGGCATACATTTCTGCTCTGCGACGTACTTTTGCATTAATCGAAAAAAGAAGACTATTTGATTTTACGATTAGATACCAAGGGAAGTATGTAATATATGAAGCTTGTTTAAGTACACCTTTCATTACAAAGGAAATCGGCCAGAATGTCTTTGTCGCTGTAATTGTTCTTGAAGGAATTATGAATTATGACCTGAAGCTGAAAACTTAGAGTTATATGTCGAAGATGAAGGGAGATGACACAGATGCAGCGAATCTGCGGCTCAGTCGTAATGCTATTCACCATTGGGTACGTCATGCTCTTGTTAAAAACAAAAGAGGAAAGCAACTTCACGCATAACATCTCTATACCAATTAAGATGTTTCCTTTCTTGCATCGAGAGCTTCTACCTCTATCGGCAGAGTAAAATAAGGACTTGTTCGACATTTTGATATACAGTGAAAGGACTTTTGGGTGAACTTGCCTCCAGACTGATCAGTTCAATTTAGTTTTCTTCGTTTCAGTTTTCTTTGTTAACTGCCGTATAAAAGAACTACCTTTCAGTTAGAAAGTTAATTAAATAAATAAATTATATTATTTCAGTAAGCCAGATAATATATTTTGTTAATACTTTACATTATTTTGTCTTTCAAAAAGAAAATTTATTTTTTTATGTAGGGAGCTATTTTGCAACGAACTTTTACAGGTTATACAGCGTTCTTGCACACACACACAGCTACGCAGAAATTAAATAGCTTTTTGAATGTTGTAAAACATGATAAACATATGTGGCTGTTGTATAATACTTATTGTGTCACTGGACCACACGTAATGAAACGCGTAAATAGATAGTACCAAAGGAAACAATTAATTTTACTTCCTGAAAAATTATGAATTTTTGGTATACAACCATCTTTGAGAGAGGTCCTCAAGTCGTTATTCAGCTTCAATAAATAATGAAGTAAAGTGACAAATAAAATAAGTGGTCATACTGTAACAACAACGACTCTGTACTATTGTTCATATAAGTAATTCTTTTCATCTGATTTTACGATAAACTTGTGTAATTGATGCTCTGATTTCATTTCCTTTTGTTTCATGCCATTAGGTTATTAGGTTAAGAAAACTGTAAATAAGTTTCAATGTGAATATTAATATTTATGTCAAGTAATATTGTGATAGAATTGAAATGTAACAAATGTTGAAATTGTTGTAAGATGTTTAAAATTGTATCAGTGCGTCTGGTCCATACGTAGGCGATGTGTTAGGATATGTAGAATGCAAAACCTCGGGTGAATACCCGGTCTGTCAGGGAGCGGTAAAAGGTGGATGGCAGGCGAGCGCGGGAAAATGCACGCGGGCACTGCACGGCACAACGGGCTCAGCAGTAGTTGGAGTCTGGCACTGGTTTGAGCAACACCTTGCGGAGCGAGGAGGCTCTCCTGGAAGACATTGCTTCACTGAGTGTCGGGTATAGTGTTCCAACGCCCACACAGCATGGCAAAATCCCATAGGCACTAAATGGAAAAGTATTGCGACGCTAAGAAGAATTAAAGTGCCGACACGTCAAGAGCCATAGCTGTGGTTGTACGTGTGCTCTGTGACTCGCCATATCGCCGCTCGCCAACCGCCGCATCGATACTAGCAGGTTGAAACTTTTAGTACAGTATTCGTTTGGATCAGAGAGTTAACTGTGTTTGTTTGAAGCAATAATAACATAAATTTTACCAGAAATTTTCCTTCGTTCAATTATCCTCACAACTAACCTAGACAGGGTCCTTTCCAAACGTTGTGCAATCCGAGTGTCCCGAAATGAAAATTAAAAACTGTGTTAATAATAATTATTTGCAGAACTAGCTACACTCCTGGAAATTGAAATAAGAACACCGTGAATTCATTGTCCCAGGAAGGGGAAACTTTATTGACACATTCCTGGGGTCAGATACATCACATGATCACACTGACAGAACCACAGGCACATAGACACAGGCAACAGAGCATGCACAATGTCGGCACTAGTACAGTGTATATCCACCTTTCGCAGCAATGCAGGCTGCTATTCTCCCATGGAGACGATCGTAGAGATGCTGGATGTAGTCCTGTGGAACGGCTTGCCATGCCATTTCCACCTGGCGCCTCAGTTGGACCAGCGTTCGTGCTGGACGTGCAGATCGCGTGAGACTACTTTTCATCCAGTCCCAAACATGCTCAATGGGGGACAGATCCGGAGATCTTGCTGGCCAGGGTAGTTGACTTACACCTTCTAGAGCACGTTGGGTGGCACGGGATACATGCGGACGTGCATTGTCCTGTTGGAACAGCAAGTTCCCTTGCCGGTCTAGGAATGGTAGAACGATGGGTTCGATGACGGTTTGGATGTACCGTGCACTATTCAGTGTCCCCTCGACGATCACCAGTGGTGTACGGCCAGTGTAGGAGATCGCTCCCCACACCATGATGCCGGGTGTTGGCCCTGTGTGCCTCGGTCGTATGCAGTCCTGATTGTGGCGCTCACCTGCACGGCGCCAAACACGCATACGACCATCATTGGCACCAAGGCAGAAGCGACTCTCATCGCTGAAGGCGACACGTCTCCATTCGTCCCTCCATTCACGCCTGTCGCGACACCACTGGAGGCGGGCTGCACGATGTTGGGGCGTGAGCGGAAGACGGCCTAACGGTGTGCGGGACCGTAGCCCAGCTTCATGGAGACGGTTGCGAATGGTCCTCGCCGATACCTCAGGAGCAACAGTGTCCCTAATTTGCTGGGAAGTGGCGGTGCGGTCCCCTACGGCACTGCGTAGGATCCTACGGTCTTGGCGTGCATCCGTGCGTCGCTGCGGTCCGGTCCCAGGTCGACGGGTACGTGCACCTTCCGCCGACCACTGGCGACAACATCGATGTACTGTGGAGACCTCACGCCCCACGTGTTGAGCAATTCGGCGGTACGTCCACCCGGCCTCCCGCATGCCCACTATACGCCCTCGCTCAAAGTCCGTCAACTGCACATACGGTTCACTTCCACGCTGTCGCGGCATGCTACCAGTGTTAAAGACTGCGATGGAGCTCCGTACGCCACGGCAAACCGGCTGACACTGACGACGGCGGTGCACAAATGCTGCGCAGCTAGCGCCATTCGACGGCCAACACCGCGGTTCCTGGTGTGTCCGCTGTGCCGTGCGTGTGATCATTGCTTGTACAGCCCTCTCGCAGTGTCCGGAGCAAGTATGGTGGGTCTGACACACCGGTGTCAATGTGTTCTTTTTTCCATTTCCAGGAGTGTATATTAGAATGGTGTTTAAAGAAATGTTTTGTTAATGAATCGGTAAATGAATAGTGAAGGTCTAACTAAGTCGAAAGATAACTTTAATATTGGTATAGTAATGAAGTCTATTATTTCGAGACAGATTTGAAGGCATTTAAATGAGCAGTAAATAAGATGAAAAGAGTAGTAACTTATATACTGGAAATCTTGAATGAATAATAAATTCAGTAATCATTTTTTAAAAATATAGCGATAATTACAGTTTCATGGTCCCCTCTTCATTAATTTGAGTCCTGAAGTGTTCTAAATTGGTTTGACTAGCAAAAGTTAAAGTCAATATAAAAGTCAAAATTTATCAGTGTTTTATCTTTATCAAAATTGACATTTTGTGTGTGTGGCATGAAAGTACAATTTCTACGGTAAACTATGCCCGATTTCAATCAGATTAATACACAGTATAAAGTTTTGCAGTAAACATTATAGTGTAGTGTTATGTATTCATGATTTTCCATATAAGTACAGAACGTGAAACTACCAGTTCAATAGATTTTCTGGTTCTAAAATTCTACTATATTATGCAGTGTTACAACTCGTTGTTTTGCATGAATATATACCAACTTGTACAGGGAAGAAACTCAGTTAATGCCTAATTAGGCTGGCGACCGCATTATTGTCAGATTGGCAGCATCTTCTGGTTTGCTTTTGATCCATCCTGACGTGTAATTGCATTACGAACTTTACTTGACCGATCATTGTTATTACAGAGTGGATGTAGGCCTGATTTGCCACCATTCAGGTACACGCGGTCGATATCTATGCGAAAATCCTTTCTCATAAGGTGAATCCCGCTCACTTACCATAGCACAGGCTTTAACAAGTACTGTGTCAGGGATTACAGTACGAGCTTGATTAAAGTATCCAGAATCAAATTTTCACTCTGCAGCGGAGTGTGCGTTGATTTTGAAACTTCCTTGCAGATTAAAACTATGTGCCGAACCGATACTCGAACTCGGGACCTTTGCCTTTCGCGGGCAAGTGCTCTACCAACTGAGCTACCCAAGCCAGGAAGTTTCAAAATCAGCGCACACTCTGCTGGAGAGTGAAAATTTCATTCTGGAAACATTCCCCACGCTGTGGCTAAGTCATGTCTCTGCAATATCCTTTCTTACAGTATTGCTAGTCCTGCAAGTTTCGCAGGAGAACTTCTGTGAAGTTTGGATGGTAGGAGACGAGGTACTGGCGGATGTAAAATTGTGAGCACGGGTAGTGAGTCGTGCTTCGGTAGCTCAGTTGCTAGAGCATTTGCCCGCGAAAGACAAAGGTCGCGAGTTCGAGTCTCGGTCCGGCACACAGTTTTAATCTGCCAGCTAAGTTTCATGGGTAAAGTAACCAGTAGTGCTGAACTGTTGTAGAGTTCCATTGCCCACCAAATATTCCCTCACCTCCGATTGTATCACGACCACATTTGCTTTAAATAAAAATGTGTTAGAAGACATGGATGATCGTGCCTGTTCATTTGTGTGAAACGTTTGCTGCACATTGCATCTGTTCCAACGTTTAAATGGAACCGTTCGATGATTCACAGCTGCCAGCATACATGTCGCTCAAAATTGCCCGCTGAATCGGCCTCCCGTATCATTTCATCCACATATTTAAATTTTATAGTTGCTATCTTACCAACGCAGCCAACGTACGTCGCTATAAAAAGCCGCAGTGAATTCTGCCGTTAAAAAAGTTGCATCTCCGGAGCGGCCTCTATCCCACCAGTTGCTGTATACTGAATTGATGGAACAAAACTGGGTCACTGCAGTGAAAAATAGACTCTCAGCTGTTCTCAGCTACCAGACGCGCACAAAGCTTGTGCAGCTGACTAACGGAATGAAATGTCCGATAAAGCCACGAAGCGTAATAATGCACTGCCGGTGATATGTGATCTCGCGTCGGCCACATTACAGAGCGCGGCGATTGATTATCGGATGGCGCTTTCTGTCTCAAATGCAGGAAGACACCTGAATTCCTGTTTGTGGCGTCTCGCACGCCATGTGGCAGGAACAAAGTTCTGCGCTCTAAGCCTGTAGAAAATTTCCAAACGCAAAAGGAGCACTGGACACCGAAATTCCACTCCATTCCTTCCATTGATACCATGGTAGAGGGAAAAAACACGAGTATATAGGTTTATAGCGGTGAAGACGAAATTGCTAATGTAGCACAAAAATTTGCTCTTATAGTAGAGGAATACCAATTAGACTATTCGAGTTCATGCGAGAATTTGTCGCATGAACAATAAATTTGACACCGGGAGTAGAATAACTGGCGTAATGTTACGGGAAATGAATAGAATACCTATTCACACGAGAGATTAAATTGATGGCTATTAAATAGTATGCGATAATAGATTCAGTGTCCTAGTACACTCTCTGCCTAACCATAGAGACCACGTTACTGTCTCCATTTGTACTGAAGTAGCGCAACTTGTCAGGGGCCTAGTTGTATCTTGACGTAGCAGAACAAGATACTAAAGTTCTTACCATTCCACCAAACTAGCATCTTCATGCAATATCTTTGTTTAAGCACAGAAGTAGCACGTAGGTCTTGAGTCGGTTGCTAGGTTTTCATACCATAATCAACAAAAACGGATCCTTTATAGGATAATTTTGTTGTCCGTTCGTTCGTCAGTCTGTCTGTCCTACTGTTCATAACCCTTTTTCTGGGGAATGGGTAGACGCATTAAGTTGAAATTTATGTCACATATTAAGGTCTACCATCCGTTGGCGATGTAAAAAAGTGAATTTTCCAAATCAATGCAATTAAATATATGTCCATTATGTCATATAATTTGATATTAGCAGTCTGTCATCAAAACCAACACAGTAATTCCCGTTGACATACGATCATGGAATTTGCGAGGGGCAAGGTTTCGCACTGCAACCAAAGAAAAAAATATCCGAAACTTGTTAATCGGTAATTATACCACACGATTTCTTTTGTCGTTCGTTATCAGACTGTCTCTCTGTTCACCTGTTAAGACCTTTTTTTTTCTCAGGGACTGGTAGACGTATCAAATTGAAACTGCTACTACATACTAAAGTCGATGGACCTTGGCTGTATAATGACAGTTAGTTTCTAGGTCAATGCAGTCGAAAGACACGGCCGATTATGTCACATATTTTGATGCTCGCAAACTCACTCATTAGACACTATGGGTTGCTCGCCCTCGATGTAGAAATATGAAATTTGGGAAGAAGAAAGGTTTCACAGTGTAAGTAAAGGAAAAAAATAAGAAATTGTTAATTTGTAATTATATCTTACGAAAAAACTATTCCTTTTGTCATTTTTTATGCGACTTCAGACTTGAAATTATAACATTCTCGGAATCCCTGGGAGCGATATCTTGCCAGTATCAATGTCGAAAACAGGCAGACCCTCGATTCCTGGAACGGATGAACTGTCCGTACAGAAAATTAAAATTTGTTCGGAATCATCAGTACACGAGTCTTACCAGCCCTACGTTGTATCTCACTCAAATAATGAAACTGGCAGTCTATTGGGATGCCCGCTATTATCACTATAATTACGGGGTGTCCCAGGGGGAATGGCCGGTATTCAGGGTGGGGAGAGGAACGATCATTTGAAGCGAAAGAGTCTGGTAAATATGGGCTCTAAAATGCACAATTTATCGTGATAACTGTTATATTTGGTCATTCGAAGGAGGAAGTGTTACAGGTCGAACTCTGTCTATGGACACATATTTGTCCAACTGACAATATGAGGTATCTGTAGAACGCTGATCATGCATGTGGAAACTAATTTCTGTTCACAATCCATCTAGTGGAAGCAGTCGAAATGGTAGAAGGGAAAGAGGTCATTGTCTAAAATGTTATAAGCTACTTCATTTGTTTTGCTAACAAAAATTTTCAGCCATGAATAGGTGAGGATAAACAGACCATTCCAGCACTACTGTTTATTATCATCCTGATTACCGAACGTGTGGCTCCCTGAAAAGAGTTGAAGAATGAAGATAACAAAACTGGGGAAATCTGGCGACATTGGCTCCACGAGAACTAAGTGAAACTCGTAATACTGTGGCATAAAACCTGAACGAAATGTTGTCCGTTTTGCGTGTTCTACGCACCGGTCCCATGTGTAGCAGGAAGGGAGTGGTACTGAAGCGTATTCGTATCGTCAGTACAGATTACGAGGGAGAAGCCACCATAGACTCCATTGTGAGGAGGTGTGATCAGATCCAGAACTATCCAAACAGCGCCTAAATAGCGTTCCGCCATGTCACATGCAACCCACATAACAGGTCGTCCAATCTCTTTTCGGTACAGTCGTTTGCCTGTAGAAAATGGTTCCTAAAATTGACCACTAGGCAACGTTGCTCTGTATGGAGATGAATCCATGTGTATAGTAAAGTAATACCACGACATTACAAATATCAGAAAACACTTTATTAGAGATGAGTCTGCCCTTAATGCTTGATATTAACACGAATTCATTACAGAAAGACGCATTTCAAAAACGGCTCTCACTTGTATCAGATAACTAACGCAGTAATTCTATCACATAAATGTATCGTATAGCCTTAGCTATAACTAAATTATTTCCCAGTGTTCACCCTCCCTAAAAGATTTTCCAGCCATCTTTCAACCATCGTTCACTTGATGACTGGTTGGGCATGAACTGGATATTGAGCTAACCACTGACAAAGACAGCAGGAAACAGCGTCAAGAGCTATGTGGAAAGCTCAGCAAAGGCGTACCATTATCTTGCTGTGTACTCATGATATTCAGTTCGATAGTCTCCTGTCACCCTTGTTAGCTAATATAAAGTGCGTGTGTACGCTATTCTTGAGCAGATAGTTGCACACACTGTACTGTTTCTCCTGGGTGAACTTGGGTTTAAAAAAATGTAAACTAAATATTACGATAAATTTTATAAATAATCGACAAGTACGCCAAAGAAGAAGAGATAGAACTACAATGGACATGTTATTCCATGGACCCTTGCGCTTATATGCATGAACTATGTTTCCTTTGTTTTTCACTTATCTGCTTGGATTGGGACCTAAAAAATTCAAATTGCTGTGAGCACTATGGGACTTAACTTCTGAGGTCATCAGTCCCCTAGAACTTAGAACTACTTAAACCTAACTAACTTATTGACATCACACACATCCATGCCCGAGGCAGGATTCGAACCTGCGACCGTAGCGGTCGCGCGGTTCCGGACTAGCACCTAGAACCGCTCGGTCACTTCGGCCGGCGATTCGGACCTAAGAGGACGTTCTTGTGTAAAGCTTCATCTTGCTGTACCAACTGAAAATGTAAGTTGTACTTAAAACCCGAAAAATATAATGGTTATTTTGTCAAAAGCATTTGTGCTTGTGGTCAATGAATTGGTAGTCTGATACCTGGATTGTCTTAAGTAGATATGGGCCTTAACCAAGAATTTTTTTTGCTAGGCGCCATCTTAGAAAAATCTTTAACATTTTTCTTTTAGCTCGTCTACGAGACATGCCGTCGGTTAGGGAAATTAACTTTATTTCAGATCCCACGAGACCGGTGGCAGCTACTAATAATTTAACAATTCTTCTTACAGATTTTCTTTATATAATGAGATAACATCCGAGGCAGAAAAGGTCTGGTCACAGGATTCCACTTCCATTATAGGATTTCATTTGTAGATGTTACTCTTGCTATCTTATATTGGGGAATCGAGACGAAACCACGATGTTAAGTTACGTATTCCAGTAGTGTACGTCGAACAGTCTTGGCAAATATTTTCTGGTGCAATAAGCGCACGACTTCTCACGAGCCTGGAATAATATCTGTAGTGTTGGGTAAATAAGAAAAGGACAATTAATTGTCGACGATTACGTAACTACCCTGAAAAATGAGCTAGTTTACTGAGTGCTTGTACACGTATGGCTAAATTAAACAACTTATTACACGGTTAATAATATTCCTACATTAGTTATTTCTCTTTTATGCTGAGACATTGCATTAATGTGTGTTTCTTGTCACGGCTCATACTCATTTTATTACATTACACTGACAGCAAAGAAAAAGAGTCACAAATAATTTTATTTTATTACGTTACAACACGTGTGAATTTTAAACGACATGAACTGTTACGTTCTGGATATGTAATCAGACCTAGCGCCTACAGCCGGTGCTAACTAAGCAGGGCCTGACCGTGATTGCTGACTTGGCAGAAGCGACGGGAATATCTAATCCTCGACCAGTATCAGTGAGCAAGTCTGAACTTGAAATTACATGATGAATATTTTTGTACTGGAGGGGGACTCATCTCCAACAACTCCAGATCTTATTTACTAATAACGAAACATGTGCAATATGGCTTCATTCACAAGTAATAAAGCGTGCGTATGACGAAATATAAAATGACGTGACGTGAAGTTTTTTGTAGGACGAGCATTCGAATACAACACGTACCCGGACTGTTATCTGACCACAATCACCAAGGCGTACAACTTTAATGAATGCCTTGTTAAAAATATCTTGAGAATAATTGCTGCAGTCGTCGTCATTGCGACTTCTAGCGTCATAAGCGAAAGTTCTCACTGAGATACATTTTAAATAACTTCCGTAAAGCAGTTGGTTAAGGCGGGTAACAGATCACTAAAATTATGGCGAATAAATCTCTTAATGTCGATGGAGTATGTGAAACTGACACATTCGATAATCTTTCCATTGATCATCAATCTCCAGGCGACTTAACGCGCTGCAGTCTTCGTGGAATATTGGGTAGGCAACACCATGAACAGACCGTTAAATGAGATTGGTTCACGAACTTGATGGAAATGGATGCATCTATGGAAACATTCACTTTGATTTGGACGAATTGTATAAGCTCTACAAAGAGCTGTTTATTTATTTATTTATTTATTGTAATTCCAGGAAAACCTTCGAGGGCGAAACCATGTTGTCTCTTATTGATCAAAGTACAATAGCTAAGAAACTCAGGAAACAATACATTCTAAACATACTTATCGTTTGCCATAGGTCTCAATAAGTAGTAAGAGTAGTTCGTTGTCTATTTTGATACGCTGGTGATCTTGCAGACGACCAAACAAGAGTACCAAAGTAGGAATCGGTTAATGAATTTTAAGGTACAAAATAAAAGAGACGGCAAGCTGCTTCAATAGTACATATATATATATAACAGCCACTGACAAAATTATTTAGTTAATCTACATCTGTTTGAACAGATAATGCTACTGAATCAGTAATCTTTTTCACATATTTACAAATATATTTGGCACATTGAGTGGAATTTGCAGAATTCTATGTTTACGTGTGTATTAAAACTTCCTAGTAAATATGGACTGTATGCAACAGTTCATCCGTTACCAATGTCCATATCAACCGCACGCACATTTAATGTAGTAGTAGGCCCTCCATCTTCAGGATTCCTTCGACAGGTTGCATATCCAATCATCAGCGCACTGTGTCCCTGATATAAAAGAGGAAGGTTAGTTTTAGAACACCTGCCATCTTTCATGCGAGGTGAGGATGTACTGAGAACGCCACAAGGGACATGAGTCATATTTTTAAAACGTCGAACAGTAATACAGCGGAGAAATGGTCCTGTCGGAGCACAAAAGGCGAACACGTTTCCCTTTAAAAGACTTTAGCAGAAAATCGGGGAACCAGCTACTTCAATCCTCATTCCGCCTTCGTCAACAAAAATTTCTGCATGCAAACAAATTCGCGTTCCGTTAACACAGAACACTCTAAATCCTCTTACCCAGTCTTAATTCGTATTTAAACCTTTATCCTTAGCATTTCCCTCTCACTGCCACTGCTAAGTATATATACCCCACTGTCTCATTCTGCTCCCATTGATTTACAGTATACACCACTGTTACTCTCACACTTCCACTGTCTCCTTTTGTCATTGTTTCCCCCTGCCACTGTCACCGCCATAATTCTGTAGCTCAAACGTTTTGGAGGGTCCAAGTTAATTTTTCCCCTATATCCACAGATTTAAAATTTCGATCCACTATGCATTCCCTCCTGTACCTATGTGTGGTTCATTACAGTCCCCCTCCACCCCTCCCCCCAAGCCTATGTAGGATCTTATTACTTTATGTTTCTATGTTTTTATCCAACCCCTTGCATTTCGTTTTATCTTTCCACTTTTATACCAGCATAATTTTTATTACACAGAACGAAATAAAGTTTCTCATTTCACATGGATGTATTCGCCAATTTTATGCTGTAGTAGGTAATACATCTTAATGGGCGAACAGTGTCAAATAACGGTTATGTTGTACAAGATGACTTGTGCTGTAATATCAGGAACTACGAATAGCTACACACATGTGCCCATAGATACATACAGTGCAGTGTATACATACAGATCATGTACAGCACTATGTACATTTTTAGCCTAGTAATACTATCTGCTTTGCCTTCGATCTACTGTTACAATTTTACCTTATTATTTCCTGTAGGGACATAGGATATTTTTGAGGCCTATCGAGTTTGTTTTCGCTGCACTTGACTTCTGTTACTTAATTCATTTTATTATGTGCTGCAGTTGTGAACGCTTGGCTTACAATAAATACATAGGTGTAACTTGACACATTGTTCAACCTTTTCCGCTAAGATATTAGGTTCGAGATTCGACACTATTTGTGCCGCTTAACAGTGATGTAGCATATGATATCTATATTTGTTTCCTGTCGATGAAATACGTTTCGACAATTATGCTAAAAGCCTCTGCACCGGAGCTTAAGTGTGACACCGAACCTTTGCTGTAAGACAGAGATGTACTCCGAAATCATATCGACAGTACAGTAGGACCCTTGTATTTTTACTGTCTAGCTGACGGTAGGAATATTCCCATGCATTCGTTCCCTAGTGCCCCTTTAGCTAGGTGTGACATTTTAATAACGCGGTATATCGCTGTTGTAAGCACTTTGCATGTTATGCAGCTTATATTATAGAAAATGATCGTTGACGACCATTCTGTGTACTTACATGCATGGCACACCACTTTCAACTAATTGACAATGAGGTGTCCACATCTGTTACTATAGTTGTTTAATACCATATCAAACGCAGTTATATTACTTTTATTTCTGTTTTTTTTTCTTACATTTCTTATTACTGTTGAGTCTGGTATGTTTTTTAGATGCACTTGAAGGTGGACAGTGTCTGAAACTAGTAGTGTAGGTAAAGTAAAGACAATGCCTAGTAGAATAAAGTCATTTTTCAATTATACGGAGGCTTTGGGGGCCACACAGAAGAAAGTAACAAACAAGCACGCGTAATATAAGCTAAACACAAAATCATTCGCTTTACATTTTTTCTGGATACTCCGCTCATCGACCGCAGTCCAACGACTCCACAACTTATGACTACATTAAAAGCATTTTACTGGATTTGCAGTCCTTCCGGTTTTACGTAATGTTTGGCAGTCGTTTTAAGTTCGTTTCAGGCGTGTTAAGATCCTATCTAACCTATCTTATGTGACTGCAGTACCACTTTGGGCATAATTGCATAGGTGCCAAATGCCCGTTATGAAGAGACAACATCCCATTAACTTTTATTTGACTAGGACCATAGTTTGGTAACCTCAGTCACCCTAGACTCCTTCACGTGTATTCAGTACGTCAGTTAAAACTACGTACACGCCTCATACCGGGTATTACGTTTATATTTTACGTGCGTGTTTTGCGATAGCTTTGAGCCACTGCAGCTCGCTAACGCATCGAAAACATTGTCTACGTTTCACGAGAAAATCATCATATCATCATAAGGACTCATGGTAAAAATTTCAATAACTCCATGAGTATAAATTGTAGGAGTAGCCACCCCCATTCTATAAGCCGCCAAACGTCCACTGTACACACCAAATGCACAAGAACCGACCGATCTTCTCGTTTCCTGACTAGGAGGAAGTCCATAGTGTTTAGATTTTGACCTTGCCGTGTAGGATAGCTGCACTGTGCCCATTCTTCCGATAGGTGTGCAAATGCTTGCTAAACCATAAGTCCAAAACACTCGACCACTGATCCCTGTGATCAACAAAACACGAGATATGACCCCCTAAAGAACCGCATTTCCGCACGGCCTTTTGGTACATTCTTGTGCCGTGTACTGCTCTTTTTATTTGGAAGTTCAGCGGAAATGATTAGACCGATTTCGTCTGAGTAAATGTTTGTGCCGAACCATATTAGCAAACGAGAACGTGGCAATCTTAGTTTTCTTTGCTGTTCTACAGTAGATGCGTAGCAGTTTACTTTTCCTAATATTTAGTTTGTAGTTATTGGTCATTTAAAGTCATTCAGTTTCAGGAAAAAGGCTCGAGACATGACATCACGTATATTGACTTTGTTTTTGCCCCTGAAATGGTTTATTTTTAATTTCCTGCCACTCAGGGTTGCACACGAAAGTTAAAGAGAAAACTTAGACGTCCACATTTGCGCACGTAAGTCTTCGCATCTAGGGTTTTTTTCCTGCATGCATCATGGAAAACCAGTAAAAGAAGATGGTAGTACGATACGTTGACCAAGATTAGCAGGTTTGATGTGACAACTTTATTAACTGTGTCTGGCAGATGTATATATTCATCAGCGCGTAGACGTGTTTCAGTGTGTCGAATGCAATTTAATCTTTCTGTAATAATTTCGGCCATCATGTCAACAAAATATTCATTAATTTTTTTTAAAATAACGCAGATAGTGCACAGTATTTGCTGTGATCATAATTCCGTAAGCATAATCTCCATGGAAGATATGGTTCTGTTTTGTCAATTGTTAGAACTTTACTTCAGAATTGTGAAATAATACCTGTACTCCGCTCTAGGTAATTTACGAGAGTATTAAAAGTTCAGCTGATCCATTACGGAAGTTTAAGAATCCGTGATTGCTTATTCAATATTTTTACAGAAAACTGCAACCAGTCACGTTTTTGAAATACGCGTTTATTCCATAAACCGATTTTTGAACCTTTTCACGCTGTTCTTCAGATGGAGCATAGGAGATTACATGTCCGTTTCATACCGTAATGCTGGGTATTCTGGGGGTGAAATATGCTTCAATGTATCACCACGAGTATTATTTATTCGGCAATTTGGATCCAAAAATGAATTCTCTACAACTAGGTAAAACGAAGTGATTATTTTGCCACGAAAAACAGGGAGTGAGAGTAATGATGGAGTACAATCCAGTATTCTTCATGTGGAACGGAGGCACACACCGCCCGTCACCAGCACGTGTGCATGCGATATAATTTGCGGAAGACGAATACCTAAGTTGCAAATCCGAATACGATGTTCGCTGTCGTGTTTACATGTTAAGTCTGAATTTGTTTTGCTTATCCGAAAAATGGTTCAAATGGCTCTGAGCACTATGGGACTTAACTTCTGAGGTCATCAGTCCCCTAGAACTTAGAACTACCTAAACCTAACTAACCAAAGGACATCACACATAAATGCCCGAGGCAGGATTCGAACCTGCGGCCATAGCTGTCGCGCGGTTCCAGACTGTAGCGCCTAGAACCGCTCGGCCACACCGGCCGGCCTGCTAATCCGACCAAATATCGGTTTCCGAAAGTCACGTTTCTAACACGATTGGATTATGTAAGTTTGCTGTTCTAATTTAGTCAACTCTGTAAATTGAGATTATCAGCGCCTTTGTATTTTTTTTTAATTTAATAGAGAGAGGAATCTGTGCAACGCGCATTTGGAAAAATAATTGGGCGTGATCACTGGTTGAAAATGATTGTACTCAAACATTTTGTACACTTACAACGGCTAGAAACATTCCGATCGGTTAAAGAGATTACAACTAATGAACACAAAGTATTTCGCGTGACGCACTAAACCATTAACTCTCGCAATACGATAGGGGTTGGTGGAGGGGGGCATTATGCCTATCTTTTGAAAAAAATGTATTCTAGGTAATTACTTCACGTATTAAAATTGAAAATAAAAACTATTTATTGTCTCTGACGTATTCTTCTACCGGATTCCGTATTTACTTAAAATTTGCCAGTGAAACTTAACCCAAACATTTAAGTCGCTTTAGCAGATGTCAGTTTCCACAATGAATGGTCTATTCACTATTTCGAGGTTCAGCGCCGTACTTATGCATCAGTATCTCTTTAAAAATATGTTCAGAGTAAAAGCCAACAATAATTAATGAAATTTGCATTTTTAGTTTTTTGTGGTTGTCCTAAAATCGGTAGCAAGTTCCGGACGCTAGTAATGCATCAGTAGAGCTTTAAAAGTACGTTGTTGAGATAATTCAATAACAACTAAGGAATGCCTTGGTACTGCTAGAGTTGAAATTAATTTTACTGTCTTGACTAGTGGCATAGCGTAGTATACAAAATATTGCGAGTGCAAACCCATTCAGATGTACTGAAACTTTTATTTTTAAATCTGCGTCAAAATGGATTTACTCGTTATTTTTATTCAAATAATTGAACTTATTTTATTCCTAATGCTTTGCCACGGCATTTCAATTATAGTGCTGACGTTTTTATTTGCCTACCACCTTACAGATAGTTTCAAAGACTCGATCCCTTCCCTCCTATTGTGAGTTACCGAATGTTTTGACATCGCAAATGATTGCGAACGAGAGCGTTTACCTGAGAAATTGGACGTAATAATTTATAAATTAACCTGCTACAAAGGATAATACGGTTGTCACCAATTAGTTTTGTTTTGTTAAATAAGAAAATATTTCAGCACTTGTGTACCTTGTTTCGTCAAAGAAAGATAAAACGTGTTTCCTCAAGTAAGTAAAGAAAGCACTTCATGGTCCATTTCTAAGTGACAGTCCGACATTTTCGTTTTGGGTCATGCCGTTAAACGAGAAGTGAATCATGAATGAAACCGCGTGGATGCGCAACAATGTAAACGCTAAGGGCACTTTTATTCGACAACACACCCTCGCTCACTGTCACACTGTCAATCTTTACCGGCGGTTTCATGTGTGCGAATCCGTTTCAACTAAGTAAACCACTGTCCGCTTTGATTCTGATACTCCGTTCTTCGGTGAAAACCTACTGTAGTAAGCCATTTTTTCAACTGCTCCTATGTCCTCTTGTTCGCACACAACATTATCATTTAGGCACCTGTTAAAACGAAATTATATAGAGAGAACAATTTTTTGAGTGTTTCCTTGACAGCCTCGAAGTTCATTTCTGTTCAACAGAAACTTTGTAGTTTCCACAAAAATGACATTTTTATATTGTTCGTAATAGCGAAGAAATTGCTGCTTTATAATACATCCATATCGTCAATGGACTACTTATTGTGAGCACCGTGTTTCTCCTTCTTTCGTGTAGAAACTTGAAATGTACTCTGCTCAGATTCGAGCAAACCGTCCTCTTGCTCAACTTTAACGTTTTAGCTGCACGTTCTGTCGTCTTTTCCGCCGGGACGACAAATCCCTCCCCTTTCACATCATCAGGAAATGAAATCACGTAAACCGCAAACCCTTGCGCCTTCCCGTAAAGACGTTTTCTACGCTCATCTCCTACGCTTGCACTCCAACGCAGAAACATGGACTACTTTAATCACAGTATGTTACCTAATGACATGACCAAGTCAAATCCCGCTGCCGCCGCATAAGCTCTTCGCCTTGCCTGGTATTACTGCGACATCGTGATTGAAGTATTTTGCCCTTATATAGACTATATAATATGCAAAGAGGAGGCTCGAGATCGAAACCTGGCGCTGGTAAAAAATTTAATTCGTGCTTCAGCCTACATCGTTATCGTAGATAAAGGTGAGTTAAGTATGTCTCAGGAACATCTACCGCATATGTTTCAAAACAAATCATGTCTCTGAGCAAGGTGCTTTATATCTCCGTATAACGATCTGTGTAAGAAGCACCAATTTACAGCTGGCAAAGCTTAACAGTTACAAGGCAGCTATGTGTTACTGTCAATTACATTGGGAGAGGAAAGATGGGTACTAATAACAAAGTCGCCCATACTGTCACAGTAAGTACAGAATGGATATTTGGATCCATATCGCCATACAGGCAATACAGGGTTATTGCAAATGATTGAAGCGATTTCACAGCTCTACAATAACTTTATTTTTTGACATATTTTCACAATGCTTTGCACACACATACAAAAACTCAAAAAGTATTTTTAGGCATTCACAAATGTTCGATATGTGCCCCTTTAGTGATTCGGCAGACATCAAGCCGATAATCAAGTTCCTGCCACACTCGGCGCAGCATGTCCCCATCAGTGAGTTCGAAAGCATCGTTGATGCGTGCTCGCAGTTCTGGCACGTTTCTTGGTAGAGGAGGTTTAAACACTGAATCTTTCACATAACCCCACAGAAAGAAATCGCGTGGGGTTAAGTCGGGAGAGCGTGGAGACCATGACATGAATTGCTGATCGTGATCTCCACCACGACCGATCCATCGGTTTTCCAATCTCCTGTTTAAGAAATGCCGAACATCATGATGGAAGTGCGGTGGGGCACCATCCTGTTGAAAGATGAAGTCGGCGCTGTCGGTCTCCAGTTGTGGCATGAGCCAATTTTCCGCGGGCTACGCGTGAAACTTGCCCACACGCGTTCAACCGTTTCTTCGCTCACTGCAGGCCGACCCGTTGATTTCCCCTTACAGAGGCATCTAGAAGCTTTGAACTGCGCATACCATCGCCGAATGGAGTTAGCAGTTGGTGGATCTTTGTTGAACTTCGTCCTGAAGTGTCATTGCACTGTTATGACTGACTGATGTGAGTGCATTTCAAGCACGACATACGCTTTCTCGGCTCCTGTCGCCATTTTGTCTCACTGCGCTCTCGAGCGCTCTGACGACAGAAACCTGAAGTGCGGCTTCATCCGAACAAAACTTTATGAGTTTTTCTACGTATCTGTAGTGTGTCGTGACCATATGTCAATGAATGGAGCTACAGTGAATTTATGAAATCGCTTCAATCATTTGTAATAGCCCTGTACTCATGGCAATACATTAAAGCACGTTCCATCCCGTCGCACAGCAAGCTCCCAGCACTTCGCTACGAAACAATCCGTAACCGTCCGTCCACCACCTGAAGATAAGCCTCGAAAGGTTCCAAAAATCTGTTTAGGGAACGAACAAATATTTTTAAAAAGCGACTGGTGGCAGTTTTCCGTGTGTATATGACAGGGTACTGTAGAGGATCGTATGGATAATGGAGCTCTCATTCTCGTGCCATTTGATTATCTCGACACCGTAGAAAAATATCTCTTGGACATTTTTATAGTCTTTTCGCAACTTCGTTTTTTAACGCCCTAGATCTACAGGTGCAAAATTCAAGAAACTGCGATGTTGCACGATTTCTGAATCTTGGATATTTCTGCTTTTCTTAACATACTCTGAATACACGAAAGCTGCAGTTGATTGGGTGTGGCAGATTCGCACGGCTACCTCAACCAATAACATAATGCGATTATGTAACCGTCTCTTTGGTAACACCTGACTGTCGTCAGCAGCTCTGTAGAAGGTTACTGTTTCCCCCTGCTGCCGTTAGCGCGTCTCAGTTGAAAGCTGCTAACAGCACTGTGAGTTGTGAGGGATCTTCTTACACCGTCCCAACTATAGTGTTGTCCGCAGTATACTGTCACTGCCCTAGTAACAGCTAACACAAACAGTTCGCCTTAAAAGAACTCGTTTTGAACAGTAATACTACTGACAAGATGACTGTTGCATATGCTGTTATTTATATACACTCCTGGAAATTGAAATAAGAACACCGTGAATTCATTGTCCCAGGAAGGGGAAACTTTATTGACACATTTCTGGGGTCAGATACATCACATGATCACACTGACAGAACCACAGGCACATAGACACAGGCAACAGAGCATGCACAATGTCGGCACTAGTACAGTGTACATCCACCTTTCGCAGCAATGCAGGCTGCTATTCTCCCATGGAGACGATCGTAGAGATGCTGGATGTAGTCCTGTGGAACGGCTTGCCATGCCATTTCCACCTGGCGCCTCAGTTGGACCAGCGTTCGTGCTGGACGTGCAGACCGCGTGAGACGACGCTTCATCCAGTCCCAAACATGCTCAATGGGGGACAGATCCGGAGATCTTGCTGGCCAGGGTAGTTGACTTACACCTTCTAGAGCACGTTGGGTGGCACGGGATACATGCGGACGTGCATTGTCCTGTTGGAACAGCAAGTTCCCTTGCCGGTCTAGGAATGGTAGAACGATGGGTTCGATGACGGTTTGGATGTACCGTGCACTATTCAGTGTCCCCTCGACGATCACCAGTGGTGTACGGCCAGTGTAGGAGATCGCTCCCCACACCATGATGCCGGGTGTTGGCCCTGTGTGCCTCGGTCGTATGCAGTCCTGATTGTGGCGCTCACCTGCACGGCGCCAAACACGCATACGACCATCATTGGCACCAAGGCAGAAGCGACTCTCATCGCTGAAGACGACACGTCTCCATTCGTCCCTCCATTCACGCCTGTCGCGACACCACTGGAGGCGGGCTGCACGATGTTGGGGCGTGAGCGGAAGACGGCCTAACGGTGTGCGGGACCGTAGCCCAGCTTCGTGGAGACGGTTGCGAATGGTCCTCGCCGATACCCCAGGAGCAACAGTGTCCCTAATTTGCTGGGATGTGGCGGTGCGGTCCCCTACGGCACTGCGTAGGATCCTACGGTCTTGGCGTGCATCCGTGCGTCGCTGCGGCCCGGTCCCAGGTCGACGGGCACGTGCACCTTCCGCCGACCACTGGCGACAACATCGATGTACTGTGGAGACCTCACGCCCCACGTGTTGAGCAATTCGGCGGTACGTCCACCCGGCCTCCCGCATGCCCACTATACGCCCTCGCTCAAAGTCCGTCAACTGCACATACGGTTCACTTCCACGCTGTCGCGGCATGCTACCAGTGTTAAAGACTGCGATGGAGCTCCGTATGCCACGGCAAACTGGCTGACACTGACGGCGGCGGTGCACAAATGCTGCGCAGCTAGCGCCATTCGACGGCCAACACCGCGGTTTCTGGTGTGTCCGCTGTGCCGTGCGTGTGATCATTGCTTGTACAGCCCTCTCGCAGTGTCCGGAGCAAGTATGGTGGGTCTGACACACCGGTGTCAATGTGTTCTTTTTTCCATTTCCAGGAGTGTATATTTGACTATGCTGGTGCTGAATTTGTGTTTAACATTTGACGATGCCACTATGGCTCCAGTATATTAGGGCATGTTCTTACAACATAGATCTGATGATGATCATTATAGACCGAAACCGGTAGTTTAGTAACAAAAAAAATTTTTTTGACCATAGACGTGAAGCACAGGAAATTTATTCTATATTAGGGTCTCTGTTTTATTCGCGCTCATGTCGCAGTTTGTGAGTCTAGGCTTTGAATTGTGAGGGGCAGTCAGGTTTACTGGCGCTTTAAGTGAACCATCTGGACTTAGACTGTGCGACCAAAGGCAGTCGGCCAGGTTTTGTGTCAAGGTCTGCACACATTAGTTAGCTTAGGCAGCTGGTGAATGGCGATGTGGTCAAAAAACGTAATGCATGAATTGAACAAGCTGTAAGTCACCAACTGCGAGACAGGACGTGAGAAATTCCATACAGTGTGGGAAACGCTTTATTATGGCAAAATCACTAGTCAGCCTGTTGTAGAGTTAAGTGGTTTGTTTGGCTGATGCTCGCTCGGTGTGCCCAGGATGTACGTTCTATTCTGACTTGATGCGGCCATTTGTAATCATTAATAGGGCAAACAATTCTATTTTAAAATACAACGTTTAAATGTAATCTGTTAGAGTATTTATCAGACCAAGATACATTAAAAATTTAATATTTGAAAAATCTTGTAGTACTAATTATTATAAATTTTTATGCTCAGTAAAATCACTTTTGTGGAGGGGCTTCTTTTGTGATCGATAATCTAATCTGTGTAAGTAAGGTCTTTTAATAAAAGAGCAGCAAATTGAAGAAAGAAAATGTATGTTTGTTGTTATCTTTCTTTTATTAGAAACATGAAAATACACGCATATAAAATCGTAAATTATAAACCAAATTTATTCTGTTGCTTAGTTCTGCTGGTGGAAGGGACCAAAGCATTTTCTGCACATAGCTATATTGTAAGTGTTGTTTGCTAACTTTCTAAGTTTAGATGTACTTCATGTGGTGCAAAAGATACACCTCTTAATATATGTGCTATACGCATATGCTCAGTCACATTCGTCAACTGTATCCCTTGAATTCCTGTAGCTCTGTTATGAAATTTTGACCTACTAATTATTATTTTTGAGCTGACTGTTGGCCCTTTCTTGGTTGTGAGCACAAATTTCCAGTTTGCTCATAGGCCAGAGTATTTCGTAACTACAGATGTGACAGCAGTTCAGTACTTCCAGCAGTAAAGCTAGTCACCTTATTAAGTTCATGTGCGTTTACTAAAGCTGCACCAACGAAGTAATAGAAAATTTTCATGCATCAACGCCTAGGCCTAGGCCTGTCTTAAGTAATAGAACCCAGTACATTGGCCTCGATGGTGAGTGTTCATCGGAGGTGAGGGTATCATCTGGAGTGCCCCAGGCAAGTGTGGTAGGTCCGCTGTTGTTTTCTATCTACATAAATGATCTTTTGGATAGGGTGGATAGCAATGTGCGGCTATTTGCTGATTATGCTGTGGTGTACGAGAAGGTGTCGTCGTTGAGTGACTGTAGGAGGATACAAGATGACTTGGCCAGGATACGTGATTGGTGTAAAGAATGGCAGCTAACTCTAAATATAGATAAATGTAAATTAATACATATGAATAGGAAAAAGAATCCCGTAATGTTTAAATACTCCATTAGTAGTGTAGAGCTTGAGACAGTCACGTCGATTAAATATTTGGGCGTAACATTGCAGAGCGATATGAAGTGGGACAAGCATGTAACGGCAGTTGTGGAGAAGGCGGATAGTCGTCTTCGGTTCATTGGTAGAATTTTGAGAAGGTGTGGTTCATCTGTAAACGAGACCGCTTATAAAACCCTAATGTGACCTATTCTTGAGTACTGCTCGAGCGTTTGGGATCCCTATCAGGTCGGATTGAGGGAGGACATAGAAGCAATTCAGAGGCGGGCTGCTAGATTTGTTACTGGTAGGTTTGATCATCACGTGAGTGTTACAGGAATGCTTCAGGAACTCGGGTGGGAGTCTCTGGAGGAAAGGCGGCGTTCTTTTCGTGAATCGCTACTGAGGAAATTTAGAGAACCAGCATTTGAGTCTGAATGCAGTACAGTTTTACTGCCGCCAACTTACATTTCGCGGAAAGACCACAAAGATAAGATAAGAGTGATTAGGGCTCGTACAGAGGCATATAAGCAGTCATTTTTCCCTCGTTGTGTTTGGGAGTGGAACAGGGAGAGAAGATGCTAGTTGTGGTACGAGGTACCCTCCGCCACGCGCCGTGTGGTGGATTGCAGAGTATGTATGTAGATGTAGATGGAGGCTTTCAAGAAATATTACATGGTGAGTGGTGCTACTCAAATTTAGCGACCTCTCCGATGTAAATTCAGATTCACAGGAACTCTAGAACCAAATGATAGTAAAATGGTTTCAGTGTTACATTGAGATGGATTCATTTCCTGTTTAGAAAACTTCAGCTGATATGGGGTAACCAAAGGCCTGTAGGAATTTCAGAGTATGACTCTGAACTACAAATTTATTCCAACACTTCTTCCCTATCCGACAGGACATCAGCAAAACAGAGTTGTATTTGGCGGTCATTGGTGCCTCTGGAAGTTCGTACTGGAACGTACTCTGCATCTTAATCTCCTCCATACTCGGAATTGGAGCCGAAAATATCAAACACATGTCATAAGGGCTCAAATCTGATTTTCTCCACGGCACTATGAACCTAATTGTAAAATAAATTCTATTTATTTATTTGCAGTTGTAATGAAAGTACGTAAAATTAGGACACAGAAGCAAGAAATTCTGAGGTATTATAATAAAATACAATGACTTGAGCAGATATATTTGTTTGCAACTCAAATGTTACGATAAATGCACAGGACATCATGATTATGTACGTATTTTTGCCCACATTATACAGAAAAACTAATTTTACAGTAATTCGCAGTAGATACAGTGAACCTGGAGGAAGATAGATGTGAATGTTTCTATATCGCACTGTAAAATACTAATAACTCGACTTAACTTTGTAAATGTGGAGAATTACGAACAAAATTACTAAGCAGTCCGTCCACTGAAAGTTCAGACTGCGTTGTGGTTATTTTGTTCATGCAGTAGCTGGATGAGATAGAGTCGCTTACGAGCATCGGATTACAGAGATTTTGAACTTTACGTGGTGTGGTTGAAATATCGACGACAAATGTATAAACGGTTGAGGTAAGAGCAGACCAACGTTACCTTTAGTAATGCCAAGTTTAGGAAGTACGACAGCACCGTGCATCCAAACCCAAGTAAAGATGACGTCCCGTCAGCAGTGACTAGAATATAACTGGTTTGCATTGGGCCCTTAGAGATGCAGAAGTCTTAGCAAGAAGAAACACTGTCACCAGTAAGCTTTCATATACTAGAAATTTTATTTTAGTCGGTGAACCGATCTAAGGCAACTGGGTTTTAATTTTTGGTGTTATTTGATGCTGAAAACAAACGATGTGGGAAAGACACACAGTAAAAGTGTCTTTAGAGACACTGACTGTATGCCACGTAACATCTTGAAAATAAAAAGCATCAAAGCCAAAATAACAGCTCTGAAACGTCAGCAAATGGAATCAAAATAAGGTCGAGAGAGAGCTGCAGTATCGAACATGAAAAAACAGCACTTTTCCACCTTCAAGACTAAGTCAAAGAAGATGCCGCTTTGAACATACTTGCAGTTCTAAATGAAGGTGGAAGACAAATTATCCGACGACAGGAAATGAAATATGACGGTTTTTCGGAAAGTAAGGAACGATCGCTCGCGAAATCGCAACCACAGTGAAAATCAAAACTGTTTTCTCTGTACATTTAGCTACACCTTCCAGGTTCTTCTCTGCATAGTCGCCGCTCCGACTTAGACATCTGTCGGGCCGTTATACCAAATTTCCAACATCATCGTCATAGAAGGCAGCCACCTGTGCTTTCCGATAATTCTCTGCGCTGGTGTATAGCGAGTAGCCTGAGCCCAAGTGTTGTCTTTGTATCCAGCGTCTCATGTGAACCGAGGAGATGATCCTCAGGACGAGCCAATTAGGGCTGTGTTGTGGGTGATCGGACACTTCCCATCGAAAAGGCTGCAGGCGCGTCTTCATTGCCCTTGCAGAGTGCGGCTGAGAATTGCCATGAAGAAGGGAGTGCGTAGCAGTTGTGTTATGTGGGCTGCGTTCATTAAGGCGAAACCTTTCAGCGGGGCTCTCCTACTTGGCGGGAGACATTGTTGTTCTGTGCACCTTTACTCTCTCTCAGTGCGCTCACAACTGAAAAGAGCGTCTAGATGCGATTGATTGGCATACTAGAGACACTACCCAAAAGTTCTGTGAAAAGTCTCATCGAATTTTCACAGTGGTTTCCATTTTGCGACCGATTATTCCTCACTTTCCGAATAGCCCTTGTATACATGGATACTGTACGCTGAAGGGACACTGACAATAGCGAAACATGCGAATAATTTCTAAGCTTAATAGAGTGTAGGTCGAGAACAACGTAGGCCTTGAAAAACAAGCCACTGACGATGAATAACTCGAACTGTTAAATGGAAGCCCAAGGAACAAATCTCATGGGTCACTTGGCTTAGCTTTAGAATTTTACGTACCTTCTGATATACAGAGTGAGTCACCTAACGTTACCGCTGGATGTATTTCGTAAACCACATCAAATACTGACGAACCGATTGCACAGATCGGACATGAGGAGAGGGGCTAGAGTAATTGTTTAATACAAACCATACAAAAATGCACGGAAGTATGTTTTTTAACACGAAACTAGGTTTTTTTTAAATGGAACCCCGTTAATTTTGTTAACACATCTGAACATAAAGACAAATACGTAATCAGTGCCGTTTGTTGCATTGTAAAATGTTAATTACATCCGGAGATATTGTAACCTAAAGTTGACGCTTGAGTACTACTCTTCCGCTGTTCGATCGTGTGTATCGGAGAGCACTGCAACATACATCGCGTTTCTACAGAACGATCTGCCAGCATTGCTCGAAAATGTCCCACTGGAAACGCGTCGACGTATGTGGTATCAGCATGATGGTGCACCTGCACATTACGCAATTAACACTAGGCTGACTCTTGACAGGATGTTCGACGGGCGTTTCATAGGACGTGGAGGACGCATAAATTGGCCAGCCCGTTCTCATGATCTTACACCTCTGGACTTCTTTCTGTGGGGGTACGTTAAAGGAGAATGTGTATCGTGATGTGCCTATAACCCCAGAGCATATGAAACAACGTATTGTGGCAGCCTGCGGCGACATTACACCAGATGTACTGCGGCGTGTACGACATTCATTATGCCAGAGATTGCAACTGTGTGCAGCAAATGATGGCCACCACATTGAACATCTATTGGCCTGACATGTCGGGACACACTCTATTCCACTCCGTAATAGAAAACGGAAACCACGTGTGTACGTGTACCTCACCCCTCATGGTAATGTACATGTGCGTCAGTGAAAAAGACCAATAAAAAGGTGTTAGCATGTGGACGTAATGTGCTGTTCCAGTCTCTTCTGTACCTAACGTCCATCACCGTTCCCTTTGGATCCCTACGTAATTCGGTGCTCTCCGATACACACGATCGAACAACGGCGGAGTGGTACTCAAGCGTGAACTTTAGGTTACAATATCTCCGGATGTAATTAACATTTTACAATGCAACAAACGGCACTGATTACATATTTGTTTATATGTTCAGGTGTGCCAACAAAACTAACGGGGTTCCATTTAAAAAAACGTAGGTTTGTGTTAAAAAAACATACTTCCGTGCATTTTTGTATGGTTTGTATTAAACAATTACATTAGCCCCTCTCCTCACGTTCGGTCTGTGGAATCGGTTCGTCAGTATTTGATGTGGTTTACGAAATATATCCAGCGGTAACGTTAGGTGACTCACCCTGTGTAATCGGTAATATACTGACATAAGCACTCGAAAAAAGGTAAAACAAAACTGAACACTGCGTGCTATTAGAAGAACTATTAGTAATGTTTTCTAAAAAGGATTCTACGAATGATTTGCAGAACATGTGTCCTATATCGCTTTTAAACTCCGATTATAATCTAGTTGCCAGGGTGTTGTTTCACAAGTTGAACACAGTTGCTCATCGAATTCCCCACAGATTCAGCCTTCTGCCATTCCCAGGAAACAAAACAACAAGCGCTGCTGAAACACCGGGAAGCGACGGCCGCTGCTTCCGCATCCAACTACAGAGCTTTGGCCACGTCATTAGGCGTGAGGAAAGCATTTGACAGGGTTTGGCATAAGTACCAGCTTCGTGTTGTGTCGAAAATGGCAATGAAGCCATAGTGTATAAATACCCTTCGCAGGACAGTTAAAGGATCGCTTTTTCGAAACGCCGTAATTGTCTCCCATTGCGTCGCATAAGTTGGAAATGTTCTCTGTAACGGTGCAAAAGTGTGGTGCCCTGCGAATTAACCCGTTGTTCAGTGACACTTCGAAAAGCAAGGTGTCGACTCACGCAAAAAAAAAAGCCAGAACTCGAAAATTCAAATGAGGTGTACGGTGAGTTAATGTTGTCTCATTGGCCCAAATTTCTTCAAAATTATGCTCAACGTCACCGTGGACGGTCACACGATTGCAAGGTCGTCAGATCTTCAAGCGGTCGGTAGCAGCAAAAAGTGCTTGTGCTTTTTCAGCTCTCCTGTTTCACACATTCCTGTGGCGTGGTGCCACAGTGACACATGCGTGAATAAAGCGGCAATGGGTCTCTCTAAGCCCCCCCCCCCCCTCCCCACCCAGATTGGCAAGACCGTAGCTTACGGCCTTACGCCTTTGTTGAGCAATTTAAAACCGTACGTCATCAGATACATGCTGTGACCAGGTCTTTGGTTATTCCAGAGAAGGCAATTCCTTTCACACCTCTCCGATATAATGGCAGATGGGGTGTTGCCGAACTGGGGAGGGTCTTAGAGGAAACCTTTGCTGCCTTGTTGATGCATGTGTCAGTGTACCAACCTAAGTGATCACCCCATAGGAGAGAGTGAAGCAGAAGGGCTAAAAGGCATAAGCACCCTTGCTGCATCAGATCCAGTCGAAATTTCGTCGAATGAGTGGACAGTCTCTAGTGGTTCCATCCACACAGTAAATAAGAGTAAAAATTGTGGTCGCACTTCATTCTACAGGGTAGCGATCCCGTTCGTTGAGGTTGCAGGCCCACGATGTCCTTGGAGAAGGGTTTAATTGTCCGAGGGTTGTCAGCAGTGTCAAAGCTCTCAAGAGGCTGGTGCCGTTGCTCATCACACTGCGAACTGACGTTTTCGACCACGAAATGTGTGGCCCTAGGGAAGGCGTGGTTCCACTGACGCCCTTTATGCCGACCCCTAAGCGCATTTCCTGTAGATTCTGAGCTGTGGTGTGCCTGAAATATCTACCTGGGCTACCCATATGAAAACGGTGGGCGTCGCGGTTCTGACCTCCACTGCAGAGGCGTCAAAGGAAGCGGTGGAATGTCGTTAAAAGGGGTTCTGACGACCTTCCTATCACGTGACGCGTCCATAGTGGCGTTGAGCATAAATGTGATGGATGAAATTTGGTGTCAATGTGACATCATTAACACACGTTACAGCACACATGAACTCTGAACTTTGGTCTTCCTTCGCATGTATCGTCAGCTTGCTGTTTGAAGCGTTGCCCACCCTGAGAGTGACGTCACAGGGTGCCACTATTTTGCACCACTTCAGAGGAAGGATTAGGTACCTTTCACCTCAAACTTATACGTCGCAATGGGTGACAGTTAGGGCGTTTCGAAAAACTGATCTCTTTATTATGTTGCACAGTGTATTATCAGGAAAAAATACACTGCTGTCAACTCAAGAATTCTTTTCGAAGTTCAGTATATGGAGAGAACACATATCCTAACGTCGATAAGGTTAGGTTACCCCTTCTCGATGCTACTATTTTCGAAATCATTAGAGCCACTTTTGCGACCCCTAGATGCCAAGCTTCCTGGAATTGGAATAGGGGCAACAAATATGTGCACCATGTGATCAAAAGTATCCGGACACCTGGCTGAAAATGACTTACATGTTTGTGGCGCCGTCCATCGGTAATGCTGGAATTCAGTATGGTGTTGGCCCAACCTTAGCTTTGAGGGCAACATCCACTCTCGCAGGCATACGTTCAGTCATCTGTTGGAAGGTTTCTTGTGGAATGGCAGCCCATTCTTCACGGAGTGCTGAACTGAGGAGAGGTATCGATGTCGGTCGGTGAGGCCTGGCACGAAGTCACCGTTCAAAAACATCGCAAAGGTATGAAGATAGTAGCTTTTCTGAAAGACCATGTAGCTTCTCTAGAAAGAAATGATAATCAATGTAAACCCTCAGCTGCCAACAGGCGTTCTTACTATACCTCGATGGAGATAGTTGAAAATGTGAGACGCGACCGCAACTCGAAAGCGGGATCTCCTGCTTACATGACAGACGCTCTGTCCATCTGAGCCACCGAGGGCACAGAGGACAGAGCGACTGCAGGTCGGGCTACACATTTTGAGCTGTGCCCATTGAGATATAAGAATAATACCTGTTGGCAGCTAAGGGTTTGCATTGATTATCATTTTATCCCAAATGGCTCAAATGGCTCTGAGGTGAGGTCATCGGTCCCCTAGAACTTAGAACTAGTTAAGCCTAACTAACCTACGGACATCACATACATCCATGCCTTAGGCTGGATTCGAACCTGCGACCGTAGCGGTCACGCGGTTCCAGACTGAAGCGCCTAGGACGGCTCGGCCACACCGGCCGGCATATTTCATCCCAAATGTGTTCTTTATGATTTAGGTCAGGTCTCTGGCAGGCCAGTCCATTACAGGAATGTTACTGTTGTGTAACCACTCCGCCACAAGCCGTGCATTACGAACAGGTCCTCGATCGTATTGAAAGATGCAATCGCTATCACAGAATTGCTCTTCAACAGTGGGAAGCAAGAAGGTATTTAAACTACCAGTGTAGGCCTGTGCTTTGATAGTGCCACGCAAAACAACAAGGGGTGGAAGCCCGCTCCGTGAAAACAACGACCACACCATTGCATCACCGCCTCCGAATTTTACTGTTGGCACTACACACGCTGGCAGATGACGTTCACCGGGCATTCGCCATACCCACACCGTGCCATCCGATCGCCACATGGTGTACCGTGATTCGTCACGCCACACAACGTTTTTCCATTCTTCAATTGTCTAATGTTTACGCTCCTTACACCACGCGAGGCGTCGTTTGGCATTTACTGGCGCGATGTGTCGCTTATGAGCAGCCGCTCAACCATGACATTCACGTTTTCTCACCTCGCTCCTAACTGTCATAGTACTTGCAGTGGATCCTGATGCTGTTTCTAATTCCTGTGTGATGGTCTGGATAGATGTCTGCCTATTACACATTACGAGTCTCTTCACCTCTGACGGTCTCCGTCAGTCAACAGACGAGGTCGTCCTGAACGCTTTTGTGTTGTACGTATTCCTTCACGTTTCCACTTCACTATCACATCCGAAACAGTGTACCTAGGGATGTTTGGGAGTGTGGAAATCTCGCGTACAGACGCATGACACAAGTGACACCCAATCATCTGACCACGTTCGAAGTCCGTGAGTTCCGCGGAGCGCCCCATTCTGCTATCTCACGATGTCTAATGTCTATTGAGGTCGTTAATATGGAGTACCTGGCAGTAGATGGCAGCATAATGCACCTAATATGAAATACGTATGTTTTGGGGGTGTCCGAATACTTTTGGTCACATAGTGTATGTAGATGATACGCTGATGATATATCCATGTGTATGACTGATCGAACCGATCTTATGAAAAAGGACACGATGAACACATATTGCTGTTGATCTGAAGCTAAAATCATTGTGGGCAAATTCAGAATTTGGCAGGTAAGAAAAAGAATAGAGTTCATTGAAACTTTACCGCAGCAAGAATAAGATAATATGAAATATCCAGGGATACGTTGCAGCGGATGGCCTATCAAGACAAAGAACTGGAAGTTGAACATGAAGTTCAACTGCGTCAAAGCGGCATTAGGGAGATTTTCGATTGTTCTTTAGATATACTGCATAAAACCACTCTGATAGACCTGGTTGTGCTGCGTAACGTGTACTACCTCGCAAGTATATTCCCCGTTAGCACAAACTACACTCCTGGAAATTGAAATAAGAACACCGTGAATTCATTGTCCCAGGAAGGGGAAACTTTATTGACACATTCCTGGGGTCAGATACATCACATGATCACACTGACAGAACCACAGGCACATAGACACAGGCAACAGAGCATGCACAATGTCGGCATTAGTACAGTGTATATCCACCTTTCGCAGCAATGCAGGCTGCTATTCTCCCATGGAGACGACCGTAGAGATGCTGGATGTAGTCCTGTGGAACGGCTTGCCATGCCATTTCCACCTGGCGCCTCAGTTGGACCAGCGTTCGTGCTGGACGTGCAGACAGCGTGAGACGACGCTTCATCCAGTCTCAAACATGCTCAATGGGGGACAGATCCGGAGATCTTGCTGGCCAGGGTAGTTGACTTACACCTTCTAGAGCACGTTGGGTGGCACGGGATACATGCGGACGTGCATTGTCCTGTTGGAACAGCAAGTTCCCTTGCCGGTCTAGGAATGGTAGAACGATGGGTTCGATGACGGTTTGGATGTACCGTGCACTATTCAGTGTCCCCTCGACAATCACCAGTGGTGTACGGCCAGTGTAGGAGATCGCTCCCCACACCATGATGCCGGGTGTTGGCCCTGTGTGCCTCGGTCGTATGCAGTCCTGATTGTGGGGCTCACCTGCACGGCGCCAAACACGCATACGACCATCATTGGCACCAAGGCAGAAGCGACTCTCATCGCTGAAGACGACACGTCTCCATTCGTCCCTCCATTCACGCCTGTCGCGACACCACTGGAGGCGGGCTGCACGATGTTGGGGCGTGAGCGGAAGACGGCCTAACGGTGTGCGGGGCCGTAGCCCAGCTTCATGGAGACGGTTGCGAATGGTCCTCGCCGATACCCCAGGAGCAACAGTGTCCCTAATTTGCTGGGAAGTGGCGGTGCGGTCCCCTACGGCACTGCGTAGGATCCTACGGTCTTGGCGTGCATCCGTGCGTCGCTGCGGTCCGGTCCCAGGTCGACGGGCACGTGCACCTTCCGCCGACCACTGGCGACAACATCGATGTACTGTGGAGACCTCACGCCCCACGTGTTGAGCAATTCGGCGGTACGTCCACCCGGCCTCCCGCATGCCCACTATACGCCCTCGCTCAAAGTCCGTCAACTGCACATACGGTTCACGTCCACGCTGTCGCGGCATGCTACCAGTGTTAAAGACTGCGATGGAGCTCCGTATGCCACGGCAAACTGGCTGACACTGACGGCGGCGGTGCACAAATGCTGCGCAGCTAGCGCCATTCGACGGCCAACACCGCGGTTCCTGGTGTGTCCGCTGTGCCGTGCGTGTGATTATTGCTTGTACAGCCCTCTCGCAGTGTCCGGAGCAAGTATGGTGGGTCTGACACACCGGTGTCAATGTGTTCTTTTTTCCATTTCCAGGAGTGTATTTAGAAACGTATCTCTTCTCACGATGTTCGCCTACAGGGGGTGGGCAGCAAACGTCGACTACGAAACCACAGGTTTGTCCAAACGAAAAGAGGTTCAGGATTCTCAGTGCCATAGCGAAATGGAAAGCGCAGCTGGTAACTAAGAGGACAAAAGCCTTAGCCGTCTCATAGGTCAGTCATAAACACAGTGACCACCGGACGAGAGGGTGCCTTTCATAGTGGGCCATATCAGTCACAAGCTGTCTGCTATAGGAGCGTACAAAATTGAGAATAACTGTTACAAAGGGTGAGCATCTCCAGAAGCAGGGCAGTTCACGGAGCGCTCACAAAATAAAAGTGCTGAAGCAAACTGTAGAAGTACATAACCACAATAACTTACTGTGGACTATGGCAAAATATTCACGTTAAAATCATAGCATCAAAAGTAAGAGCTGTGTGGTGTTGTGCTACGGATGATGTCCATACAAAATCGATTTGTCAAATGGTGACAAATGCCTGGACTGTAAACAGACGCTTTAATTCACCGACTCACTTTCGCCACACCTACTGAGGTATGGAAATGGACGAGAAGTAAACCTGCGGCCTTGAAGTGCGCGTTCGAATAAACTTCGAAGAACTAGTAGCCTCGTTGAGGTGGCCTCACATACTGCAGAAACGACTGTCAGCCTACTGGCTAATGGATAGGAGTACTGATTTCTGCTTGGATGGCGAGGACATGTCACTCGTAGCATTTCAGTACGACTTAATAAAAAACTGCGGCCAATTTCTCAGTATAAAAATTGAAAGGAACTATGGGCGGCTACTTAATGGCAATTCTTAACTTAAAAATACTGACGACCTTGTATAGAGTAACGTTCTTTCTTTCATCTAGCATTAGAGAGGAAATTTTATTTTGAAGAAGAATTGTAAACTCAAAAAAAAATTGAACCCCTCATAACACCACTGTTCTTGTGAAAGGATTGTATTTAAGTTGTCAGAAAGGATATTTACCTGTACGTGATGGACATGCTTTACGAGTATTTCTCGAGAAATATAGGGACACATTACCATATCTGCTCCATTATCATTTCTGCTACATCAGGATTCTCACTTCCGATTTCTCTTGAATGCGTGTAGTAACAATTTTAATTCCATTCACTTTTCAAGAAGAGTTTCAGTCCTAAAAGTTAATTTTACTGCTATAGTAACTAAACTAATTAAGACAAAAACCTAACACTGATACCTAGAAAAGAAATTTCTTCATGTGACTTATATTAATTTCCATAGAAAGCTTTAAGTTGCTTATGAACAGTTTTTATTTCTGAAGATATATTTGACCACGTAGTTGCACGAGGACAGGAATTCACATTACACACCATAAATTATTTCGAATTGGCTTAGGAAAAAGAAAGCGCATAGCATAAAGCTCTGATAGTGGCAAAGTTCCTGCTTCGAATTTGGCTAGTCGTAAATTTTTCCTTACTTTCATTTAAATTCAGTACTTGATCACAAATAAGAGTCTTAATCAGAAAATATTGAGTGAGAATGTTTGTGTTAAAAGCAACACCTTGTTACTTTCAATTGTTGGTCATTGAAAATGAAATTAAATTTGACACAGAGATGCATAACGCCTTATTGGGAATAAAAAAATATTATACACGTCATTATTGGAGTTCAATCTCCAGCGACAAAAAATACATCATTATTCATTTGGCGTTTTACGTTCTCGCAGCAAGCTTTAATTTACGCTGATTACTGGCAATGTTATGCAATTAGTAATTGAAACAAAAGTATGCTATTTCTATTAAAAATTACGGTAAATACTCTGTAATTAGTTAGTTAGTTAGTTTTGTGTTTCATGGTTCATCTGCTGGATAAATTGCAACGTTGTAGAACTAGTCATTTTAACTGACATCGCAAATGAATTTGTAAATATGACTACATGCAGAACATTCATGAAATTGTTTTTTAAATAATATACAGCTATGTGTTAATAATTCCTACCCACCACCCCTTACACATTACACGAATAGAAATTTTTCTACAGAATAGGTGTTGTCGAGGAGAAACGTTTTCAGTTTGTTTTCAAATCTTACTTTGCTGTCCATTAGGCATTTCATATCACTGGGTAATTAAAAAAGAAATGCCCTGTTTTGGGCCCCTTTTTCTGCTAAAGACAACCTTAATGTGGAATAATAAATCTCGTTTTTCCTTTTGGCATTGTTAGTTATGCATCATTGATCCTTTTGAAGTTCTGTGGGCTATTTACAACAAACTTTATCAGACAATAAACGTACTGTGAAGCAGTTGTCAGAATTAACACTTATATGTGTTTATAGATATGTAATTTAAACAAAAGTAAATAAAATGTTGCTTGTAGCAAAATTCGAACCAGCAGCCTCCCGACTGCCAGCCTTTTACCTTACATGCTGAGCTATGGACGTGTGTGTTAATAAGTTGCCAAAGTTTTAGATGTAACGAGGCTCGGATACGTCCTAATCTTCAAATGCGTTTTTGTCACTTTCATATGAGATGTACGTCGCACTGTTTTAGGAAATTAATGTCCGGACACTGAGACTAAAATCCTCTTATATCGAAGAAAGCACGCTCACAAGGGCCTCTTGTCAGGTACTAATAAGAGTGGAATCATTTCTGAAATGTCCACATAAAAAATTCAGCTAAGAAGCGAAAAGTAGCTTTCCTTACATAGGTTGATATGTTAATTTAGAAATAAAACGCTATTTAGGTTCATATGTTGCTTAATTTGTGAAAAGATCCACGTTATTTAAAATCGCGCCCCAATTGATGTCAATCAGATATTCGCCCAGTAAACAAGTTTCCAGGTACGGTGAAGCACTGAACCACACCCTTCTGCCTCTCCTTAAGGAGTTGTGTGTCACGGACTGTAGTGGATATGTCCCTCTCAGTAACATGGGTCGGAAACGTCGCGAAACAACAAAAAAAGAGAGAGGAATCTTCATCAGCATGTTTGGAAAAGGGAATCTTTCCAATAAATCGGAGAAACCTTGGCAGACTTACCAGGTAGGTGAAGACTATTATACACATCTCTAATCAGAACAAAACGAACGAAAACCACTCGCGAAGTGATTGCCCTGCAGTCCTATTAGATATGCAGACCTATAGCTACTTAGAGAAGCTAACAAGAATCCAAAACTAAGGACCCCAAAACTTTCTAATGGAGTTCGGATGTATACAGGGAACTGTGTTTTATTACAGACTCTGAGAAATGTGCTTTATGAAGCTTGGCGTGGAGACTACACAACTCCTAGGAAACCACTAAAATCTACAGAAGAAACCGAGTTGAATTTCCAGTAGATCACGAATACACCGGGTTTGATTGCTGGAAGGATGTTGTATTTACTCAAGAATGTCGATCTAAGCTGTTTAAGACAAATGAGCGAGTAATCCTGTGAAGAAAAAGTGTGTACTTGAAGAGAAGGATGTAACAGCCTCAGTGAAACACGGAGGAGGTTTAGTATTTGTTTCGGGCAGCATGAGTGCAAATGGTGTGGGGGATTTGTGTTTTATTGATGGAATTACGGACCACAAGGCTTGCATATGCATAATAAAAACACATGTATCCAGAATTGTGAATAATTCACACAAGATAATGATCCAAATATACAGCTCTAGTTGCAAAGCTGAGGTTGTTGCATAACATTTCCCACTGGATTCCATCACAACCGCACTCCACTGATATTAATCCAATAGAGAATTTGTAGAATGTACTCCACAGAAATATCAGGAATCAACAGACAACCATAAGAAATCATCTAAAGAACGCTGTACTAGAGAAATAATGTAAAATTATATTGCTGACAACAGAATCTCTGGTGAAATCGATGCCAAGGAGAATTCAGAAGATTATAAAGAAAAAAGAAAGATCTACTAAGTACTAAACGTAACATTCTATGTTCAGAGTGTCATCTTCACTATTGCAGACGAATACTTATTTAGTCTCCTAAATCGCCTATCTTTATGTTTGAACGTTTAACTATGTTTTTGCATATAGAAATATGTGTTTCGTTATTGTATTTATCTTTCCACTAATACGTAAACAAGTCCATGTCCCAGTTGTACCTCATTCTGCAACCTTCCGCTGCCTACTCGTATGCACCCTTAAATATGAACTCATGTAGCAGACAAATACTTTCTGAACTAACTGCACTTGGCCTCCCACTGCCTTAATCGGAAACTACGGTGCCGTCACAGTACGCAAGTACAGTGCTGATTAAGAAAAACGCATCGTACTGTCACTGTTATCATTTCAGATGTATCATACCATCAAGTGTTGCAGCGATTTCACGTGAAATACTTTCATTAGAGCTGTAAGGCGTTATCCGTAATCATGAATGCCCCGGAGAATGTGAAACAGAGAAAGATGTCGCGCCAGTGGACACATTCAGGAGTAAAGTGTGTTATATTCAAAGTTATATTGTTTTGCCAGGAAGAAAAAAGCAGATTTGTGTAATGATACCTCTAGAGAACGCTGTCTCGCTGGCGGAAAAAATGGTACGGTAGTCATAAGGAACAGTAAAATAATTTTAAAAACTTTAAGAAAACGGAAAAGTCCGAGGAAAATGTTAAGACTACTAAAACACAAAGTCCATCTGGAAAAGTAATTTCTCTAGATGACTTTTATAATGCACTTATTCGAAAAAAATTTTGAAGTATTACGAGGAAAGGCAGGAAATTGCAACGTTAAGAAATCTTCTTTTACGGGGTGTATCGTAATGTCGTAAATGCATCGTGTTGCAGGAAATTCCAAAGTTGAAAAAGCCGCTTTACATGGTGTATCATAATGACGTAAGTGCATCATGTTGAAACTGTACGATACTAGAAGCAAAAAAGTGAGTAAACAAGGGCTCCAAAACTCGTTCCCTAACAGCTATGGGCACTTCTTCATCTTTGATACTATAGAACAAACCTCTTCCACTGCAAGCTCTTTGCTTTCTATAGTGTGGAAGGAGATAGTATGGAACAAAACAAGAAAAAGAAAGTCCAGTAAACAGTCTCTGAAACACTTACCTTAACAGCTATGAGCACTTATTAGAAGATATTTGTTTCACTACATCGAAGATGAAGTACTGCTCGCAGCATAGATATGCATTTTAGAGCCCACGTGTACTGACACTTCTTTTGTTTATAGTATCGTGTATGATTTTACATCAGTGTGATGTACCCTGTAGATTCAAAAACTGAAATACATTTTCACGGGTGGGGACGGGCATTTCAGAATACTTGGAAAGAGGAGGGATTTAGTTTTAAAAATATATAAGTAACAGATCCGTATTAACTGAACGTTCCGACTTTGTTGCAAAACGTGAACAGTACTCTATCGTGTATAAAAGAGGCCAAATAAACAAGTGGTATTCGCAGACGAAACGTGGGTTCATGCGCGTTATACAATAACAAGGTGCTGACGACAAGAAATACTTCAGGACGTAATGACTAATAGCAGTGCAGGCCAAAGCACTACTGTTGTCCACGCTATATGGGCAATAGGTTTCATAGTGGGAGTAGGCTTAATTTATGGTTCTAAATATAAATTCCAAGACTGTCACGATGGATAAAACAGAAACTGATTCCTAATATCCCAGGTGGTTGTATTATCGTTCTCGATAATGCACCTATGATACTGTTCGGACAGATGAAGCATCCGCTACTGCAGATAGAAAATAGGACATAGCTGAATGGTTCATTCGAAAGAAAAGCTAGTTTTGATGCGAGCTTAACAAAAAATGGGTTTTTACAATTTGTGCTTAATAATAAGCTAACGCTTGTTTTTAACGCTGATGTAATTTTAAAGCGTAAGAATATACTGTTTACCTGCTCCCACCTTACCATGTAATCTGAATGCGGCACTCGTGGAGCCTATATGTTGTTGTTGTTGCAACAACATATAGGGTCCATGAGTACCGGGTTCAGATTACATGGTAAGGTGGGAGCAGGTAAACAGTATATTCTTACGCTTTAAAATTACATCAGCGATAAGGAGCCTATATGTAATACAGGAAAAAAAAAAATAAAGCAGGAAAAACGTTTCTTCTATTGATGTAACCGTCCTAAAACAAATAAGGAAAGAGTCTTTATGAGTGTTTGATTAAAAGCTTGTGAACATGTAAAAAGAACTGAAAATTAACATAGGCACGGGGAGGAGTTAATGGAAGAAGCAATAACGTATATTATGATTATTGTTGGTCTGGAGGGTGAAGATGAATATGCTCACTTGACTACAACAGTGGTATGGTATCTGACACGGCTGATGAAAATAGAACTGATTGCAGTGAAACAGATACAACAGATGAAAAATTTTGCATACGCCAATTATGTGATGCACCATCCATTTAATAACTCTTAATCATCAAGGTTGATGCAGTCTTCATTACGTAACTGTACCGCCTCTCCTCCTCTCAGCAACCCCGTATGCGATGACCCACCATCAGCCGACAGAACCACCCTTAGTCGCGGACGTAACAATAGTGTGATCAACTAATACCGCCCTGTCGCGTATTGTCATCACAAATCAGAAACTTTCTAGACGGTGTGATTGTTCCAACATCCGAATGCATGTGGCCGTTCCAATCTTCACGAATAATAAATCTGCAAATCTGCCATGTCTGTCTTCGAACACGCTAATGCCCAAATCTACTAGACGAAAATTTGAGCATTCCTTGAGGTACTGTACAGGCTTTATTTCATCAAAATCTGATCGTGGGAAAAAATATCCTGATTTAAAGTTTTAGTAAAGCTTTCTTGTACCTCTGAAAATGCTAATATCCAAAAGCGCCAGATGGATTTTTAATAGAATTTCAACTGATAACTTATGCGTCGTTAGCGGTACGGTATGGGCTATATTTAATCAAAATCAGTTCACGAAAGAAAAAAAAATCTCATACGTATTACCAAAGATGTACTCATATATATATATATATATATATTTGGCCATTAAAATTGCTACACCACGAAGATGACGTGCTACAGACGCGAAATTTAACCGAGAGGAAGAAGATGCTGGGATTGCAAATGATGAGCTTTTCAGAGCATTCACACAAGGGTGGCGCCGGTGGCGACACCTACAACCTGCTGACATAGGAACGTTTCCAACCGATTTCTCAAACACAACCAGCAGTTGACCGGCGTTGCCTGGTGAAACGTTGTTGTGATGCCTCGTGTAAAGAGGAGAAACGCGTACCATCACGTTTCCGACTTTGATAAAGGTCGGATTGTAGCCTGTCGCGATTGCGGTTTATCGTATTGCGACATTGCTCCTCGCATTGGTCGAGATCCAATGAGTGTTAGCAGAATATGGAATCGGTGAGTTCAGGAGTGTAATACGGAACGCCGTGCTGGATCCCAATGGCCTCTTATCACTAGCAGTCGAGATGACAGGCATCTTATCCGCATGGCTGTAACGGATAGTGCAGCCACGTCTCGATCCATGAGTCAACAGGTGGGGACGTTTGCAAGACAACAACCATCTGCACGAACAGTTCGACGACGTTTGCAGCAGCATGGACTATCAGCTCGAAGACCGTGGCTGCGGTTACCCTTGACGCTGCATCACAGACACGAGCGCCTGCGATGGTGTACTCAACGACGAACCTTGATGCACGAATGACAAAACGTAATTTTTTCGGATGAATCCAGGATCTGTTTACAACATAATGATGTTCGCATCCGTGTTTGGCGACATCGCAGTAAACGCACATTGGAAGCGTGTATTCGTCATCGCCATACTGGCGTATCACCCGGTGTGATTGTATGGGGTGCCATTGGTTACACGTCTCGGTCACCTCTTGTTCGCATTGACGGCACTTTGAACAGTGGACGCTACGTTTCAGATGTGTTACGACCCGTGGCTCTACCTTTCATTCGAAACCTGCGAAACCCCACATTTCAGCACGATAATGCGGGTCGTGTATGGTCCTTTCTGGATACAGAAAATGTTCGGCTGCTGCCCTGGCACATTCTCCAGATCTCTCACCAATTGAAAACGTCTGGTCAATAGTGGCCGAGCAACTGGCTCATCACAATACACCAGTCACTACTCTTGATGAATTTTCGTGTCGTGTTGAAGCTGCATGGACAGCTGTACCTGTACACGCCATCCGAGCTCTGTCTGACTCAATGCCCAGGCGTATAAAGGCCGTTATTACGGCCAGAGGTGGTTGTTCTGGGTACTGATTTCTCAGGATCTATGGACACAAATTTCGTGAAAACGTAATCGTATGTCAGTTCTAGTATAATATATTTGTCCAATGAATACCCGTTTCTCATCTGCATTTCTTCTTGGTGTGGCAATTTTAATGTGCAGTATGTAGTGTATGTATGTGTGTACGTTCCATATCTCCGAAAGCAATGGAGCGATTTCAACCAAACTTAATGCACATTTCACTTACTGTCTAGAAAGAATCATTGTATGGCTGAGAACCACGTACCTATCAAAGGGGAAGGGGTGGGGGTGAAAAAGCAGAATAGGACACGGCGCACGAATACCAAGACTTCATTGGTTCAGTACTTGAGAAGGGGAGCACATAATGATCTCCTGCAAACTTTAAACATGATGTGAAACCTTTGCGAAACTTACTGTAGCTGGCATGTCGCACATAAGGGTCAAATGAAAAAAATATATCGCTTGCCACATTTTCGCTCTTTATTTTCGCATCGGGCATGACATTTAAATTTACTATTAATAATCCACTGCACTGATTTCGATGAAATTTGGTGAGTAGGTAGCGTGCACCCTTAGAAAAAATGTAGGCTACGTTCAGAAAATGTGTAGTGCAGTTCTTCTTTTTGGTCATCAGTCTACTGACTGGTTTGATGCTGCCCGCCACGAATTCCTTTCCTGTGCTACCCTCTTCATCTCAGAGTAGCACTTGCAACCTACGTCCTCAATTATTTGCTTGACGTATTCCAATCTCTGTCTTCCTCTACAGTTTTTGCCCTCTACAGCTCCCTGTAGTACCACGGAAGTCATTCCCTCATGTCTTAGCAGATGTCCTATCATCCTGTCCCTTCCCCTTATCAGTGTTTTCCACATATTCCTTTCCTCTCCGATTCTGCGTAGAACCTCTTCATTCCTTACCTTATCAGTCCACCTAATTTTCAACATTCGTCTATAGCACCACCTCTCAAATGCTTAGATTCTCTTCTGTTCCGGTTTTCCCACAGTCCATGTTTCACTACCATACAGTGCTGTACTCCAGACGTACATCCTCAGAAATTTCTTCCTCAAATTAAGGCCGGTATTTGATATTAGTAGACTTCTCTTGGCCAGAAATGCCTTTTTTGCCATAGCGAGTTTGCTTTTGATGTCCTCCTTGCTCCGTCCGTCATTGGTTATTTTACTGCCTAGGTAGCAGAATTCCTTAACTTCATTGACTTCGTGACCATCAATCCTGATGTTAAGTTTCTCGCTGTTCTCATTTCTACTACTTCTCATTACCTCCTATTTACTCTCAAACCATACTGTGTACTCATTAGACTGTTCATTCCGTGCAGCAGATCATTTAATTCTTCTTCACTTTCACTCAGGATAGCAATGTCATAAGCGAATCGTATCATTGCAGTATACACGTTAATTTAATGAACATTACATGAAGTAGGGAAAAATATTTACTCTTTGAAAAAGCTGTTTATTCATTGACCACTGAACTTCTTCATACTTGTGAAAATGCTTTTCTTGGTTGATATGTGCTTCGCGATACGATTGAAATTAATGAATACGGTGCTTAAGCAATTTTCGTTTTGTTTAATCCATACTTCCATGCTGTTGTTGAATAACTCACACGTTGTAGAAGGTATAGCTACTACAGTACGTGATCAAAGGTATCCGGACACCCCCAAAAACATATGTTTTTCGTACTAGGTGCATTATGCTACCATCTACTGCCAGGTATACCATATCAGCGACCACAGTAGTCATTAGACATCGTGAGAGAGCAGAATGGGGCGCTCCGTGGAACTCACGGAGTTCGAACGTGGTCAGGTCATTTGGTGTCACTTGTGTCATACGTCTGTACCCGAGACATCCACACTCATAAACATTCCTAAGTCTACTGATTCCGATGTTATAGTGGTGTGGAAACGTGAAGTGACACGTTCAGCACAAAACCGTACAGACCGACCTCGTCTGTTGACTGACAGAGGCCGCCGACAGTTCAAAAGGGTCGTAATGTGTAATAGGCAGACATCTACCCACCATCACACAGGAATTCGAAACTGCATCACGATCCACTGCAAGTACTATAACAGTTAGGCGGGAGGTGAGAAAACTTGGATTTCATGGTCGAGCGGCTGCTCATAAGCCACACATCACGCCGGTAAATGCCAAACGACGCCTCGCTTGGTGTAAGGAGCGTAAACATTGGATAACTGGGGAACAAACGTTTGTTGAGTGACGAATCACGGTACACAATGTGGCGAACCGATGGCAGTGTATGGGTATGGCGAATGCTCGGTGAACGTCATCTGCCAGCGTGTGTAGTGCCAACAGTAAAATTCGGAGGCGATGGTGTTATGGTGTGGTCGCGTTTTTCATGGAGGGGGACTTGCACCCCTTGTAGTTTTGTGTGGTATTATCACAGCACAGGCGTACATTGATGTTTTAACCACGTTCTTGCCTCCGAGTGTCGAAGAGCAATTCGGGGATGGCGATTGCCTCTTTCAACACGATCGAGGACGTTTTCGTAATGCACGGCCTGTGGCGGAGTGGTTACAGGACAGCAACATGACTGTAATGGACTGGCCTGCACAGAGTGCTGACCTGAATCCTATAAAACACGTTTGGGATGTTTTGGAACGCCGACTTCGTGCCAGGCGTCACCGACCGACATCGGTACCTCTCCTCAGTGCAGCACTCCGTGAAGAATGGGCTGCTATTCCCCGAGAAACCTTCCAGCACCTGGTTGAACGTATGCCTGCGAGAGTGGAAGCTGTCATCAAGGCTAAGGGTGGGCCAACACCATATTGAATTCCAGCATTACCGATGGAGGGCGCCACGAACTTGTAAGTCATTTTCAGCCAGGTGTCCGGATACTTTTGATCACATAATGTATGCGCACTAGTCAGTATATTTTAAAGAGAGCACGTAGTGATTTACAACAAACATTACACATAATTTCAACCCATTACGAAAATTATTCAGGTTTACAACCTCCAAAAAATGATGAAAGAAAAATAAGTTTATCGCTTATTCCATTTTCGGTGATCGTGCATGTAAAACTGTCACATCGGATATGACGTTTTAACTAATAACTTCTTTACTACTAACTGTAATCACGGCAAATTTTGCAGACAGTGCTCTAATACTCCTGAACATGTATGCAAAATTATATTGTTGTGCGGCACATAGTTCAGGTAATCTGATGTCGTAGACATTGAGATGCTTGCAAAACTGCCACATCATGCATAGCTTTTCTGTTTGTTACAATACATAGATACTCCGCAGACTGTAAGGTGAGTGGCGGAGGGTACCCTGTGCCACTAAAAGTCGTTTTCTTTGCTGTTCCACTCGCAAACAGAGGGAGGGAAAAACGACTGTCTACATGCCAGAACGAGGGAAAAACGACTGTCTATATGCCTCCGTATCAGCCCAATTCCTCTTATTTTCGTTTTCCTTATGCGTAATGTACGCTGGAGACAGCTTCAATTGCCAGTTCCTCAAATTTTCTCTGTAGTATTCCTCACTGACAATGCCACCTTACCTCAGGGAATCCCATTTGAGTTTCCAAAGCATCTCCGTAACACTTGCGTGTTGTTCTAACGTACTAGTGACAAAATCTAGCAACGTGTCTGGGAAATGCTTTCATGTCTCCCTACAGTCCGATCTGGTACAGATCCGAAGCACTCGAGCAGTACTCAAGAACAGACCGCACCAGCGTCCTATGTGCGGTCTCCTCTACAGGTGAGCCGCTCTTTCCTAAAATTCTCCCAATAAAGCAAAGTCGACTGATCGCCTTCCCTACCACAATTCAGAAATGCTCGTTCCACTTCGTATCGTTTTGCAACGTTACTCCCAGACATTTAAACGACCTGACTGTTTGAAGCAGGACGCTGCTACTGCCTTATACGAACATTACTGATTTGTTTTTCCTACTCATCAGCAGGAACTTGAATTTCTCGGCACTTATAGCTAGCTGCCATTCGTCACACCAACTTAAAATGTTGTCTAAGTCATCTTGTATCCTCCTGTAGTTGCTCAGCTTCGACAACTTACCGTACACCACAGCATCATCAGCAAACAACTGCAGATTGGTGCCCACCCTGTCCGAAAAATCGTTTATGCGTGTAGAGAAAAACAGCGGTCCTATCATACACCCCTGCGGCATTCCTGACGATACCCTTGTCTCTGATGAACACTCGCCGTCGAGGACTACAACTGGGTTCTATAACGTAAGACTTCTTCGAGTCACATATCTGTGAGTGTGTCCATACTCTCGTACCTTATTTATCGATTTTTATCGATTCGACACTGAAAAAAATTACACACTAGATGGGAAGAGTTTGTTAAAACTTAATAATAATTTTTTAGTTTCTATTTAATGTATAAAAAGGACGTTACTTTACCGTGCCCCTCAAAAAAAATCAAATTGTTGCTTCGGGATGCAGATAGGCTAACTGGAATTGCAGCGGCGTCTCGAATTAGCACCGTAGCAATACACAGGGTGATTCTCAGTAACGTTTAAAAACCTCCGAAGTGACGTAGATGACGCTGAGAAAAGTGATTTAATATAAGACATATGGGGCCGCGAATGTCGGAAAATACCGCGAAAGTGGATGACAAACGCACAGCATGTGACGTCGCCACATGACGCACCTCGCCTTACGTGCAGCGGTCGGCCGTACATAATCCCATTATAATGTATTAATGTTAGAAAAGAATAGATGCTGAATGATGAATGCATGCAGCTTGCCGCTAACTTTGTGTAATGTTTTGTCTGTATAGACGTGTATCTGTTGCCTTTAAGATCCCTTCACTTTCACACATAAATCTATACAGTAAAGTAAGGGCCTCCAGTTTTGTCTTTAGGCTGATCCGTGATAAGACAGGCGAAAAGTTAGACTAATGGAGGGTTATGAGTATTTTCTCTAATTTCATTCGCTCTCTCTCTCTCTCTCTCTTTCTCCTTTATCTATGTACAGTTTTAAATATAATATTTCATTACGTGAAATCAGCTAATAGAATCTCTGGTGCAGCCCTTCGTCTTAGTATTCAGCGGCTGGCTTGCTGTAAGAGATCTTTACACTTATTATCATTGTTAAGCGCTGCATTCAGTTGGGAAAATCGATCGTTTGAACAATTCGTTCCTTTTACGACAGATTTCGAATTCCAGATGTGTACGAAGCCTTTTTGGACGATTTAACAAAGACTCGGTGATTGCAGGCTCTCTTCGACACAGCTGAAACTTCCCCACTAATTACAGGGCCAATGCGATCATCAATGATTCAGACAAAGAACTCATTCGTTCATTCACTCCAGAATAAAAGGGGTCACAAACCTTATTTATGAAGGAAATTGTATATTCAATCCATCTCCATTACATGTCCAGATTTCTGTTGGTTCCAACTCTTAATTATTTTCCGTTACAATTTCTTTCTCTTCAAACAACCCGCTAGTGGCACAAATGTTTATAGCTCGCTTTAGCGCGAAGAAAAGCAAATATGTCTCTTTTAGAAACCCGTCAATCTTTCAACAGATACTTCCGAAGCTGTCCTAGTTACCAGTCTAACCACCTAGCAGAATACATATATGTATCTCTGTTATTCCAAAGAATAAACGTACTAGAAAATACTTTGGCGTCGACGAGCTGTCGGCGCATATATTACTAGAAAATCCGATCAGATACTTGTCAAAAGTGAATAAATGTGGATGATTTGATTGACAATGATTAATTGGTGCGTGGTAGAGGGTAATTTTCTGTGGGGACATTACACCATGTACTCACGGCGGTATGGCATAGGGCCTGTTTGAGCGACTTGATCGAGTGGCGTTCAGGGTTCAAGTATTGCGTCTGGCAGGCAGTAACACTCTTTCTTCATTGTTACACAGTTACAAGACATTTTATTTACCAGTGTGGCGCTCTCCGCTGGTTTATTGCAAAGTACGATACAACAAAAACCTGCCGTATTGAGTCACAAGTAAACGATCATAAGCTTCCGAATTTCGTCGTTACCAGTAAACGACCTCCGTTTTCTGTACTAAGGAATGTCTGTAACCAATAAATAAGGGACACAAGTAAAGAAACACAGAAGAAGAACTGCTTGTGTATGGTAACAGCGAGCACAGTAATTTTGCTACATCTACGTTTACGACAGCTCACATTTACGCAAAGTGTTCGAAATTTGCACCACTGTGCGGCAATGTGTAACATCGCCCCCTACTGGAGAGTACAGGACGCAAAAACCTAACCAATGCTCGTCCGGCGAGCTACATCATCTGGCGACGTCACATGTTGATCACTAGTCGTCCTTCTTTGATGTACTCCACCGCATTTGCGGCCCCAAGTGTCTTATATTAAATTACTGGTCGTTTTTGAACGCCAATTACAATCACACTGCAAATTTGTAGTGCTTTGATTTCAGACGACCACTGGTTGCTTTGAACGACATGAACAGTTACACGCTTTACATTGTGATTCAGTGATGACTCAGCTACAGCAGCTGGCCGTGGTGGCCGTGCGGTTCTAGGCGCTACAGTCCGGAACCGCGTGACTGCTACGGTCGCAGGTTCGAATCCTGCCTCGGGCATGGACGTGTGTGATGTCCTTAGGTTAGTCAGGTTTAAGTAGTTCTAAGTTCTAGGGGACTGGTGACCTCAGATGTTGAGTCCCATAGTGCTCAGAGCCATTTGAACCATCAGCTACAGCCGTATGACAGACTATGTTAAAGAAAAGAGCTGAATACTCAAGAACTGTTGCTAAAAGCTTCAGTTGCTACAGCGCAGTAGTTTCAGGAATATGGGTGCTTTCGCTACTGCTGTTACCCGTGCCTCTTTCTCGGAATCAGATCCGACGTTGGTGTCAGTGTGTCCCTCACCTGGAGTACCTCCCCTATCGAGTACCTCTCGACCTCACCTTTGAACGAGCCGCGGCCTGAGGCTGGCTGTTGCCGCTTCTTTGTCGCCACCGGGCCCTCACAAGTCTTCTCCGTGTCTTCGCGACCAACGTCCCACATACAGCTTCCAGGAAGCCGGCGTTGGCGACAGCCGCTCGCCAGAGAAAACTATACTAGCGGTCACGAGAACAGACCGGCGCTCTCCCTGTCGCTGCCTTTGATGTCTCCGCGGTTACCTGCCGCCGTCTGCACTTACATTCCCAGTTGCCTCGTACATTTCTTCTGTCTGACGCTACTTGAAGGTTACGCTGAAAATGTGTGGATTCACTTTAAGTCCAAGCACTTCGCGCTCTCTAAATATTTAATACGCCAACGACCGCAAGAGCCGGCGTATTTACCAGCACTTCTCACCTCCTTGTGTAAGTACACTGTAAACATTCGGTGCATGTGGAAACATTGCCTGAAGAACCAACAGATAATTTCTAGAGTAAAATTCGGCTACTTTTCTTTTCTCCTCAACAATTTAGTCAGTAATTAATGCCATACTTTATTGCCTACTAGCTGAGAACCCTGCGTTTTCCGAGTATGTTTTTGTCAGGTCTGTTACTCAATCTCCTCCTGCACCTCTCTGTGTACTGTGAAACAACAATGGTACAGTGCTGTAGTTACATTCAACGGCATATGTGGATACTATCTGCCAAATGACCTGGCTATCGTAATAAGTGGAAATGGCGCAATATTGGGCGAGTGCGGTGGGCCGAGTAAAACCACCCGCCTAAATTTATTAATTTTTTTGCGTATTGCCGTCTTGTGTTATCGTGTTGCACAGTAAAGTTTCGCTGGGATCTTTTCAGTTAAAGATCGAGTTAATCGATCAAGTTGTTCGCAGTAAAAGTCTGTATTCACAGTTTGTCCAAGTTTCAGCGCTTTAAAATGAATGACACCGTGAATACACCACCATTCACACAAGAGCGCATTTTTTGAGGTGTAAACCTGGCTTAGCTGTACTTCAGGGCCATTCAATCGGAGAGAGACATTGCCTTTTGTGTTACAGATTCTCAAGACGCCCCGCTTTTCGTGACCAGTTTTCAAGTGATGAGAGAAAAGTTTTTCTACTGATCCGCTCAAGTATGTGGTGGATCGATTAGCTTTGTGTGCCTTTAACAGTCTGCTGCAGATGTTCTTGGAGAGTCGATGAAGGTTGTTTAAGAGTGTTTGAACGTTAATCGATAGTCTGACACGGATTTAGTTACACTTCCGCCCGTAACACGTCCTTGCCAAAACTTGTAGGTCGTTCTCATCGATACGAGTCGGAAAGATCGGAATTACCAGATCCGGACTTACAAAACCACCTTTGCAACTTGTGAACGTTGAAACGTCCCCTTAGAAAAAATTGTAAATGACTGTGCTTAAACTGACACACAATATTTTTAGCGCAACGCAATCTGACTTTCAAAAATCCCTACAAAAGAATGGCCCTGACTAGCAATAACCTATACCTTTCATGAATCACTTACCTCACAAAAATCTTCGTTACTCAAACTACTGCAATAGAGCGTGCGCCAGTAGTGCCAGCTGAATAAAAGATTCAAACTACTGAAGGCACTGACTACTGATAGGCATAGTTAGCAAATGAAAGATTTTGATAGATAACAAACAATGTATTTACCTTAACAATCAGTTCATGATATCTAGTATTGCAAATTTACTCTTTCTGGCGGACACACGTCCAGATCGTCCGCTCTTAAAATTCTGCCATCTCTCCCCCCACATCCACCACTGCTGGCGGCTCACATCCGACTGCGTAACGCTGCGCGCTGTTCACATTCAACTGCCCGACACTACAATAGCGAATATTTCAACAATGCAAAAAAATGGCTCTGAGCACTATGGGACTCAACTGCTGAGGTCATTAGTCCCCTAGAACTTAGAACTAATTAAACCTAACTAACCTAAGGACATCACAAACATCCATGCCCGAGGCAGGATTCGAACCTGCGACCGTAGCGGTCTTGCGGTTCCAGACTGCAGCGCCTTTAACCGCACGGCCACTTCGGCCGGCTTCAACAATGCAAACCAGCCACAGACTGCACACAGCACAGCCAGTGATTTTCATACAGAGCGTTACGTGGCGTTACCAACATAAAAACGTAAATAGCCTACTTACAACGTCAAATGCGCTTGGTTAGATATCGCAAATGCTTTTGGTAGTAACTGTCGCTTTACCCTGCTTGTGAAACTTTAAAATCATACAGTGCCGGATATTTCTGGTATTTGACTGGTCATTTCACCATAAATTGCTGAATCAATCCATGATTTAATTATTTACTAGTAAACAAGTAGTTTTAAAATGCCTTTGGGATGAGTTAGAAGTACACTATGAGCTGATAAATGGCACACGAATATCGACATGTACAGCAACGACATTAGTTTTCAGTCCCCCTAATATTCACTCCTGGAAATTGAAATAAGAACACCGTGAATTCATTGTCCCAGGAAGGGGAAACTTTATTGACACATTCCTGGGGTCAGATACATCACATGATCACACTGACAGAACCACAGGCACATAGACACAGGCAACAGAGCATGCACAATGTCGGCACTAGTACAGTGTATATCCACCTTTCGCAGCAATGCAGGCTGCTATTCTCCCATGGAGACGATCGTAGAGATGCTGGATGTAGTCCTGTGGAACGGCTTGCCATGCCATTTCCACCTGGCGCCTCAGTTCGACCAGCGTTCGTGCTGGACGTGCAGACCGCGTGAGACGACGCTTCATCCAGTCCCAAACATGCTCAATGGGGGACAGATCCGGAGATCTTGCTGGCCAGGGTAGTTGACTTACACCTTCTAGAGCACGTTGGGTGGCACGGGATACATGCGGACGTGCATTGTCCTGTTGGAATAGCTAGTTCCCTTGCCGGTCTAGGAATGGTAGAACGATGGGTTCGATGACGGTTTGGATGTACCGTGCACTATTCAGTGTCCCCTCGACGATCACCAGTGGTGTACGGCCAGTGTAGGAGATCGCTCCCCACACCATGATGCCGGGTGTTGGCCCTGTGTGCCTCGGTCGTATGCAGTCCTGATTGTAGCGCTCACCTGCACGGTGCCAAACACGCATACGACCATCATTGGCACCAAGGCAGAAGCGACTCTCATCGCTGAAGACGACACGTCTCCATTCGTCCCTCCATTCACGCCTGTCGCGACACCACTGGAGGCGGGCTGCACGATGTTGGGGCGTGAGCGGAAGACGGCCTAACGGTGTGCGGGACCGTAGCCCAGCTTCATGGAAACGGTTGCGAATGGTCCTCGCCGATACCCCAGGAGCAACAGTGTCCCTAATTTGCTGGGAAGTGGCGGTGCGGTCCCCTACGGCACTGCGTAGGCTTCTACGGTCTTGGCGTGCATCCGTGCGTCGCTGCGGTCCGGTCCCAGGTCGACGGGCACGTGCACCTTCCGCCGACCACTGGCGACAACATCGATGTACTGTGGAGACCTCACGCCCACGTGTTGAGCAATTCGGCGGTCCGTCCACCCGGCCTCCCGCATGCCCACTATACGCCCTCGCTCGAAGTCCGTCAACTGCACATACGGTTCACGTCCACGCTGTCGCGGCATGCTACCAGTGTTAAAGACTGCGAGAGCTCCGTATGCCACGGCAAACTGGCTGACACTGACGGCGGCGGTGCACAAATGCTGCGCAGCTAGCGCCATTCGACGGCCAACACCGCGGTTCCTGGTGTGTCCGCTGTGCCGTGCGTGTGATCATTGCTTGTACAGCCCTCTCGCAGTGTCCGGAGCAAGTATGGTGGGTCTGACACACCGGTGTCAATGTGTTCTTTTTTCCATTTCCAGGAGTGTACTTCATACAATTATTGACCAAATTAAAAAATTTAAAATGCTTCCATATTTTACAGATTAAGAGATACAACCTTACGTTAAAGGTCTAAGACAAGTACTACACTTTGAAGCTGTGTGTTGGCCCTACGTCTTAAGCCAGTGACACTCATGGCGAACACATTACCCAGACTATACTCATACAGTTTCTGAAAATGAGAATATTTTGACAGTTCCGCAAACTTTAAACACAACTGAAACGTTTTCAAACGCATTTTTCAGTTATATGCTTAACGCCAAACATCTAACACTTAGTTAGTTGTAAAGTAACGAGAAATTTGGAAGTTTTTTTTTACATAGGAGATCGAATATCTAAATATCCAGACGTCGGAGGTTTACTGGTTTCTCATGAAACATCCCACCTAACAAAAAATTGAAGTACACACAAGTGGAGGAGGAAACGAAGTAAAACCTCTGGCGTTGAGAGGTTTGTGATGTTAACTTCAGTGAATACAATATCGAGTCCAATTTTCAGAATACTTGACAGTATGACCCATCTCATCTGTACGACGTTGGGTGACCTCCGGCCCGGATGAATGGACTGATTCTGTCGGAAAGGGCGTCATAAAGTCGTCGTATTCTCCTTTGAGACAAGCTGACCCGCAACAGTTGCTAACTGGTCCTGGATAACCTGCATTCTGGCACTGGAATTGAGATGACGTGTTCTACTGGGGACACATCTGTGAGAGCGAGAGTATCTCAATAATACGCACACACTTCGTAGAGACACCTGCAGTTTTGGAACGAGCATAGTCCTGATGAGTAATGGCACCACAGTACTGCCATACGGAAGGTACCATTTGAGGACACAGTATTTCTGCGGCGCACCATTGTGCCAGCGCAGTTCCCTCAGTCACTACCAGTCGCGACCTGAAGCGACCTCCTATGACTCCCCACACCAAGTCGCCAGAAGTAATAGCACTGTGCCTCTTCAAAACATTGGAAGAATGGGACCTCCCAACAGTGGCTACTATTCCCGCAGACGTTGGTCATCCAGAGTAGTGCGGAATCGCGATATATCAGTGAACACAATGTTGTGCATTATGTAAATTGAAAGTGGAAAGGGGACAAATGAAAGAAAAGGAAAGGGAATGAATTATTTTGCAGTCAACACATAGTGTGTTGTGGGGCGATCACTTTGTTGTAGAAATAATTCAAAAGCCAAGATCGCTTAAACACTGTTTACTAGATGACCGGTTTCAACACACTAAAGGTGCCATCATCGGATCTGAATGTATCTTAACTTGTATAAATCATTTGGACCTCTCGGCCGCCTACGATACCACCTGGCTCGACGGACTCATACTCAAGCTGAAAAAAGCGATCCCCTTCCGCAAGATAACTAAGCTTCTGGAAAACATGTTGAAAAATCGCTACTTCAGAGTGAACGTAGGTCACTCTACTAGTAAATCCTACTCAATAAACAATGGGCTCCCACAGGGATCAGTGTTGGCTCCCCTTCTCTTCAACTTATACGCGAGTGACATGCCAGCAACTAAATTGCAAGAATTCTGCTATTCAGATGACATTGCAATAGCCACTCAGAGCAAGACATTTGAAGACAGGGAAGCTACTCTGTCAACGGGCCTTCAACTTCTTAACCGGTATTATACGAAATGGAGGCTCTGCCCAAACCCAAATAAAACTGAGGTAAGCGTATCCCACCTGAACAATCATGAGCCAAGACGAGAGTTACAAGTTACTTTTGTGCAATGAGCGATTGACGCACAACAGCCATCCAAAATATCTAGTAATCACTCTTGACCGGTCACCAACCTATAAAAATCACCTATAAATAACCAGTCAAAAGATAAAAAATCGAAATAACATATTAAGAAAGTTAACTGGAACCTCCTGGGAAGCTCAAGCTAACACCCTACGCACCGCAGCACAATCTTTTGTTTACTCTGTGGCAGAATACTGCGCCCCAGTCTGGTACAAGAGCACACACACGAAGATAACTGATGTCCAGCTTAACACCAACATCAGGATTGTCTCAGGAACTCTGCAATCAACTCCACTTCCCTGGTTTCATGCCCTTTGCAATATAGCTCCTCCCTCCCTCAGAAG